>NC_143485.1:40886123-41486123 GCF_027475165.1 Benincasa hispida | reverse complement strand
CAGAGAGCTCTCCATCAAAAGTTTAGACGTTCAAATTTCACTTTCCACTGATTATTTATTTGAAGAAAAAACTGCTTTTAAAATGTTTATAGGATCTAAACTATCAATTTTGTATATTTGAACTTTTTATTTTATTTCTAATAGGTCTTCGGCAAATTTAAATTTTTTTCAATTAATTGGTAATTTATATATAAAATTAAATTTTGTGTCTGTGAAATCCTAAAGTGTTGATTGGTTTATTTTTTATTTTTATTTTTTAAATAAGCATATTTTCTCTTAATTTCTAACAATACTTGTATCGGTAGAGTTGAATTCTTAGCTAAATTTTAAAAAAATAAAACAAGTTTTTTTCTTATTTTAGCTATTAGCACTTAGTTTGATTTTTTAAAATATTGATAAAAAGTAGATAACAGAGCAAGAATTTGAAAGTTGAAGGGGTATTGAAAGCTTAATTTTCAAAAATTAAAAACAAAAAACCAAATGGTTAACAAATATAACTTAAAATTTTAAATTTGTGCTTATTAGATTCATGATTTTTTTTAAAAAAAAAAAAAAAAAATTAAAGCTCAAGACTAAATTAGTAAATTTTCTAAGGTCAAATACCAAATAGACACAAATCGAGATTAAAGTTATTATTTAACCAAAAAATTAATAAATAAAAAAAAATTCATATATAGAAAAAAATGTCAAACTATTTATAGAAAGAGCAAAAAAAAAATATTAATAAGACTGACTTCTATCAGCATCTATCTGTGATAGACTTCTGTCAATTTCTATCATCCGTACTTCTATCAGCTTCTACAAAAAAAATATTAAAATTTTTTTATTTTGTATAATTAGTTTCCCTTATTTTCCTATTTCTTAAAATCCCTTTTATGAATCTAACCAGAGTAAATATTTATTATTATAATATTTATAATTTATATTTTAAAAAAAACCTTGTTAGTCCCTACATTCTGAATTTAGTTTCTATTTAGTCCATAGGTTTCAAAATGTTACACATTTAGTCCTTAAGTTTTGAGTTTGATTTTAATCTAGTCCCTAGGTTTTAAAATGCTACAATTTTATCCTGGACATTTGAATTTTGCTTCAATTTGGTCTTTATGTCTCGAGGTTTACACTTTTAATCTCAAATTTTTTTACTAAATACTCATTTCCGTCTTTTGGAGTTAATTTAAGTTAATAAATTAAAAAACGTTAAAAGAATTGTAATTAGTTAAGTTTTAATATTTTTATCACTTTTAAAATTAAATTTAAAATTGGGCTATTTTTAAATATAGAAAAATAAAACAAAATATTTACAAAATATAGCAAAATTTGAAAACTATCAATGATAGATGCTGATAGACAATGATAGACTTCTATCAGTGATATTGATAGACAGTGATATAAGTCTATCAGTGTCTATCAACGTCTATCATTGATAGTTCTAAAATATTGTTATATCTTGTAAATATTTTCAACAGTTTTACCATTTGAAATAATTTCCTTTTAAAATTTCACTTCTAATTATTTTTAATTAATCAATAGAAATTGACGTCAATGGTTGAAAGTAAGTATTTAATGAAAAATTGATATTAAAAATTGCAAAATCTTGAAATCCACAGACTAAATTGAAACAAAATTCAAATTTCAAGGGTAAAACTGTAACATTTTGAAACTTAGGGACTAAATTGAAACAAAACTCAAAAACTAAGGTCCCATTTGGTAGCCATTTTATTTTTTGTTTTTTGTTTTGAAAATTAAGCCTATGGACATTATTTTTACCTCCAAAATTTTTACTTTGTTATCTACTTTTCATCAACCATCTAAAAAACCAGGCCAAATTTTATGAACTAAAAAAAATAGCTTTCAAAAAGTTGCTCTTATTTTTAAAATTTAGTTAAGAATTAAACCATTGTCTTTAAGAAAGATGCAAATTATCATAAGAAATGTGGATGAAATAAACTTAATTTTCAAATCCAAAAATGAAAAATCAAATGGTTACCAAACGAGACCTAAATATGTAACATTTTAGAACAAATAGAAACTAGAGCCAAAAACTGATAAACAAGCTATATATAGAGGATTTCTCCTATATTATTCCACACACTGAAGAATGAGGCAATGGTGCCAATCTATACAAAATCTAGCCTTAATTAGGGGAAATAAAATAAATATAAAAGAATAATCAAAATACTAGAAATATACAGATGGTCACACCTAATTGGTAACAGGAATATTCCATTTAACAAATTCATAACCGATTGTGGTTTTGGTCCATTCCATTGCCTGAGATATTTTATGTCCTCCATGGCTCCTCTTTGGTGATTGGATGCTAAACTGGTGCTGTTTGACCTTTGACAATAACCATCGTGGTGTTGTCCCTTAAAAGGAACTGGTGAAGGTTTGTAGCGGAAGGGGATTGTTCCCAACTTTAAAATTTTCACAGAAACCTAATTTTACAGAACAAAACATTATGCATTATACAAAAAGTACAACATGCTTTTAGAAGAGAAAAATGAAATTAAGATTAGAAGAAACCCTTACCTTTGAAAAATAATCTTCTTCACAAAAAATCCCTTGATCTGGATCACGAACTCTTCGATTTGGATCTCAATCTCCAAAATCTGAAATCCAAATAGCCACCACCACAAGAGAACCTCTTGTATTCTCTGTTAGGGTTTGAGAATAAGCAGGAATGGTGGGCTCTACTGAAATTTTGAGAAGAGGGATGAGAGGATGAGAGGGTGAAAAGAACATTTTTTCTTCTCTTTATGTTCTTGGGATTTTTTATAGAGATCTCTCTAACTTTCAGAGAAAAGAGGAAGAAGATGATGAATCGTCAAACTGAATACATATGTATTGTACTGATTGAGAGAGAATTAAAGTGAGGGAGTTCTTTAATTAAATTAAAATTAAAATAATTATATATATATATATAAATAAATAAATAAATATAACACATTTTATATTGTATCAAATACAGTATAACCTATAGTTTCAATTTCTCTCAACAATGCATGGTATTTAATATTAATTACATTTATACTAAATTCAATTATATGAATTTCATCCATATAATTAATATTTGAATCATATTCAAATATTTAATTCCTCTCAAATAAATTTTATATTATAATGTAAAATACATTATATTAATTATATCACATATAATTAATTCCCTAAATTAATTTGAATATTCATATTAATCCAAAATTAATTTCAATAATCCCTGTTGAGCTACATAGGGGACCTTATAGACCTATAGTTTGAAGCTTCAATGGTACTTGGATAATTAATTAAACTTTTTAATTAAATTAACCAACATTCATTAATTGTCGGTCACTCTACTATAGATCGACAGCTGTACTTTTCACGCTACAGATATATTTATGTGACCATTGGATATAACTAGTCAACAGTGTGACGACCCTTCACAAATTGCTCATAAGTACATCTGGATCAAAATTACTGTTTTTCCCCTGTAGTTACATCTAACTTCTTAAGTACCACTGATCCCTCTAATGAACAATAAGTCATAGTCCAACTATGACCAAATCTCTCTTAGGCCAAGAGAGGGTGTGGTCACTCTGTTCAAGCCTCGGAATCAGTCCTTAAGGGAATAATTTATCTACTTACCCTGACATTAGGGAAGGAGTGAATTCTGTTTTGTGTAGCTGTATTCCTAGCTCCTCAATTAGATAAATCTCCAAAATGGTAGGCATATTGGGTCGGCGATCTGGCCACTCTCACCCATGCAAATCAAAGGACTACCTTCATATGCAGGAGTTCACAACTCACTCAAGATTCAGGTCATATCACCTATGGTCATCCTGCTGAAATATAAGTCTCTACTATTAACGACGTTATCTAATGAGACTAGTCATTTCGTGGTCCGGTCTTATACAAACTCTTTGTATAGGATACCCCCGCTCACATATCTCCACATGAATGATCAGGATCAGATCATTTATAGCACTTTACAACACTTGTAACATCTACAAAGCGGGTTGTATTCATAGTGTCACCAAGATAAGGTACCTAGTCTTATCTATCTACTACAGACCGTTTAGGTTATAACTTAAACATGATCCACCCGTATGTCTCTACATACATTTATATTACATAAATAACCTAGAATCTTAGTTTATTGGATTGAGAATTCAATAGAGATTTAGGACACCAATCCCAACATCTCTAATATCCCCCCCCAAACTTAGGGGAAGTTCAATTACTCCAAGTTTGGATCGAAGATTGAAAAACTATGTATGACTTAAGGTCTTGGTTAGAGAATCAGCAAGCTGATCAGTTATTGGTACATACCATATTAAGTTGTTCTTTAAGGACTTAATCTCTGATGAAATGTACATCGATTTTGATGTGTTTTGTACGGATATGAAACAGGGGATTTGTAGCCAAGGCTCGAGCACCAAGATTGTTACACCACAATATCGGTTTCATCTGAGACTTTGCCCCAAGTTCATCAAGTAGTTGTTGAATCCATATAACCTCTGAGGAAGCATGAACTAAAGCTTGATACTTGGATTCAGTACTCGACCTGGCCTGCCATATGTTGATTTGGACTTACGATCATCGATATTTGATGCCCAATCAACATTAGAGAAGGTTGTAACTTGGAGATCACCACTCAGCTAAAAGAGAAGTCCACAATTTTTAATACCTTGAATGTAATGAAATACACTTTTGGTGGCCTACCAATGAACGTCGATCGACATTTGTAGAAATTGACTTAAATGATTCACCACATAAGCAATGGCAGGATGAGTCTGAGTTAGATATTGCAAGGCACTGATGGTACTCACTTAGATAAATGGATTCTCTAGTGGAACCTTTTTAGAGTGAGAAAGATGTTTCCCTTGTACGTTCGGGGAGCACACGAGTTTGATGCCAGATGATTGGGTTTATGGAGCAGATCATCCACATATTTAGCTTGATTTAATAATAATAAAAAAAAAAAACCAGCCTCTAAGTAGTGCACTTGAATGCCCAATAAGTAATGAAGTCTCTCAAGTGCAAACTGTTTATCTAAATGACATACCACGCGATCAATCATTTCCGGACTGTTCCCCATTAATATTACATCATCAACACAGAAAAGTAAGTAAATTACGATAGTAGATGATCTAAAGATATAGAAAGATGTATTTGACCAAAAGTTTAAGAAGCCCCATTGCAGTAGGGCCACTTTCAGAGTATGTGTTTGTTGGGGATGATGCCCTAAAGTCTCGTGTTTTGTAGTTTGTAAATACTTTTGTACTAACGCTTGTGATGTATAATATATGATATTTTCTTCACTTCTTGACTTTGCACATGGGATGTTTTATTTGCTTTACCACAAACCAACAAACTAAAATCTCTGGTTGCCATTATGTAACTTAAGCATATATGCGGTGACATACAAGTGGATCATGTCTTAAGTGATAACTAAAATGATATGTAGTATATGGATATAGAAGGGAAACCTTATCCTGGTAACGTTACTAATAATAAGAAAGAGCCCTATCTAAGCTCTATCGTTGTAAAGCTACAGCTCTATGCAGCCTGCTTTGTAGAATAGTTACAAGTGTTGTGACTTGCTATAGATGGTCTGGTCCTGATCATTCGTGTGGGGACATACGAGCGGGGGCATTCTATACAAAGAGTTAGTATAAGACCTGACTACGAAGTGTTAACGTCTCGTTATATAACGCCGTTCATGACAGAGACTTCACTTCACTAGGATGACCATAGGTATAACCTCAATCCTGAGTGAGTTGAGAACTTTTTTCATTGAGGGCGGTCCTTTGATTTGCATGGGTGCGAGTGGCCAGGTCGCCGACTCAAACCTACCACTTTGGGGATTCGTCTGATTTAGGAACTGGGAACTCAGCTACACAAGATGGTATTCACTTCTTCCCCGAAGCATGGGTAAGTAGATAGATTGCTCCCTTAAGGACTGATCCTGGTGCTTGAACGATGTGGTGCTACACACCTTCTCATGGCCCGAGAGATGTCCACACATAGTAGGACTATATTGTATTGTTCATTAGAGGGATCAGTGGTGCTTAAGGATTAAGATGTAACTACAGGGGCAAAACGGTAAATTGGCCCAATTGTACTTATGAGCATATGTGAAGGGTTATCGTACTGATGATTGGTTATATTCGATGGACACAGAAATATATCTGTGGTAAGAAGAATTTAGCTGTCGGTCTTTAGTAGAATGCTTGACAGTTAACAGATGGTGGATCTCGTAGCTAAAGAGTTTAGTTAGCTATTCGCATACCGTTGGAGCTTTGAGCCATAGGTCCATAAGGTCCTCTTGGTAACTTACAAGTTGAAAATAAGTTTTTGGACCAGTTTGAAATGTTTAAATTGACAAGAGGGAGTTCGATTATATATGATATGATTGAACTAGTTAATTATATATGATATAATTGATTTTATGTATGAGATACATTATTTGGAGGAAATTGGATATAAATATGATTTATATCTAGTGGAGGAGAAAACACTATGGTTGATATATGATATTAAACTATAGGTTAATGAATATAATATTATTATATTAATTTTTTTAATTAATTGGACAGTTATGGGATAATTGGCCGACGTTTTCTCCGAAACCATGCGTTAATGGAAACTTCCAATTCGGTTTTCATGACTGAAGAATAAAATGAAAATTGTTTTCATTTTTCAAAGAATGCGTTTATTAGCTCACGAGGTATTAGCATCCTATCGCTTTTTGAATTGAGAGCCTATACGATAGCATATATTTTACTAGATGATCGCTTACATCTGCACGCGCTTCTTTTAAATGATCGCCCACATTTTACTAAATGATCGCTTAGCACCCGAGCTTTACTAAAGATCGTATAGACGATTGCTTACTTTTTCCTACACGATCGTGTACCTCGCCTAAACGATCAAGCACATTGTCTATACGATAGGCGCTGCCTTCTCCCACTTGCTTGATCATTGTATACGATCTCTTTTCCTCTCTCTCCCTCCCCCCTCCACCAAATCCGAATAGAGCCCACTCTTTAGATTCTTACTCCGAGAATATTAAGTGTTCCAAGTGGTGGTGTGTCCCCATTATTCGTCTGTTCGTCTGAAGCCATTCGTGGTAGACGATCGGAGTGGTGTTGAACGATAGCTTGACGTTCTAGCGAGAGCGAGAGCTTCCATTCGTGGAGAGAGTGAGTTTTGCCGAGAAGAAAGTCTTCAGCTGGTAAGTTCCTTATTCTCTTGTTTAATTTATCTTTAAGCATGTTGGTAATTTAGTAGTATAATGCATATCTGTTTGTGGGAATGTAAATGTGAAAATTCTATCACAATGTTTTGGAAAGATTCGCTTCCGCTCAAAGGTACTCTTGTATAAAAGCTCCTTTAGTGTCCATGATTGCAGTACTTGTTTAAGCCCATAGATAGCTTTTCGAAGTTTATAGACATAGTTTGGATATTTAGGATCAACAAATCCTTGTGATTGCATCATGTAAACATCCTCAGTGAGCATACCATTGAGAAACGCATTGTTAAAGTCCAGCTGCCTTAAAGTCTAGCCTTTAATCGCCATAATACTCAATACAAAATGGATAGTAGAGGCCTTAATGATGAGACAGAATGTTTCAAAGAAATCTATATCTAGATGTTGATGAAATCCTTTGGCAACCAATTGGTCTTTGTAACGCTGAATTGAGCCATCGACATTCCTTTTCAATTGAAAAACCCATTTATTCTCCACAACATTATAAGCTAACAAGGGAGGAACAATCTCCCAAGTCTTATTAGAGATAAGAGCGGAGTATTCGGCATTCATCGCTTCCTTCCACTATGGAGTTTTAAGAGCATCATTTACTATTGTATGTTAAGTTAATGTCCAATCTGGATTTGTCTTGGCAATCCATGCCTTCAGCTTAAATATTCCAACCTTTCCCCTGGTGATCATTGGATGAGTTGGTTGGGGTGCGGGTGGATTCACCTGATAAGATATTTGAGGTGAAGAGTTATGAACTATGGTTGGTGGAGAGACCTTGTCTACTGGATAGTGGTCATAGGATAGAGAGGGAGAAGAAGGTAGAAAAGTGAAATGAGGAAATTGTGATTGTATTGGGGGATGGGTTAATGTAGGTGGCCTAACCGTGTTACTGGGTTGATTATTGAGGGTCTATTGGGCTGAGGGAGTGGGCTGAATGTGGAGTGTGAGAGATTGGGTCTCTTTATAACAGGGAGTTTGGGTTAGGAATGGTAGATTATTTAGGCGGAAGCGAATCATCCAAATCCCATTTTGATTAAACATAAATATTTACAGTAATATAGGCAGATTATACACTTCAAATATAAATTATAGCATGCTTTTGAACTATAAAAAGGGTTTATAGATTATATCTTCAAAGAACTCTTCTTCAAGTAAATCCAACGAACGCGTCGAACAAGCACGAACACTCCAAACAGCGGCAAACAACAACGCAACTCTCGAACCAAAATAGAACACTACCACTTAGTTACCTTGATATTCTCGGTGTGAGAATCCAGGAGTGGTGGGTGCTGGCTATTTTGGTTAGAGTGTGTTTAGGAGTTGGAGGAGGAAGACGACCGAGGAAAATAACTCTATCGCATAGAAAAAAATTTCTCAATCGTTTAGAGAAGCAAGTCTATCACATAGACTCTCTTGAAAATCGTTTAGTCTTTCAATCGTGAATTCTTGTCTACTGGAATAATAAAATCATATTTTATTTTATTCTAAAAGCCACAAAAACTAATTAACTTCTCACTAAGGGTGGTTAGAGAAAAAAAAAAAAAAGAGAATTAATTATCAAATAATTAATAATTATAAATAAATATGATAACCAACTTATCATATTATCATATTATATTTATAACCTATAGTTTTAATATTGCATCATATATAATATATAAACCATAGTTATTTTTCTCTATTTTATGGCATTTAATATAGATCATATTTATATTAAATTTAACAACTATAAAACTCATTCATAGAAAATATATTTGAATCATATTCAAATATTTGTTCCTCCAATTAAACTATAAGGTATCACATACATTATGTCAATTATATCATATATAATTGAATTAATTTAATGATATCATATATAATTAAATTCTCTCTTATTAATTTGAACATTTCAAACTAACCTAAAAACTGATTCTCAGCTAAATCCTTTGAGCTACCCAGGGGACCTTATGAACTTGTAGCTTGAAGCTCCAACAATACGTGAATAAATAATTAAACTCTTTAATTACTTTATCCACTAAAGACCAACAACTGCACTTTTTTCACTACAGATATATTTCTGTGTCCATTGGATATAACCAACCAATAGTACAACAACCCTTCACAAAATGCTCGTAAGTACAGCTAGACCAAAATTACCGTTTTCCCCTATAGTTACATCTAACTCCTTAAGTACCACTGATCCCTATAATGAACAATAAATCATAGTCCAACTATGACCAAACCCCTCTCGGTCCAGGAGAGGGTGTGGCACCACATTGTTCAAGACCCAGAATCAACCTTTAAGAGAGCAATTTATCTACGCACCCCTGCTTTAGGAAATGAGTGAATTCCATCTTGTGTAATTAAGTTCTCAGCTCCTTAATCAGACAAATAATCAAAATGGTAGAGGACTATCTCTTTCCTCTCCTAGAGAACCTGGTGTTAACCATAACGCTAGTGACGTAACAAAGGTGAGGCGCAGTTGCACCAATTTCCTCAAACACAAGGGAGGGGGCACTGCTCTCAGCTTGTTGAGTCGGCAATCTAGCCATTCTCACCCATACAAATCAAAGGACAGGCAGGAGTTCACAACTCACTCAGGATTAAGGTCATGTTACCTATGGTTATCCTAGTGAAATGAAAGTCTCTATTATGAACGACGTTATATAATGAGACTAAACATTTCGTGATCCGGTCTTATACAAACTGCTTTATATAGAATATCTTCGCTCGTATGTCTAATACATGAATGATCAGGATCAAATCATTTGTAGCACTTTACAACATTTGTAACACCTACAAAGCGAGTCATACTCGTAGTGTCTTCAGGATAAGGTACCCAGCCTTATCCATATACTACTGATAACTTGTAGAAATACAAGTTATTTATGCTGCCTTATTTAGATATTGCGGCCAAAAGAGAGTAAAATTTCGTCAATTGTATGAAAATTAGCTAAGAAATACAATAATTATAAATCATCGCAAGTACACCCACTAAGACCATTAAGATGGTAGAAAATGATATTTCAAGTCTGTTTTGCAGGAAACCAAGTCACTGTATGCGCTCATGGCTCAACGAAAGACTAAATAATGCATCTCCGTCACATTGCGCCCGTCAAACCACAATGAAGAGATGATCAATGCAATGATGGCACAATGCGATAGTCGATCCAGGGCTGAATTTCAACTGCATGCAGTAATAAAAACAACACCGCATGCGAGCACTTGATCGAAAGATGTAGCTGAGCAATGCAAATGCGGAGGATTGTGACACGTGTACAACTAACCGTTGTGCATATTTGACGGTCAGATTTCATAACAGAAGGAATAATTATCTCACCATCTTCGAAATTTCCATAACAATAAGTGGGGTTCACAAAGTAAGAGTCAAAACTTTTCACCTATAAATACCCCCATAGATTTTAGAGAAGATATACTTGATATGGGCATACTGGATACGGATATACTTGATACGAGGGCTAATTGATGCTAGATTACTGAGAGAGAGGCTGAGCTGAGTACTGATCGGAAGAAATCCGAGAAGAGAAGAGACAAGGCCAAGAGGTGAGTCTCAATACGATTCTGCCAGATCCTCGCCGTGAAGCTCTGTGCTTAGATTCCTGCTACCGGTTGAGCAAACTTAAGAGGGAAGCTCATCCATTCGTTCACTCCATCCACATCGGTAAGCAAATCTCCATCCAGATCGGCGCCAAGACGTTGGCGCTTATTTGTATTTATTTCTAACTCTATTTCATCGGTTGTATTTCATTCTCTTAGTCTCATCATTCCAAATCATGTATCAGACGCTAAATAGTTTATTGAATGTCTCGATCATTTTTATTTCCACTTCTCTGTCTATTTTCGTTCTTCCATTAATCGTTTTCTTCATGAAGCTTTGTTAATCCCTTGGCAATTAATATGGATTAAACGAGTAACTTAATCTGTGCTAAAGAGATAAATGCGTTTAGATAAAGCATGCTAGACGACATCTTCACCTGTGAGAGCAGAAGTGAAGATGTCATTCTGATTTGTTGAGAGAAGGTTAGAAGAATGCGTTAACTAAATCGATTAGTACTTATAGAGATGGAAGCAACCTTGCGTTCATTACGTTCGTCCCTATTTCACCACAGAGATGTGGGAACGCGGCCAATCACTGAGAGGTGTACGCTAAGGGAAAAGGGGAACCGTACTTGTATCTTTAACGCAATTAAGGAACTTGCGCTGTTTATATTAATTATCTTTTCTGTTTCTGCTTCACACATAAGACTTGTAACCGTATTACACGATCTTTGTATAATCTTCACAGCCAGCCTCAACCTCAGTATCTTGTATCATGAAACCTTTATTTTGTATCATCATAGTTTAGGTTTGTTTTATCGCAATTTATCTTATTATCGCATCTTTACTGCTTTACTTTACTTTATCGCATGTTTAATTAATTGTACACAAAACTCTTTTATTAATTTGAAAAAAAACCCTGGTCGCATATATCTCAAATATAACGCAATTAACCTAAAACAATCCATGTGTTTGACCTCGGATCACACCGAGAAACTTGTGGTGAAATTATACTTGGTTTCAACACAAGGAAACTTGTGACAACGCACAACATACTACAAGAACATTTGTTAATAACGCATATCTAGAAGTAGTATCGCATATCATCGCATAAAATCTATGTCATCAAGTTTATGGCATGGACTTGCATCATAGTACAATTACTGCGTTACAAGTTTATGGCTTTGTTGTCGGGGATTAGTTAACGATTTATTGTTGAATATGTTTGTAGTATGTGCAGGACAGATCTCTTTGTACTGATTGTTTATCACGAAGTGCAGTCTGATGACTTATGAGTACTGGAGCGATCCAGAAATTCTAAGCTGACCCAGAGATCAGGTGTATTTTTCGCGCAAGAGCACAGCAGAATCAGATTAAGCGCCGGAATTTTAAGACCTACGGTTGCGGAGAATGCAAGGTTTAAGAAATGTGCAACACATTCTCCATACCTAGTGTGACTCCCGAAGGAATTAGATTGATCGCTTTTCGTACACACAGCGGGATGAGGCAAGGAGGTGAACAATGTCCTTGATGACATTGCGCAGGCAAGCTTGACTGCCTTCAAGGGATGCTATTGCGGTAATTCTGAAAACTTTTTCCAATCATCATCCCTATCTATGTTTACTTGCTTTCTTTATAGCTTTCTTTTACTGCTTTCTAAATTGCATTATTAGAATTAGCCTTTAATGCTTTCTGTATTTTCCTGCAATTTAATTCATTAGTGTCTTTCCATGTCATGTTTAATTCCTTTAATTTGTATGCATTAGTAGCATTGTTCTTTAATTTTTGTGAATGATTGGATGAAACATTAAACACCGCAAAGTATTTTTGACTTTGCGATTGTTGATGAATTAAAAAGAAAATTTAAAATTGGTATGTAACGCGTTGATGGGTGCATTGTGTGTTAACAAGAGACATCTTGCGTCCATTACACTCAACTACATTGCGTTGAGGGGTGTGTTGTGCGCGTGTGTGCCCTTTGCCCGTCCTTAGCAAAATGCACTATGTTGAGGTAGTGTTGCGTTGGTAGTAATACCATGCGCCCGATTCTCCATAAATGTGTTTAGTTAAGGGTTGTGTTGCGGGGACGCATGCGTTGTTGCCCGTCCTCAGCAAAAATGTATTTGCGTTAATGGAAGCACGATGTTAATTTTTAATCGTGCACCCATCTGAATCAGATTCAAAAGAGAATTCAATTCATTATTTTTCTAAGTTAATGATATTCTTTAATTCTTTGTACAAGTAGAAATTTTTGTATTGCGTTAATTTTTAATTCTTTGTATACTTTGTTAATATTCAATACATTGAGTAAATATTCTCTTCTTTTTGCCTGTGCCTTTTTCTTTATCATCCTTTGTCAATATTTGCAATATTCCGATCTTCTATTTCTGTATTCTTCATTACGCTGTCATGATGTATGATATGTTTATACTTAGAAACATTTCCCATACTTTGTAAATTCTGACTAACACTTAGTTAATTCTTAGTTTAGCAGTACTTTACCTTTTATCTTTCAAAATTCTGCTCAAACCTTCTTTTTGAAATTTTTTCTAAGTGTTTGTCTAGTCTATCCAAACAACGCAATGAGGACCTTGCGCATCTATGAATTTGGGGGTGGGGAAGGTCTGAGCAGATGAGATCAAGAATATGCGATCATTAAGAAAATGCGTTCATAAAAAAAAAATGCCAAACTCCAATGTCAGCGCAAGGGAAACCTAAAAAATATTCTCAACCTGATAAGAGTTAGTTGTGAAAGGAACTTGCTCGTAGTTGGATGTTCGCATGACACCCGTGGGAACAAACAAAAACGAAGGTGGGTTTCCAAGAACAACACATTATGAAAAGAAAAAAAAATGCAAAAGAAAATAAAAGAATGCAAGAGATAACTCCTCTGAAATTCATGAGTTAAAGTGGAAATTGGCACACAACCGTAGTTGGATGTTCGCATGACACTCGTGGGAACAAGCCAAAACGAAGAGTGTAACTATGACCAACAATCTCTAATAAATGATGCAAGATTTGACCACCGCATATAGATATATCAAGTTATTTTGACAAAGAAAAGATAAACATTCTATTTTTAAACTAAAAAAGCATATTTGAGCAAAAATAGGATAGGAATTGAGCATTATTACCTTAGTAGAAGATATGCTTGAGGACAAGCATATATCTAAATTTGGGGGTGTGATAACTTGTAGAAATACAAGTTATTTATACTGTTTTGTTTAGATATTGCGGCTAAAAGAAAGAAAAGTTGTGTCGATAGTATAGAAATTGACTAAGAAATGCGAGAATTATAAATTGTCGTCAATACACCCACTAACACCATTGCGATGGTAGAATAGAGTGTTTCAATTTCTGTTTTGCAGGAAATCAGTCATCCATGCGTTGAGCCAGAAAAGAAACAACGCGTCTACGTCGCATTGCACCTATCATTCAGGAATGAAGAGAAGATCAACGTAATGACGTTGCATGTGACAATCGATCAAGAGCTCCTTTATATAGAATATCCCCGCTCGTATGTCTAATATATGAATGATCAAGATCAGATCATTTGTAGCACTTTACAACATTTGTAACACCTACAAAGTGGGCCATACTCGTAGTGTCATCAGGATAAGGTACCTAGCCTTATCCATATACTACATATCATTTAGGTTATCACTTAAATATGATCCACCTATATGTCTCCACATACATGTTTAAGTTACAATGATAACCATGGATGTTAGTTTATTGGTTTGTGATTAATGCAACTAAAATATCATCTTTTTCATAAACAAAGTGAATAAAATATCAAATATTGTTAATCACCGAAATGTTTGTTGATACAAGCTTTACAAATTCTAGGACCCTATGAGATTTAGGGCATCAACCCCAACAGTGGGGGTACGCCTAGATCTGTAAGAGATGGAGTTGGGCTTTGGTTTGATCCAGATGCATAGGACAAGTCATTTTCATTAAACTTTACATGTCGAGATATGTAGAGTCGGCCGGTTGGGCTTAAACACTTATGTCTTTTGTGATTTGGATTGAGCCCAAGGTACACACATTTCTCCAAGCGAAGCTGAAACTTGTGTTCTTGATAGGGGCGTAATGCACGGATAACAAGCACACCCAAATACCTGAGATTAGAAAAATAAGTTTAGTATTGAACATTATTTGAGAAGGAGACTTGCCCTTTAGTGTTGGTGTAGGCAAGTCATTGATGATGCTTGTTGCTGTTTGAAAGGCATCTAACTAGAAAGAGAATGGTAAAGATGCTTAGGCTGGTAGTGTGAGCCCGAATTCAACTAAGTGGCGATGTTTTCTTTCAACCCGACCATTTTAGGCGGAGGTGTGTGGGCAGGACTTTCATGATATTATACCCATTGAATTATACATTTGATGAACACGTATATACTCCCCTCCATCGTTGGATTGTAACACTTTCATTATGGCATCAAACTATGTTTTTAACATCTGAACAAAGTGATTGAACACAGACACTGTTTCATTTTTCTGTTTTTGAGGGTATACCCACAGGTACCTATTGTGATCATCCAAGAAGGAGATATAATATCAAAATCCATTTGATGAATTTATGGGAGTAGGCCCAAACTTCCGTATGTATTAAATTAAATCTTTTCGAAGCATAGGAAGATGAGTTAGGAAATGGCAATGCATGGCCTTTTCCATATTGACACGATTCATAAAATTTGGATTCTTTATTAGACTTAGCAAAAAGATTACAGTGTTTAATAAGAAAATCTAAAAGTTTAAAGGATGGGCGTTCTAGCCTCTTATGCTATATAGTTTTTTACTCTACAACATTAACCCAAATTTCTGATAGGATAAGTTATGCAAGATCATTATTTTTATGCAGGGCTGGGTTCCCTCACGAATGTTACTCTTCATCACTTTAACTCCATTCAATCGGTAGAGACCATCACTGAGCTCCTTTCTCAGTAGAATGATGCATGTATGTTTTTCCTTTAAAAGACAATGATCACCATGAAACTTAATAAAAATTGTGTTATCTTGTGAAAGCTTAGAGACACTAATTATTTTTTTTTTTTGCAATATCGGGAACATACAACACATTTTCAAGTTGAAAACAGGTATTTCTATAAGAAAGACATGATTTTCCAGTATAAGATGAAGTCTATCACTATTACCAATAGTTACTAAATCAATACATCCATATTTCACAGGATTAACGATGTTATTGTAATCGGGCATCACATGATTGGTAGCTCCATTGTCAGCATACCAGTTGGAATCACTCACTGTTTCAGCCGTTGCAACAAAGGGATTTCCAAATTGAGTGGTAACAAAGGTAGAGGGATTGTTTGAGCTATTTCCAGGGGCTCCATTGTTTTGTTTTCCTTGGTTTGGAGTTGGAGAGTATTCCTTGTCAAACTGTGATAACACACCAAGGTTGTATGACCAAACTTTCCACATACCTAACAGTGAGGTCGATTGTTTCTTCATCCTCTGCCTCATCCACAATTACTAGTATTCCTATTAGAATAGTTGGTGTTCCTAGTATTCATATTCCAAAATTGGCCGCTAAATTGAGATTGATTGACGTTCTGATACGGTTGTGGCTTGATCAATGATTGTCCACGATTGATTGTTGCATTTACTACAACCAGTTGTGCAAATGAACTGCTACTTTTCACTGTGTTTTGATGCTCGAGACGTTTCTCATATGAGAGTAATTCAGACTGCATCAAGCCAGGATATCCTTGGTTTCCTTTGTATAACTACAACAGCAGGGTTAAATTCTTCATCCAAGCCAAAGAGAACTTGAGAGATCAGGGCTCTGGTGGTTACTGGACTACCAGCCTGTGCCAAATTTTCAGAGTGAGTTTTCATAATCCTTAGGTATTCACTCATCTTAGTGTTACCTTTCCATGTTTGCTAAAATACTTGTTGCAGATAATTTTCTTCGGCTCCCGATTAAACTCCAAAAAAGGTCTTAAATGTCTTGCCACAACTCTTTCGCATTTTCAAAGCCCATGAGTTGTACAACTACCTCTAGAGCCATTAAGTTATACAACCACCCTAACAGTTGCTGATCAACAGTGATCTAAGCCTCATACTGTGGATTGAGACTCTTTTCGATGGTGGTACTCACCGATCCACTAGATGCTAGGTCAAATCCTGAGGTGCCTTTAGTGTTTCTAGTTATTAAAGATGAGTGTCCATCAAGGGAAGATAAAAACATGGATGGATAAGGATTCATAATAGAGAGATGTCCTTCAAGTTTATAACTCCTTATGATAAGTAGGGCAAGTGTCTTTCATAGTAGGAAGTTCCCTCGATCGAGCTTGATGCTAGTAATCTAGTTGAGTAGTTGATTCATGGGTTGTAAAATTTCAAGGGTTCCGGACCGATGACACTTTCAGAGGGACTGGTGTTGGTCACTAAAGGCTCTGATACCAAGATAAACAAGCTATATATGGAGACTTTTCTCTATATTATTTCACACACTGAAGAATAAGGCAATGGTGCCAATTTATACATCTAACCCTAATTAGAGGAAATAAAATAAATATAAAAGAATAATCAAATATACTAGAAATATACAGATGACCACACCTAATTGGTAACAGAAATATTCCATTTAACAAATTCATAACCGATTGTAGTTTTGGCCCATTCCATTGCTGAGATATTTTCTATCCTCGATGGCTTCTCTTTGGTGATTTTGATAATAATTACATCGTTGTCCATGATAAACTTAGGGATCAAAGAGATATTATTCAAAAAGAAAAAAGAAAGAAAGAAAAAAGAAAATGGTGGAAGGGGGACTGAAGATGGCCCGCCTACAGAGCAAATAGAGTTGGACAACACGCGAGGGTGAATGGATGAGTGGCAGTGGCAGCCTTACGCTTCAGCTTCAGGCCTTACCTTACCTGGCAGTTTCATATAAATATAATTTCAATGAAAACTGATATTCCCTTTTTGTTTCCCGCCAGCTACCTTCATACAATAGCATCGCTAAGATTAAGAACAGGTGGCGAAGCCTCAAATATGAACCCTCCCATTTTCATATTTCCTTTTGCATTTTTTGAGGACTTCCAACCGTTTCCCTCACAATCTGTGGAGCCAATCATTGCCGAACTCTTTTTCTTTCCTCCTTCATCGCCGTTCCCGAGAATTCTCTGTTTCGCGGAGCCACCAGAGGCGTAGGCCGACTTCTTAAGAATCCGCAGCGAATCCATCTTCGTATCGTAGCGGACCGTCAATTCCGACTCCAAACATGAACGAGAAGGCCTCCATCTCTAAGGAGCTCGAAGCCAAACATACTAAGGTTTTTCTTTCCATCTCTCTCTCTCTGTAACGTTTTGTTTCAAATCGATTTCGATTCAACATGTTTCTTCGCCATCATCTTGTTTCAGAAGGAGAAACTTTGCTGTTTTGCGTCCTAGTCGCTAAGAATTCTCATTGTAATGTTTGTGTTTGGAAATGCTATGATCAACTGTTTCGAACTGATACCGCAATTAAACCAGCTAAAAACTGTGATTGGATTGCGCGGTATCAACGAAACTCTTCTTTGCAATTTTTCGAGTTATTTAGCATTGAAATCCTTGGTTTACACCGTCGGGAAATGAATTTCAGTCGCTGATCTAATTCATTTCGTATCAATTTTATTTTCTTTTCGATTGACTTTGTTTTAGCCGCGTAAATGATTATTGTGCGCGTTAAATGCTTGTTTATACAGATTCTGGAAGGCCTTCTCAAGCTTCCGGAAAACAGGGAATGTGCTGACTGCCGGAGCAAGTATGCATTTAAAATATTATTATTACGAATTTTTTAATATGAAACTTTCATCCTTTAGTTCTAAATTGTAACTTTTGTCCTTCCTGTTCTTAGGCTTCTGATCAGTCATCTTTTGCGTATATACTTCCTGTTCTAAGCCTCTGAATATCTTCTCTGTTTCTGCTGCTCTTCAGAAAGAATATTTTTGTTGTCCTTTTTACAGAAAAGAAAAATGGCTATCGTCTAGTTCTTATGTGTAATCAACGTCTGAGTATCATGTCATGTTAATATCTATTTAACCAATGAATGTGAACATCGAATTCTTGGCAGTATCCTAGTCATACTACATCCCTTTGAATGTTCAATGCTCATAGACCTTTTCATTTTGGCTGTTGGTTTGGTTGAGAGTTTGCAATTTTAAGGCAATCATTGGATAACTGGTTTCGATGTGAGTCCATCTTAGGCAGTACACCATAAGGGAATGGCCCTAACAACTAGCTAAAAAGCCTGACAATGTAATAATAGAGAGCAGGAGAAGAATACGCATCTATGAATTACTTTCTGATGAATAAGATACAATAGAGCAAAGATATTTTGAAATTAATCTTTTCCATCATATGAAGTTCGAGTGGTGGCCAACTATTAGATATTTTTTTTAGGTTTAGCATCATATTAAAAGCAAGCGTTTTAAATTGTTGTGGTTTAATCATGCTCATTGTTGTCAAACGATTCCCATGAAAACCTGGTTTTAGAAATGGTTTTCTAAGAAAGTTTGTGCTTTGATATAACTTTTCGTACTTGATCTGAGTTCAAAATGTACTTTATTATTGTATACTTCATGTAATTTTTGCTTATAATGCACAGGGCTCCACGGTGGGCAAGTGTAAACCTTGGAATTTTTATATGTATGCAATGCTCGGGTATTCATCGGAGTCTTGGAGTACATATTTCAAAGGTTTCCCTCACTTTTTTTCCTACCATAAGTAGAAAAAGGATTTTTGCTACCTAATGAAGTTCCTTCTACGTGGTGGTCCTGTGACTACTAGTAGATCTCACTCTGAACTTTCCGGGGCTTGAACAATTTAGTTTGACGAGATTCTTCATAAAAAATATGACCCTCAAAATGATCTTACATTTAAACAATGAAAAAGGAAAGCGTAGAGCCAGAAACTTGCCAGCTAGCATGTATTAATCACTACCATTGGAGTGTCCCAGTATATTTGGAGGCAAGATTTGTAACCACCCTATTTGAGATTTTTTTGGTGGTTATTTAGGGGAAATCTCCTTGCACATTTATTTGATTGGAGATTACCAATTTGGTGAGAGACTTAATGGAACTGAGGACAAATTGGTTCATGAGTTTCATATTATTTGAATTTTTGCTAGCCCTTAATATTTGTCCACATCAATAAAGAAAGAAAAAGTTAATCAGAATTCTTTAGCCAATATGTTTAGTATGTTTAAGCAAATTTAGCGTTTCCTCTTTCCAACTGAAGCTTTAGTAAACCTGTCATATATACATGATGCCGATCTCTAGGCTTAAAAGTAAATTTGTTATCTAGTTCCAATTATCTGATATAATCAGTGTTATTGCCTGCAAACTACTTTGGAAGGTCCAAGTCATCTAATGATAGACCCAACAGATCTGTCAAGTTTTAGTTTTGCTTGTTATCTAATCTTAGGTTGAAATAGCATTAATGTTTACCAATACTGAGCACACAACTATTCTGTGGCGCACTATAATTATGAACGCAGTAAACTATTTGCATTGCCTCATGCATATGTGCTTGCATTTGCTGTTAAATGTTCTTAGCTTTAATTAAATTTGATTTAACTAGTCTTCTATATTCAATATTTTCTAAATCCTCGTTGTGTTGGATCTTTTTTTTTTTTTTTTTCCTTTTGACACTTGGAAATTTTCATTTGTGTGATAGGTACGGTCTACTACTCTCGATACATGGCTACCGGAACAGGTTGCTTTTATGCAGTGTAAGAATATTTGGCATTTGTTAAATTTGTCATTTCAGTAAGAAAAAATAAGTCAGGAACTTCATCAGACTGTTTTCAATGAAAATTGCTACCCATTTGGGTTGATGATTGATCCCCAAAGGAAAATCTCCTGTTCAGATATCTGACTGCCACCAAATTAAATTTTCTTTTTTATGAGCTACTTGAGGTTGATGGTCATTTACATATTATTTATTGGTCATTATATTATTATTTGTAGCCATGGGAAATGAGAGATCAAATTGTTACTGGGAAGCAGAACTACCACCAAATTTTGATAGGAGAGGGAATCAAATGTTCATTCGTGCCAAGTAATTGTTCTGCTTAAATTTAGAACAGTTTTTAAAGAAATTTGGATATGATTCATTCATTCTTGTTCTTTTCTATTTTATCTAACTTTATTGAGGAACTTCAAGGTATGAAGAGAAAAAGTGGGTTTCTAAGAACAGAACACACCCAACTCCACCATTAGGTGGAATGAGGAGTATTTATTGTGATTCGATTGAAACTGGACCCAAAAGCTCCATTTCAAAGAAGATGAGGAACTTTTCTCTTGATGAAGAAATTCTCACAAAGCACGTGGCAAAAGCAACTCCCACAGTAGCAAAAGCACGCGGGGTAAGTTCATTTCTAATCCTGTTGCATAGTATTCTTTATTCCTGTTTTCCTTTAAGTGAGATTTCTATACCTGGTATTAGATTGATGTGGAATGGAGTACACGTTTCGACTCTTCAGAGAAATTCAATTTTCCATTAGATTACCATCAGGTGTACATATCTCCATTATTGGGGAGGGAATCACAAAATCAGCACAATAAAGTTTGTGAATGATCTATTTTTAAAGATTTTAAACAAATAGCAATATGTAAAATAAATATATTTTAAAAAAAAAAGTTCTTGACATCTTAATGTGACACTTTTAAAAAATCACACAACGTCATAGAAAATTTGAAGTGTTAAAAAATTTTCAGGTTTGACAAGAAAATTTCTAGTGTCTTTTAGTTTCGCCTTAGTTTGTTTAATAACATGTAACTCTATTTTACTATAGTTGTGTGCAAGTTGTTTTAATCCTGCCATTCATGCAACATCCCTCTATGCCAGTCTTTCATATTAAACCTCAATGCACTTTATGATTATCCCATGCTTGCCTTATCTGATAAATAAGAAGCTATGGTTTTAAGTGTGTGATCATGTTGGTGCATATTTTCATGCAGAATTCTTTAGATATGAAGAACCATATGATTGCTTCAGCTCCTCCAAGAGGGCCTTCATTGGTGAAAGAAATTGATCCATCTACGAAAAATACAAATGGATCCCCAGATCTCTTAAAATATGTCCAAGATGCAAAACAGGACTGCTCTAGCGTAATTCCAGCTCGTTGGGCAACTTTCGACTGTAAGTACCCACTCTCAAAGTTCTCCTTTGCTTATAAATTACCCAACACTCTTAGAGGCTAATACTGATAACGATTTTGTTTTTAGTCTTTTATTTTTTAAATTTATGCATGTTTCCTCCCAATTTTCATACTATGATTTTCATTCTTTTTTTTACACTTGGATTCTTAGTCAAATTCTAAAAACAAGTTTTTTAGATTTTTTTTTTTTTTTTTTTTTGTTAAAATTTTCAAAACTTGACTTGGTTTTTTAAAACATTGCTTGAAAGTAGATAACAATATAAACTAACTTATTAATGAAAGTAGTGTTTATAAAAATCAAATGGTTATCATACAAAATCTTAAATTAGTCCAACTCTAAATCAAATTCGTGGATGCAGGACAACGAATCTCACACATTGTCTGCCTAGCTTGGTGATAAATTATCCATTTGTGGTGGTTAAATTTGGACGAAGCATATCTTGTCAACAAGGTTTGTTTCTTCCATAAAACTCCGGTCGTCTTTCAAGCACCAAAAGAAATAAATATGTTTATGATTTATTTATATTTCTTTGATTAAAGACCCATCACATGTATGATCACCTGTTCCACTTGGCCAAGTTGTTTAGAGGATAACTTTATTTTTTATCAATGGAGATCTCACTCCACATAAATCTCTTGACTTTGTTGAATATCTTGGAATTTTTCTTTTTTATTATTATTTTTTTATTTGGAGTACAATAATTGTAGGTCAGATGTTTAACCTTCAACCTCAAAGAAGAGAATACGTCTCAATTACGATCGAGCTAAACTTGCTTAAGTCTTTTTCCACAAGTACCATAAGAGCTCTTGTTATCGAAAATTTATTGGATAATCGTGTCATACAGTGGTCTACGTCTTTGATTTACCTTTGCTTTCTTCACAATAGCGCACCCTAAGAATCTCATGCTATTTCAATCTGACCACGGTTCATAACCTCTCCAGTTATTATTCCTTTTGCTCCTTACTCATTTAAATATCTATAAACTTTTTTATTATTAATTTTTGTAGAATAATTATACTCATTAAGGTGGTTTTTCAAAAATCATTTTAAATGCTTTTAAATACCTTTAGCACTTCCGAGATTATTCCTAAATGTACAACCAAACAAGATGAAGATCTCTAGCATTAATCTTCGCACCTCAACACAAGGGATGTAGTTAAAAAATTGCATCAATTTCTTTCTCTTTAAGCTATGCTCCACTACCGTTGGTTATAATCAATGCGTCATCTTTGCCTTTAAAATACATATGAAAGAAATCTATCTTTGGGATAAGAAAGCCTATTTTCCCCTACCAAACAGAACAAACAGGTTTTCTTCACCTTTTGAGAATTTATTTATTTTGTGTTAGAATTCTAATGTGGATGATATTTTGTTATTGCATAAAAAGCTTCTTTGAGACCTCTGCTTCATGCGGGTTTTTCGCTCATTCTTCCACGTCCTTCAGAAACGCGCTGTTTGTGAACCCTCCCCTTGTGTTGTAAAGGATATATTCGTTTTTCACCATTTTAATTAATTTTTTGTACGTAGATCACTTGGAAAGTAATATCTATTTTCTCTTCTATCATTATCTCAAAGCTAATTTTCCATTGCGATATTTACTTCACCATTCTTTGATTCTGTAAACCAAACATGAGAACTCGTTAATAGAATGGGTTTCATTGTTAGCCAAAATCATAAAAGTTTTACCGTCGCCTAAACAAAGCTAACATTTACATTTAAACATAATTTGAGTTTCGGGAGAACTAATCCCTTTTTAATTATCAAAATCTAAATAATACGAAGATAATATCATAAAATATAACAGGTAAACAGCACGAAAAAGTGAGAAAAGGTGAGAAAGGACTACTTAACAACCATAACTTAACATATTCGAATACAAAGTTGGCTTAAATTTAATCCCCATATTTTTTTTTTGGGATGGTAGCCCTCAATTCCGCAACAAAATTATGAAAAGCATTACCAAGAGGAATTAAGGCTGTTAAAGGGGTGGGGGGCAGGCAATTAAAAAAATCCATCCATCGGGGCGTTACATGGGAGCAGGGCGAGTAAAATGCCATGGGGAAAACAAAAGATTAGCAAAAACAAATACACGGAGAAAAATGGAACTCTTCCCAAACACTTAAAAATATGTAAGAAAAAAGAAAAGCTAAACAAAATCATCTTGAGAGCTCCTCTATCTAGGAGGCTTTACTCTCTTCTGCAGCAGCTTCGAAGGTCTGCCCTTCAACAAGGTCGGGAACATCGTCATCGTCATCCTCAGCATTGGCTGCTGCTGCTGCACCAGCACCTGCTCCAGGTGCTTGCTTCTGGAACTGCTCAGCCAACTTTCTCAAATTGTCCAAGTTATCGGGCCCTAAGACATTTACACGAAAACAAGTCATAATTAGCGCCGTGTTATTAAAGTTGTATCTCGGGCGGGAAAACAAAAATGCACTAGCATGTACTTACCCAATTGGTTGATGATTCCAGGAAGAATATCCTGCAATTCTGAGAGACGAAAGAAAAATATTAGAGCAGCATAGTCTAAACCTTCATTTGTTGCCCCACTTTTTATCAAAATTTCTGAAAACCAAACTAAGTTTTGAAACCTACAAAAAAAAAAAAAGGTTTTAAAAAGTGTTTCAATCGTGATAGATAAAATGTATCTTGCTACAAAAATACGTGTTTCACTTGTTTTCTAACAGGATATGGTGTCAGTCCTAAGTGAGAGGCCTCGAGTAATGTCTTCTGCCTCAGCAAAGATATTAGACTTTTCGACCATGAGACTAGCTTTAGGTAAGAACGCATCTATTCAACAAATAAAGGGTGCTCGTTCACGCAGCATACATTAAAAATATGGTCAGACCAGGTGTCACAATTGTCAATGTTACAATCCAAATAAATATAAAAAATGGCATAATTTAGCAAAGGCGAAACTATTATCCCCAAACTTTTCAGTGTCAAACAGAACTACATGCCACCCATTTAAAATGATAGCTTTGTGCCAAGATCTTCACTAATATATTTTATCACCCCAGCCTCAGAGATATTCCTATGCTGGACCTAGTGAAACACTTAAGGACAAATTTCAAATTCCAAGCCATCAGTATGCTGATTTGCATTAAATCTTTGACATATAATCCTCAGCAAGTTGTTATAAAGAGAAAAAAAAAAAAAAAGAATGAAAGATTCAAAACCAATTTGAATTTTCTACCGAGAACTATTGAAGAAGTTCCAAGGCTGTTTGTAACATGCTTCAATATAGGAGCATATTTAATACAAACCTTACAGTACTAGAATCCCGTAGAGTGTACTCATCATGTTTAATTCCCAAATACATACTATGGGGGTCGACCTGCCTGCATGGGTGGGGCGTGGGGGTACCCCTGTGTCACCGTGTCCAAAAAATTCCCAAACACATACTTGAAGGTTTGTATACAATCAACAGTTACTAGTCAAAACAGCTTCAAACATTTCACTGTCCAGCTTTCCTCATCAAAGAACAAAACTATGTCGACGAAAATTGAGTGGTGGTTTTTTCAAAGCATTTACAAACAGCACCTTAGGTATACTTTTGATAATTAATATTGAGCTCACTGATTTAAAAATGGTTTGAAATACAGAGTAATGATTGAAATAAAAGGCAGACACTATTGAATATACAATCGAATAAGAAAAGTTACCTTAATGACAGTGTAGTTAGAAGACAACTCTACAATGTTGTTTGCATTTAAGGACTATTCTTTCGTTTTAAAAATTATATGACCAACTTTGCAAGAAAAAAATTGTTTCAGCTTTAGATTACTACAAGAATGCCATATAATTTAGAGCAAGAGGTCAGTTAAATGTTTTATTATATTCAAAAGTGGTGAGAGTGAGAAACGTACTTTTCGTTTGAGGAGAACCACTAACAACCCATGTGTTTGCCGCAATAGAAGCCTGAACTGAAGTAGATAACAAGAAACTACTAAATGAGTTACATATCAAGATATTGCTGGTAAAAAAACCAAGGGTTTATAGTTGAGTGGCTTTACCTTTCGGGTTAGTAAATTGAATAACTACATCATCCTTGAAAATGTTGACTTCCTCAATTGCAGGAATTGCATTAACTCCTATTCTCTTCAAGGTACTTTGAAGCCGTTTATCGTCTGTGGTAGTTGTCTTGTGAACAGCCTTCTTCTTCCTTTAATTGACAAAAAACAAAAAGAAAACTAAAAATTGAGAAAGCAGAAGACTGGCCTTTTAAAAAAGGAGGATGAAAATGATGTTCTAACGACACATGCAAAACAGAAAGCATGCCAAAATATTGAGAAAACAATCTGCTAAACTGAAAGATGCAACACTCAAACAAACATGATATTTATGTTTGTGTATTCATCCATTAGTAAATTAAATAAGACGATTTTAATTTAAAAAATATATATTGAAAAAAAAAAAAAAAGAAGAATTATGTATGTTGACAACAGTAAACCATGAACTTTAAATCAGAAATTGAAAATTAACTACTATCTAGAGAAAACCCTTCTGGTTATAAAAAAAGCACTCAATCAAAATTGATAGTGCGATAAATGAGAGAATTGAGAAAAGCAGAACAGGATGGGGGAAAGGATATCAAGTTTCTTTCTCCTTTCAGATCAAGTCCTACTCTACACATTTGGATTATATTATTGTACGTATCAGGGTTCAAATAAATAATTTACCAACAATAAACTACAGTCAAGAACATCCAGGTCACTTTTATAAGAGGAGTTCCATTTTCCAGTTAAATTAACATATGACTTCCTAAATAAATCAAGCAACAAATAATTGCTTTTCAAGTGTTTCATCTCATCATAGCTTCACTCTTCTTACACATTTTGAAACTTTCAAAAGATAAAATGGTAACCAACCTTCTCACGCTTCCTTTACCACCAGTGCGAACTGCACCAGCCATCTTCTGGAGCTTTGTATGATCCATCTGCACAACATAGGAACAAGGATAAGATTTATGAGATTGTTCCTTTTATAGGAAACGAGAAGGATAAGATTTATGAGAATTGAAAACTTGAAAAGTGATTAAGGACTCGACTCAGACTTGTATTATTAGAGCAATTGAAAAGAATTAATGCGTCAACGAAGAAAAGAAAGGTGAAACAGATAAACACATACACGTGCTTGGCCACATTTTTTAATAACTATAAATCAAACAAAAAATCTCATTCGAAAGATCATTTAACAACTACAATAACTGAAAGGAAAACAGCACTGCAAACATTATCAAGGCTCGGCTTATCCGAAAAATTATTTCGACAGTAAAAAATTATCCATTCATCACGTTATCATAACCTTCAAAAAGAATATTATAAGATTGAGACCGACTGAAAAATATTCGTGAAATGTAAGCTCGTGCTCAGTAGAGTAACTACGGCTACACTAAATCGTCTAACCTAGGCTGTTCCATAGTTTACTTCTGAACTTAAAATCGAAGAACGCAATTACAGATAGTAGAGATTTAATCACGATCTGTAAACTTGTCAAGAAATCCAATAACACAAACAAGTTTCAACATACAAAAAATGAAACTCAATGACGATATGTTTCAAAGACATAAATACATATCAAATCGATAAACACGACACCTCAAAAGAAGTAAAAATAAAATCCGGCTAGAAAATGAAAACACGCCACAGTAGAACCCTCGGGGGAAGAAGTTCATCGTCGAAGATAAAACCGAGCAATCCGAAAATAGTAAGAACCAGAGAGAATCGAGAGAGCGATGAGAAATGAAGCTAAAATGGAAGGAAGAGTTACCTTGAAGATGATTTGAAGTTTTTTGAGTCTGAATGCTTTGAAGCGGTAGACGATAGCCTCGGTCTGGGACGGCGCAATGCTTTGTATATTAGGGCGCGACGAATATGGTGATATTTAAGAGGCTGATCCAACGGTTGTGATTTAACCTCACCTCGAGTAGTGGAAAATCCAAAAATATATACTATTAATTCACTATTGGTTAAAAAAAGAAAGAAAAATGAAATGTCTCCTGTCAAAACGTACTTTCAATCCTTTTCAAACCAAAAATAACAATAACAAAATATATTCTTACCAAAATTTAATTAAATTAGTCGTGAAATCTAAAAATATTATTTGAAAAAACCCCCCAAGTGCTAGTGAACAAGAGTCTTAAAATTGTTATAAATCATCAAAAGGTTATAATTACAAAAAATTTGGTGTAATTAGAACACGACCAAAAGGCCGTATGTTGAATAGTAGTAAAAAAAACCAAAAGAAGCAATCTTTAATAAGAGATTTGAACTTGACCTTTTAATACAATTTATGTTGATTTTTTTATATAGAATAACATATGTTAATAAGTTGAATTATTTCTGATTATAATTATTAACTCTTAATTAGATAAACATAAATCTCCTTTCTCATATAGCATTATAATGATAGGTAGAAGATGGAGTGTTGATTCAACCCTTCAATTGAAAACAAAGGTATTTTGAGCTATATGACTAATAAAAGTTATTAATGTTCTTCTTTTAGAAAAGTAAAAATTGTTAGTGAGTTAATTATTGTTAAAATTGATTTTTACTAATAAGAGTAATGATTATTAATTTAATTGTAATAAATTTTCTACACTCTAGATGACTACTCAAACTTGATGAAGTGGACTGTCAAATAAAAGAACTAACAAACAAATTACATGTTACCCTAAAATTTGAATATAAAATATATTTTCTATTTTTCAATTTTGAAACGTGGTTACGTTACTCTAGAGTCTAGAGTACATCTTGAAATATGATACTTCAACCATTTGATTTGAATGATACATATGGTGGATATTTGAATATTTGACCTTCTTTTTTTATTGAGAATGCATGATTTATGTCAATTGAATTATGCACAAGTTAGCAAAAATTTGAGATTTAAAATTGTGTTTTAAGGTTGATAGCATATCATAATAGAGGGTTTCAAACATCTCAAATTGAGAGTATACCTCTTAACATTTATTGAGTATGTATTGACGGTCAAGAATGACTAATATGGCAAAAGAAAAGAAAATGAAAACAAAAATTTATTACCGTTTGAAATTAATTCCAAGAATTGTTTTTTTTATTATTAATCCCAAGAACCAATCTCAATTTAATTCTAAAATAGTTTTAAGATTAATTTCAAAACGGCTTTTTTTTCTTAAAAAAAAGAACGGATCTTATCTTTCCTTTAAAAGGATCCCAATTATTGGAAAAAATATGTGAAAAAATCGATCATTTCTCTTATTTGTTTCTTTTTGTGGTATGAGCATAGTTTTCAATGATCTCATTCCTTTCTCCAACGAGTGCACACTTGAACTTGGAAGGTGTATTAACCTTAGGGATCAACCAGAAGGAATTGAATTTCTAGCAAAAGCACGTGAACGTCGTGCCATTGACAGAAAATTTTGAAAAACTCAAAACACAGACAAATAAACCATAGAAACTAGGATAAACATTCATAATTATACAACATGCTTTACTAGGGAGGAAGAGGAAGAGAAGAACTTACCTTTATAGATCTCTTCTCATGTATTTCCTCTTCACGGATTACGAACAAAAAACTTCTCTACAGGAATAGAAAACTCTTCCCTTGAATCGGAATGATCACGTACACAGCAAGTCACGTACTTGAGGACACGCTCACTTGGATTCATAATGAAATTGTGAGATCTCTTTTGTGTTTTAGAAGAGGGAAGGAATATATTGCAAAAAGATTTTTTGGAGCAATCTTTTGAGAGAGTTATATATTCTCACATCCATTCAATATCTTCTCTGTCTTTTGATTATAGATATGAGGGTGGGGAGTTACAATAACTCCCCACCCACGTGACACAAAATAACTCATCTATAATGGAGAATTAAAATTAATTAAATTAAATTAAAAATATAATATAAAAATAATTAATTAACTAACCATTAATTAATTAATCATACATTATGCATTTTAATCATTTTAATATTTTAATCATATTAAAATGCATCTCTCTCATTAACATTTAATATGAATCTCATTCACTTTAATTTTAACCTATAATATTTACATGAATCTCGTTCAAATATATTATTCACATATATAATTTTAATTATAAATCATATTTATAATTAACTATGTACTATAATATATTAATATACATTATACTTTATATTAATCATATCGATATGATTAATACATTTACTTTCCTTAAATAATTTGAACAATTCGAATTATTCCAAAATCATTTATTCCTTGTTTTATCTTTATTGAGTTAGCTAGGAGACCTTATGGATCTACAGATTAGAAGCTTTGATGATAGGAAATTAATTAATTAAACTCTTTAATTAAATTAATCAACATTCGTTAACTGCAGGTCAATTCACTAAAGACCCATAACTGCACTTTTTTACACCGTAGATATTTTTTTGTGTCCATGGATATAACCAATCAACAGTAAGTCGACCGTTCACGAATTGCTTGTCATTATAGTCGGGTCAAATTATTGTTTTACCATTGTAGTTACATTTAGCTCCTTAAGTACCACTGATCCCTCTAATGAACAAACAATCTATAGTCCAACTATAAACTAATCCCTATTAGACCAGTAAGAGAGTGAAGTCTCATTGTTCAAAACCCAGAATCAGCTAGGGAGCAATTCATGTACTTACCCTAAAAACGAGAAAGAGTGAATTCCATCTTGTGTAGTTGTGTTCCCAGTTCCTTACTCAGACAAATCCTCAAAATGGTAGGCTTGTTGAGTTGGCGAATCTGGCCTTCTCGTCCATACAGATTAATGATCGTACTCATAGACAAGAATTCACAACTCACTCAAGATTGAGGTCGTGTCACCTATGGTCATCCTATTGAAATTTGAAATGTTAATCTCTTCAAGTAATGGCGTTATAAAGATAGATTAATCATTTTGCGGTCATGTCTTATACAAACTCAATGTATTGGATACCTCCACTCACATGTCTCCACATGAACGATTAGAATTACATCATTTGTAACACTTTACAACTATTGTAACAATTACAAAGTAGGGCGTATTTGTAGTGTCACCAGGATAAGGTACCCAATCTTATCCATATACAACAAACAATTTAGGTTATTACTTAAACATGATCCACTTGTATGTCAACCACATACATGTTTAAGTTACATAAAATAACTTTAGATCTTTGTTTATTAGATTGGGTTAATACAAACTATATGTCAAATAAAATAACTTCTTATTTTATTAAATAAATAATTCGCGTACAAAAGTTTACAAACTATGAGACCCACAAGATATCAGACACCAACCCCAACAATTTCTCACTTGTCTTAAAGCTAGTGGGGTGTACAATACAAAGTATAAAACAAGTGAAGTACACAATACAATAAATTAGGACATATACTATACCTGATAACATCTCCCACTTGCCCTAAATAAGATGATGCATGTCCCGTAGACCCAGACTTTCCAAGTGACCTTAAAAAAAAATTTAGTCGTGAGAGTCTTTGTAAATGGATCAACAACATTGTGCTCCGAAGTGATCTTCGTGACAATCACGTCTTCTCTGTTGGGAATGTCCTAAAACTCACACTTCATAATCATAGAAACATATTCTATTTATCAATAAAAGTATTACTGAATAAAAGTGTGATTGAAATTGCATTATGTAATAAAAATCTAATAAATAAATCCATGGCGACAGTATGAATATAGTAACTTTTTTGTAGAGACATAAAAGGGGATCAAGTTATAGTATATAGCCAAAAAGGCCTATAAGTATATGAATGAGATTGGGTACTTCGTCTTGAGGACACTATGGATGCGACCTACTTACTGATACAAACGACATGATCCCAAAATTATTCATATGGAGACATGCGAGTAGGAGCATCCTATACAAAAGAGTTTTGTATAAGACAAGACCACGAAATAGTCACTTTTTCTTTATAATGATCGTTTACTGTTAAAACTAACTATTTCAATTCAATGACCTAGGGTAACTCGATCTTAATCCTGAGCTAACTATGAACTCATGTTTATTCGAGATTATCCTTTGATCTGCATAGGTGAGAGTAGTTCAACAACACTGCTCAACAAGCCTCCCATTTTGGGGATAAGACCGGATAGATAGCTGGGGACATAGTATTATAAGATGGAATTCACTCCTACCCGTTTTAGGGTTAACAAATAGGTTTTCCTTAAGTACTGATTCCTGGTCTTGAACAAAAGGGCCTCTACTCTCTCATGGCCAAGAGGGACATGATTTATTAGTTAGACTATAAACCAATTGTTTAATAAAGGATCAATGGGAACTTAAGGAGCAAGATGTATTTATAGGGATAAAATGGTATTTTTTACCTAACTGTAAATACAAACAACCTGTGAAGGATTAACTTACTGATTATGGTTAAATCAAGTGGACAAAAATATATCTATAGTGAGGAGAGTGCAACCATCGAGCTATAGTGGTATGTTTTGGTGGTTAACGAATATTGATTAACTCGGGTTAAAGAGTTTAACCAATTAATCTCAAATCGTTGGAGCTTGATCTGTAGGTCCATAAGGTCCCTCTACTAGCTCGTAAAACATTACACATTGGATTAGAAAATTAAGTGAATTTGAAGTGCTCAAAATTCGAAATTTGGGTTTTGAATTTGAAAGGTTCAAATTCAATTTTAGGGTTTGGATAATTATATTCGATATAATTAAACGTTTGATTTTATCAAAATTAAATGTATTTAGAGAGTTTAAATTATTTAAATATTGATTACATGAATAGGATTCATGTTTAAATTATGTGTTTTATTAATTTAATATTTGATATTAAATTAAAATTTTAATTAATTAATTAAATTTGTTTAATTAATTTTTTAAATTTAATAAATTCAGTTATTAGAAACTGAGTTTATTATTTAAATTAATTTTAGTTAATTTAAATAAAATTTTAATTTTAATTCTTGAGTGGAAAAACCCCGCATTGAGGGTTTTATAAGTGAAGTTTTTCAATTTTTGACACCTAGGTCACTCACTTAGTGTAATTTGAAGTGTCACATTGCTGAATAAGTGAGTGCTTGTATGATTGAGCTTGATAAAAGCTTCATTTTCTAAAATTATTCATTTATGCATTTGAAAATTTGAGAAATTTCTACAGAAAAACTCTTGAACTCTAAAACTCTCTCCAATCCCTTGTTCAATCTATCTCAATTAAGAGTTTCCACCACCCAATCCAAGGTTGAGAATAGTAGATAAGACTCTCTTGGTAATCTACTAGAGTTTTGGAGATCAATTTCATGGAGTTCGGCAAGCATTTGAAGTGTTTCTACAAAGGTATACACCCATGAAATCCTCTTTTTATAAAATTGTTTTTAGCATGCTTTTAAACTCAAATTAAGTGTAACTGGAGTGCTTATTGATTCTATTAGCTTCCGAATTTTGCATGATTTTCCTATCATTCTCGATGCACAATCTCCCGGATAAGATGATATTTGCGCTTAATATGCTTTCCTTTTGTTAATAAAGGGTGACGGGATTTGACATATCAGGAACAACTTTCAGGTCTGTTAAAAACTTCCTGAGCCAGACAGCTTCCTTAGCAATTTCATAAGTAGCTATGTACCATGCCTCTATAGTAGAGTCAGCAATATGTACCATGCCTCTATAGTAGAGTCAGCAATGCAACCTTACTTTGTGCTTCGCTAGACTACAACTCCTTCGTTAAGAGTGAATATTGATCCTGATGTAGATTTCATGGAATCCCTATCAGTCTAAAAATTAGAGTCAATGTATCTTATAAGGATCAAATCCTTAGCATCATACACAAGCATGTAATCCCTCGTTCTCCAAAGATACTTGAGAATGGTCTTAACTACGGCTCAGTAATCAAATCCTAGATTGGATTGATATCTACCGACAATCCCTACTGCATAGCAAATGTCAAGCCTTGTACACAACATGTCATACATAAGGTTGGCTATAGCCGATGCAAAGAGAATTGGTCTCATTTCCTCAACCTCTTGAGGAGTCTTAGGACATTGTTCCTTAGACAATATAATTTCATGTTAGAAAGGCAATAAACTCCTATTGGAATTGTGCATCGAATATTTGATAAGCATCTTGTTAATATGTGGTGCTTGAGATGAGGCCAACATTTTGTTCTTATGAACCCTGAGGATCTGGATCCCTAGAACAAACTACGCCTCACCCAAAATTTTTATTTGGATTAGGGCAGCTAGTTATTTCTTTACATCTGTTAGTAAACCTACATCATTCCCGGTTAGTAGGATATCATTCACATACAGCACTAAGAAAGCTACTGAACTGTTGATAATTTTCTTATAGACACAAGGTTCAACATTCTGGTCAAAGCCATAAGATTTGATCACAGTATCAAATCTTATATTTTAAGATCGAGATGTTTGTTTCAATCCATAAATGGACCGATTAAGCTTGAAAACCATTTGCTATTAACCTTGTTTAATGAATCATTCTAGTTGCTGTATGTAAATTGTCTCTTCAAGATTACCATTCAAAAAAGGCAATCTTGATATCCATTTGTCATATCTCATAGTCATAATATGTGGCAATGAACAAGAGAATCCAAATAAACTTAAGCATGGGAACAGGTGAGAAAGTTTCTTCATAGTCCACTCCCTCAACCTAGGTATAACTCTTTGCCACTAGTCTAGCCTTAAAGATTTGCACTTTACCATCTACACCTATTTTCCTCTTGTAGATCCATTTGTAACCTATAGATTTTACCCCATCAGGTTGATCTACAAGATCCCAGATAAAATTGAAGCACATAGACTCCATTTTAGATCCATGACCTTAACCCATTTATCCTTGTCCATATCATTCATTGCCCAGTTATTGGACAATGGACCCTCAACGTCGTCATCTGATATGATGGCTAGGGTTTTTGTTAAACTCATATAGCGAGCAGGTTGGTTCGGAACCCTCCTACTAAGTCGAGGCATCCTCAACTCTTGAGGAGGATGTGCTTGACTAGATGAACCAACATCAACAACTCTTGTTGATGTACTAGCCTCTTTAACAACTCTTGTTGAAGTTTTAGTATTTTCATTGGAAAGCTCATTTAACACGACTTTACTATGTGGCTCATGCTTTCTGATGTGGTCCTCTTCTAAAAATGTAGTATTTGTTGATACAAATACTATGTATATATATTTAGGATCAAATAAGTAATCACCTCTCGTTTCCTTGGGATAGCTTATAAATAGACATAATTTTGAATGCAGTTCTATTTTCTTTAGATTTTTCTCAAGTACATATGTTGGATAACTCCAAATATTGAAGTGTCATAAACCACCTTTACGACCTATCTATAATTCCAAAGGAGCTTCAAAAGCACTTTTGGATGGAACATTTTTCAAAATATACATTGCAGTCATTACTGCATAACCCCAAAATGAATCAGGTAACTGAGCATAACTCATCATAGACCAAACCACGTCAAACAAGGTTCTATTTCTCCTTTCTGATACATCATTTATTGAGGTGTGCTAGGTACTAAGAGTTGAGATAAAATTTCATGTTCTATCATAAAGTTCTGGAATCTTAAATCCACACACTCTCAATCTCGATCTGATCAAAGTGTTTTAATGGTTTTACCTAATGAATTCTCAACCTCAGCCTTATACTCTTTAAATCTTTCAAGAGCTTTAGACTTGTGTTGCATTAGGCAATGATACTCATAACTTGTATAATCATTTATGAAGAAAATGAAGTATTCATACCCTTCTTTTGCCTGAACATTCATCTGACCACAAAGGTCCGAATATACAAGTTCTAAGGGCTCTTTAGCTCTATAATCTTTTCCAGTTAAAGGTATTTTTGTCATTTTGCCTTCAAGGCATGACTCACATACAGGTAAAGAGTTTTCTTCTAACTTGCTTTGGGTCAAATGAGCATTCTGAAGAAATTCCAGTTAAGTTATACTATTACTATGGTCTATAAAAAAGACTATTCTTTCATTTCAGTTTTATCCCTCTTGCTACGAACTAAATTCATTCTGAACTTCATTTTTCAAAAAACTTCAATTGGTACACGCAAGAAATAGGCCAATTCGGCAGCCTTTTGCTCAATTTCTCGTGGGGTCAGATTCTGATCGGTACGAGTCAAGGGAATGGCCCCTTGGCCTCTTATTTCCATATAAAGAACACGACGTGCATAAATACCCTCTTTAACTTCTATTCTGATGGACTGAATGTCTTTCATAAGGAATGGGAGGAAGATTCGATGATTTTTTCCAGGAAACCCCCAACGAAAAATAGATACTATTTCTTCTTTTCTATCGAATCGATCATAACAGCTACTTACATTCCACAAAATTGTGCACCACAAATAGGAGCTAATAAATAGACCGGCAATCCCATAGAAAGACATTACGATCCCCTGTGGAAAAAAATTTATTTGCTGAGACGGAAATAAAGATATCAAATCCTTACCAAGATAACTGGAAGTTCCAACCAATAAAAACCCTAATGAACCTAAAAAAAGATAAAAGCCCAGCAGAAATTGCTGATTTTTTTAGAGCCTCTTATAAATTCTATCCATATACGTTCTGATCGCCAATTCATACTAGATCTCGTTGCATTTTATTGGAATTGATAGAATAACAAAAATCTGTTTGACTTTTTTTTGTTTTCGAAGTAACTCTAATCAACTAGCACTATTTTGATGTGATGTTATTATTTTAGATCGAATTCCTTTTTTTACAATTCCATAATATCGTAATTTTTTTCTTCTTATTACTCTTACTCCCTAGATAGTATATACCTTCCTTATTTTTAGATTATTGGGATGTTCGCCCATTAAAGTGGTACGTGAGCTGGGTTCAGAACGTCGTGAGACAGTTCGGTCCATATCCGGTGTGGGCGTCGTCCGTCCCAACGTCTATACAAAGGATTACATATGGGAAATATTGAAACCGTCCTTTCGAGTAGTATCGCTGTTGTATTTTTTGTAGCTTTTGTTGTTGCTGGAACTATGTGGTATGGTTCAGCAACTACCCCGATTGAATTATTTGGGCCCACTCGTTATCAATGGGATCAGGGATACTTCCAACAAGAAATATATCAAAGAGTTAGGGTCGGGTTAGCCGAAAATCAAAGTTTATCAGAAGCTTGGTCTAAAATTCCTGAAAAATTAGCTTTTTATGATTATTCCGGGGAACATCTTTCTTAGTCACAGGGTCCGGGGAAAGAATAGGAAAGGTGATTTCACTATATTTCTGACCAGAAATAATCTTCCCCATTTCTGATAGTATAGGTGAGTCCAGTCCACTGTGTGTCAAAGAAAGGAAGAATCAGTGTGATCCTAATTTAGAACAACGAATTGATACCCACTCGAACTGTCACTGAGTGGAGAATATGCATGAATTACAAGAAACTGAACACAACAACCAAGAAGGATTATTTCCCATTATCATTTATTTATCAGATGCTTGACAGACTAGCAAGAAATGACTTCTTTTGTTTCTTGGACAGATATTTGAGATATAACCAGATAATGATAGCACTAAAAAACCAAGAAAAAATCACATTCACATGGCCCTATGGGAAAGTTGCCTTTCAGCACATGCACTTTGGGTTGTGCAATGCACCTGACCTTCTAAAAGTGCATGATGACCATTTTTCTGACTGTCTAGATGAATCAATTGAGATATTCATGGATAATTTCTCAGTATTTGGAAAATCCTATGCGTCATGCCTAGCTAACCTCGAGCTAGTGCTGCAAAGATGTGAAGATTACTTAATATTAAATTGGGAAAAATTTCATTTTATGGGAAATGAGGGGATTGTGCTTGGGCACAACTCACAAGGTATCTAAATATGGCTTAGAGGTTAATAGAGCCAAATGTGAAGACATTGAGAAGTTTCCTAGGTTACGACGACTTTTATCTCAAATTTGTAAAGGACTTGCATCCACTGAGCATGTTACTTGAAGTAAATAGACCTTTTATTTTTTACGATAACTGTTTACAGGCATTTGAAACACTGAAGCAAGCATTTGTCACAACATCTATCTTAAACGCACCTAATTGATCACTTCCCTTTGAATTAATGTGTGATGCAAGTGTCTACGTGATGGGTGTTGCTCGAGTTCAACTCAAAGATAAAATTCTTCACCTCATTGCATGTGCCAGAAAAACTCTCAATGAAGTACAAGGAAATTACACAACCACTGAGAAAAAATTGATGGTAGTGGTGTTTGCTGTAGAAAAGTTCAGAGCCTACTTATTGGGGTCAAAAGTCATCATTCATATCGACCACTCTGCGATTAAATACTTGATGACTAAAAAGGATGCAAAACCCTGACTGATCAGGTGGATTTTGTTAGAGTAGGAGTTTGATACGGAGATTGTAGATAGAAAAGGAACTGAAAACAAAGTAGCTGATCATTTATCCTGCCTTGAGAATACTAAAGTTGACCGCATGCAACCAAAAGTCAATGCATGCTTTCCTGGTGAAGCAATGTTGAAGATTGATGACTTTCCACCATGGTATGCAGACATAGTAAATTTATTGGTATAAAAATAATTTTCTGAAGAGTATAATGCGCAGTAGAAAAGAAAGTTGATGCACAAGTGAAAATTCTATTATTGGGATGAGCCTCATCTATACAAATGCATATCTGACCATATCTTCAAACAATGTGTCCCTGAGACTGCATACTACCGCATACTATCCCAATGTCATGAATCACCTTTTGGAGGCCACTTTGAAGAGGAACGAACGGCTGCTAAGGTCCTTCAGTGTGGATACTACTGGCCCACATTGTTCAAGGATGCTAGAGAATTTGTGGTGAAATCCAACGGTTGTTAATGCATCAATAATATCTCAAGGAGAAATGAAATTCCACTTACTGCAATTTTAGACGAGCTATTTGACATATGAGACATAGGTTTTATGGGCCCAGTCTCGCCTTCATGTGGCCACAACTACATTTTGGTAGTCATAGATTATGTGTCAAAATGGGTCGAAGCAATCTCCTTTGCCACCAATGATGCGATGACTGTGTCTAAATTTCTTCAAAAGCACATCTCTACCTTTCGCACCCTTTGGGTGATCATAAGTGATGAAGGTATGCACTTCATTAATCGTATCATCAACAAATTACCGATAAAGTATAGTGTATATCACAAGGTGGCGACGACATATCATCTGCAAAAAAATGGGCAAGCTGAAATTTTCAACCACGAGATCAAGACTATTCTTGAGGACGTTGTCAACACAAGTCGCAAGGATTGAGTGCAGAAGCTAGATGAAGTACTTTGGGCCTAAACCACATATAAGACACCTATTGGGATGTTTCCTTATGCGTTGATATTTGAAAAAGCCTATCATTTGTCATTAGAGCTTTAGCAAGCTCATTGGGCCACCAAGAAGTTAAACCTTGATCTAAATGCAGCTGAAGACGCGAGAAAACTACAATTGACTGGGATGAATGGAGACTTCAAACGTATGCAAATGCAAAAATACACACAAAAAAAAAATGAAGCGCTAGCATGATCAAACGCAACAGTAAGAAAACTTTTTTTGTAGGCCAAGAAATTTTTCTATTCAACTTTCGATTGCGTTGATTTCTAGGTAAATTGAAATCAAGATGGTCAGGACCTTTTGTTATCAAGGAATCTTCCCTTATAGAGCTATTGAACTAAGAAACGAAAATGACACAAATGCATTCAAAGTTAATGGACAAAGAATCAAATCGTATTATGGAGGCGACACTGACAACGAGAAAGTCTCCATTGATCTTGGAAAACAAGAATGAAGGAGAATGGATGGTCTCTATGACGGCAATGATAACATCTCACTAAGGACGCGTCCTAACTTTTTGCCTTTACTTTACTGCTTTGCTTTTTTAGTTTCATGTTTTTTTAATTTTTTGAATTGCTTGAGTTTTGTGAAATTTGATTGTTTTTTAATCGGTTGTGATAAGTTGTGATTGGTATGTTTAAACTTAGAATTTTTGGAAAAAGCGAATGAGAGTTGCGTTGAGTGTGGGGTACGTTGACTGGTATCTCAGCGCAGATTTCAAATTGAAGCTGCCACCAGTTCTCACGATTTGACGTTTATTGTCTTCTTCTTTCGAAAAGAATCACTTGTCGTCGATCTCATATCAACAAGCACCCAAAAACTTTCTTAAAACATATACTTATATATGTGTCTTGCTTAAAGACCTAAAGCTAATTAATGGGCCAAAGCCCAACTTTCTTTTTCACGCCAGCAAGTAAAAAAAAAGGCTGACAAGACAAACAACAAATTTAAAGTTTCCTTTGGAAAAATAGCAAAAAAGTTTCAAAATTATAAAAATAGCAAAACGAATTTATATAATAACAAATACTAATTAGTAAATGATAAAACTACCCTAAAACAACAAAATTAAGTGCAAATGAAAATGCAGAGATATACTGCTTCAAAAATAACACGAGTACCACAAATACACTCTACCTAGACATTCTAGAACCACAAATACATAGTATCTAAACATTCCATAAGCAAAATTAAAAATCACCCAATATGGTCTAGGGAAGATGAGAGCAGGGGTCATTAGAAACTTATGAATGTATACAGCAATGGACTTCCTCCAAGGTGAGAAAGAGCAAAGTTGATTTTACCAATAAAGTTGTTGTTGGCAAGTGAATATGATAAGGAATTGCAACTTCATGATGATATGACTATTGGAAGTGTGATTGCGTTTGACACCAAACCAATTGTAGGGAGTCTCATCATCTTCCTTCCATGTGACCATTTTGCTCATTGGATCTTGAAAGTCAACTTTAAACACTATCAATCCCAGAACATCATTGTTGAAACTAATGTTCAAAGTAGAAACAAAAACAGAAAACATGTGTGCAAGCGGAAAAAGGTCGGCAACCTGGTGAGGGTGGTCGTTAAAAGCTAGCCAAGATGATGGAATTCAAGAAAGAGTTGTTGAACCAACGATCGAAGACATGAGATTGCAAAGGAGAAAATGAGATTTTTGGGCAGCTAAGTGAAGAAGATGGAGAAGATAAGATTTAGAGTTTTTTGTTATCTTCTTTTAATAAATAATAATAATAATAATAATAAACTGAAATATATATATATATATACACATGTTTCAAACATTTAAAATTTAATTCCCATTTATGTTTCTTTTTAGGTTCAACAAGCCATTTTTACATGTTTATATATGAAAATTTGAAAACATCGAAAATATAAAGAAAAAAAGATCAAATTAATTTGATAACAATATGTATAAAATAATAATAAAAAAATTAGATACAATTGAATTTGTAACAAACATATAAACAAATCAAAAGTTAGTTGGATAAAATCAAATTTGATAATAAAAAATAAATTCAAATATAAATTGGAGAGAAAAAACCGTAAATTTTTGTTTATTCCAATTAAAAAAAATCGATAAGTAGTTAGATAAAATCTAATTTGATAATAAAATATAAATTCAAATATAATTCAGGGAGAAAAATGAGGAAGGGAGTTCGTTTATTTACAATTACATTTCATAATTCTATTTTCACGAACTTCAATAATTATACTGTATTTATAACTTTATCACCACAAAAACCTATGTAAAAGCATGACTCGTTGTAGAGGCATAGAAAAAACAACAAGATTGCAAAAATGAATACTTATTTGTTTGTAAAAAAAATTAACGATATAATAATATAATAAGATGATAATATTAAAATGTAATTAAAAAATACAAAAAATGATCAAATTTAAATGAAATATACCGTTTATTAGATGATAATACGTATAAAATATTCCGTAAAATCCTAATTAAAATTAAAAAAAAATAATCCGAATTTAAAATAATAAATAAATAATATAATCTAAAGATGTATTATAAATTAAAATTCAAGTGGTAATAAACAAATTTAATATTGATTAATTCTGAATATTTTCAAAAAGTGGTTAAATCAATAACTAATTTGAATCAATTAGGGGAGAACAATAGGAAGAGATTGGTTTAATTTAAATCAATTCATGAAGTAGTTATCAAAATCTATTTTTTATATTAAAAATAAATTTAAATTTCAAAAGAGGAAAAAATGAGAAAGAGATTGGTTTATTTTAAATCAAATCCTAATTGTAAAGTTATAGCAAAAATAGATAGTTTTAAATGGATGGCAGTGTATGGAGCAACAATCCAACCTATTCTTGTGCAATAACGTAGGACCATTTTTTTTAGCAAGTGATATTTCTTTTCTCAGTTAAAATAATATAAAAAAAATAGCACATACAACTAATTTATTAAAAATATGGGAAATATACAACTAATTCATTAAAAATGTATGTATACAATTATGAAAAACAATATAGAGATTTGAATAAAATATATGAATAAAAGAAGTTTTAATAATATATGGATATTTAAAATATAAATTTGGTAGAAAAATCCGGATATTTTTATTAAGGTGAGATAAATTTAAAAAGTTGTTAAATCTAAAATAATAATAAAATATAGAGATTATGTTATAGCAAAATTAGGAGGGTAGTTATCCTTAACAAATATCAAGGATTACTTGTATATATACATCGACCCTGTTTTCTATTTTGGAATTACCTAGATAAACAATATCCGAAAGGACAAATCAGAAATTTAGAAATTTGTGACCATGTGCATGCCAATTTTTATTTCTAGATGAAACCTCAGATTCCACCATACATTCCAATTTTCCAAAAAAAAAAAAATCTCTCTACAGTGGAACTCATCATCTTGCATGAGGTACGAGCAAGCTATGTAAAACTATCTTCCAGACATAAAAAACAGTCACGTACTGGCATAACGGAACCAAAAGCTAATACTACTTGTTGAGGATAACGAGCCACCACATATCTCTACAATGGTATGATATTATCTACTTTAGGACATAAATCCTTATGGTTTTATTTTTGGTTTCACCCCAAAAGTCTCAATCAATAAAGATAATTGTCCTCACTTATGTTTATATACCATGATCACTTCCTTCTTTAACCAATGTGAGATTTTGTTCGCACCCTAGCAACCACCATTAACGCCACCCTGAAAATGACTCTGTTTCATTTCAACCCTTCTTTTACAGCGATGAATTTCTCTAAAGTTGAAGCCTAAAGAAAGAAAGCAAATATTTAGATCTAGATTTCGAGAGGACAGCCGCAACTCAGACTGATTATTCCATTCCCACCACCAACTTTCGTTGGACAAAGTCAACAAACAAATATTAAGTGATTTTTTTAAAAAATCTAAATTATATATCGAACAAACCTTTATATTTATAAACTATGAGAGGCTGGAATCATTAGAGAAGAGAAAAGAGAAAGAGGGGATGAGAGAGAACGAGAGAAGGGAGAGACTAAAGAAGAGAGAGGTAACAAATATATAAAAAATACATATATATATATATATTTTTTCTAAATAATCTTACCACATCATTTATTTATTTAATTTTATATTTAATTTTAATTGATTTATTAGTTAAATCACTTCTTAAACTTATTCTTTAAAATTTAAAATTTAGAGATTAGAATGGTCAATTTGAAATATTAAGAACTAAAGCACACCTCGACGACCAAAAGATATTTTTCTCTTGTGAATTACACGCTTCAATATTTTGCTTGAAATATCTTCTTAATTAGTAGATTGCAGTTTCTAAATTAACTTTTAAAAAATTTTGTGGAAATTTCAATTTACACCATTAAATTTTAGTAGTTATGTCAATTAAAATTTAAACTAATAATTATATCAATTTAAATTATAAACTTTAGTTATCAATTAACATTTTTCTTCAAAGTTAACTCAAACAATATCGTGCAAACATATAATTGTTTTAATTAAACTTTTAATTTATCATAATTTGTTATAACTTATAAGTAAATCAATTTAGATTCTTCATTAATATTACATTTCGAAATCACGTGTAAAATTCTTTAAATGTTGAATTAATAAAATATATTATTAAAATTGTTGCATTGACAATTTTTAAAATTAAAAAATTAATTGAATCTAAATTAATTCATTTATAAAAGTTTGGAGGTTTAATTGATAACATTATAAGTTTCACATGATGTTATTCAAATATAACATAATGATAGGTGTAAATTTACCTCATTTACAAAATTTCAAGGTTTAAATTATACAATTATTAGTTCAAAGTCTAAATTTACACAATCCAAAAATTCAGGATGTAAATTGATATTTTCTAAAAAAAAAAAAAAAAAAAAAAAAAAAGGGTTTGCAGACCTCAAATATTTCAACTCACTTGTACTGAAATTAATATAGAACAAAAACGTACAAGCACAACCCCAGCTCAAATTTAACCCAACCGTTACATCTCCTTCCTTTCTAATGTACAAACTACAACGATCATTCCTTTAAACAAGAAGTGGCAAAACCAAACATTACCTAAAGAGGCAGAGGAATGCGAAGGCTACTTCTGGTAGAACATTATTAGACCTGTCAAGTTCCAATATTAAGAACACGATAATGCCATTGAGCCACAGAAACGTGCAGCAGTTCGTGGAGAAAGACAAGATTCAAGACACGAGTTCATCTTGCAAAAGAATCTCATAGATATCGGTCCGCAGATTGAGCTCTTTATCGCGCATAACTTCTTGAAGATCCGAAAGCTCTTTCGCACTCAAAACAGTGTTGAGTTTGAGAAAACCATCAAGCCACAACTTTTTTGACCTTCAAAACGTAAAACGGTTAGACAGAGTGTTGGTGTTCATCTGAAGCATGTATATATCAGTACATCATTGACAGTGAATCAAAAACAAAAGAAACTGGGGCCAGAATGATACTTTAGCTGGCATAAATAACAAGAAATTTGCTCTTACCATGGGCAGGAATGAATAGCTCGGAAGAAAACTCGCCGGGCCGAAGAAGGATCACATGCTGTGTTCAGCTCATATGAAATGTAGCAGCGCCAGAGAAGAACAGAATGACGTAAGTTTTCATTTTCCAATGCCTTCTCAAACAGTCTACGGATTCGATGAAGAGAACCCCCATAACCCATCTCGAAGGATAATGCAAAAATCCAAAGAATCAGAGAAGGTTGCCTGAGAGTATTACATGCAAATTTGTCAAACCTTGAGACCCCAAATCTATGTTTAATGCTCACAATTAAACAGCAAAAAGAAAGAAAAAAGAAAAAAAAAGGTCAATAACAATAATATGTCGATTATTTCCTTTATTGTGAAATTTTATACTGTATTTATTGTATTATATTTGCTATATTTTATTCTTTTCTTATTTGTAATTATTTTATTCTTTTTTATTTGTAATTGGGTATTTCTTCTATTTAAGAAACCCTTTTCTCCTAAGATTAATAAGAGAAAAGAATAATGGTTTTTAGCATGGTATCATAGCAACAAAATTTTTGAAACCCTAAAACCCTCCAAAAAAAAAACTCCTATTTTTTTTTTCTTTTTGAAACCCTAGAAAAAACCCAGTCTTCTGTCGACCGGTTGCCACTGTCCATCAGTTATAATTTTCCTAGTAGCTGGTTTGTTTAAGCCTTTGTGTTTTTTTTTTTTTTTTTTTCCAGATCTACTGATTTTGTGTTCTGGGTTTCCTTTTTTCAACGATATGTCGGACACTAAGGTACCCATCATTCGAGTTTGCGACCATTGCAATAAACCTCGACAAACATGTGAAACTTGTTGGAAACTTCATGGAAAACCTGCGAATTGGAAAAGTTCTAAGCAACATGCCTTTAATGCTAATGTTGTTGACTCCAGCCCGTTTAACAAAGAACAAATTGATCAAATTCTGAAGCTGCTACAGACCAATTCATCATCTGGTAATCCTAATGTTTCCTTGGCACAATCAGGTACTTGTCCTCAAGCTCTCTCTTGCCTTAATTCATCTCCATGGATTATAGACTTTGGAGTTTCTGGTCATATGACCAGTTTCTCTTATTTATTTGAATCATATTCTCCTGTGTATTGCAATGAAAAAATTCGCATTGTCGATGGCAGCTTCACTTCTATTGCAGGAAAAGGAACTATTCCTTTAACTACAAAACTTATATTACGTTCTGTCCTTCATGTTCCAAAATTAGCCTGTAATTTGTTGTCTATTAGTAAACTCTCTAAGGATGCTAACTGTCGTGTTATTTTTGTGAAACTCATTGTATCTTTCAAGATCAGGAATCGGGGGGACGATTGGACGTGCTAGGATGATTGATGGTCTCTATTACTTTGATGAAGTTTCTGCTAGTCATAAAAAAGTTTAGGGCTTGAGTAGTGTTTGTTCTCCTTCTGTTAAAGAAACTATCATGCTTTGGCATCGTAGATTAGGGCATCCAAATTTCTTTTATTTAAAGTATTTGTTTCCCATTATTTAAAGGATTTGATTGTTCAGTTTTTCAATGTGAAAGTTGCATTTTTGCCAAACATCATCGATTTACCTATTTTCCTAAACCGAACAAGGTTTCATCACCTTTTTCCTTAATTCATACTGATGTTTGGGGTCTGTCTAAAGTCTTAACTCATAGTGGTAAGCGTTGGTTTGTTACCTTTATTTGTTCAGTTTTACAATATGATAGAGACTCAATTTCAAACTAAAATTCGAATTCTTCACTCTAATAATGGCACTGAATATTTCAATGAACAATTAACCAATTTTTTGCAAGAAAAGGGCATTTTCCATCAAGCTACGTGTCGTGACACGCCTCAGCAGAATGGCGTTGCTGAGCGAAAGAATTGACACTTACTTGAAGTTGCTCATGCTCTTATGTTCTCTATGAATGTTCCAAAATATTTGTGGGGTGATGCCGTTCTTACAACTGCATATCTGATCAATCGTATGCCGTCTAAGGTTTTGAATTTTAAAACTCCTCTTAATCACTTCAATGAGTTTTTTCCTAATAACCGGTTGTCTCCTGATTTACCAATTAAATTATTTGGGTGTACTGCTTATGTCCATACTTCTCCTCTATCTCTAACTAAGCTTGATCCTCGAGCCACTAAATGCATTTTTGTAGGCTATGTTTCTCATAAGAAAGCTTACAAATGCTTTGATCCTTTGACCCACAAGTATTTTGAGAGTATGGATGTGTCTTTTTTGGAAAATCAACCTTTTTTTTGCCCAAATTTTCTTCCGGGAGAGATATCTAACCTTGAAGATAATTTTTGGGATACTTTATCTCTCCGAATCATCAGTGGTTCTACCATTATGAGCTCTAGTCCTTCGATACCAAGTATGGAGAGTTCTTCTTCAGGGGGAGAAACACTACAAAATGACTCTACAAGTCGAAATCCTGAACTTCAGGTTTATACTAGAAGAAACTTGACTTAAAGAGTCTGAGATCAGACAATTGACTTATCACAGGACCAATCAAATACTCCGATGAATGATCCTGAAGATCTAGGTATTAGACACTCTACTTCTATTTCTCCTAGTTCTTCATCTCCTTCTAATCCTTTACCTGATGTCTCTGATCTTGATATTTCAATTGCCCATAGGAAAGGTACTCGTAAATGCACCAAATATCAAATTGAAAACTATCTTTCTTATCATAGATTGTCCGACTGTCATAAAGCCTTCACATCCAAAATAACCAACCTATTTGTTCCAAGGAATATACAGGAAGCCCTAAATGATTTGAATTGGAAATTACAGTGATGGAAGAGTTCAATGCACTGAAACAAAATTGCACATGGGACATAGTCGAACTACCAAAAGATAAGAAGACGGTGGGATGCAAATGGATGTTCACTGTAAAATGTAAAGCTTATGGTAGTATTGAAAGATACAAGGTCAGATTGGTTGCCAAGGGGTTCACTCAGACCTATGGCATTGATTATCAAAAAACATTTGCTCCAGTAGCTAAAATTAATTCTATTAGAATCTTGTTGTCTGTGGCAGTTAATTTTGATTGGCCTCTTTATCAACTTGATGTAAAGAATGTCTTTCTCAATGGGGATCTTAAAGAAGAGGTTTTTATGGACTTGCCACCTGGTTTTGAGGTGGATCTCGAGATTAACAAAGTGTGCAAGTTAAAGAAATCATTATATGGGCTTAAACAATCTCCCAGAGCATGGTTTGAACAGTTTGGAAAGGCAGTCACAAGTTATGGATTCAGTCAAAGTCAAGCTGATCATACTATGTTCTATAAACATACTGGAAGTGGTACGTTGGTCGTTTTGATAGTGTATGTTGATGATATCATTCTTACAGGTAATGATGAGACAAGACTGAATATCTTGAAGAAAAACCTTGCTAATGATTTTCAAATCAAGGACCTAGGAACCTTAAAGTATTTCCTAGGAATGGAGTTTGCCAGATCTAAAAATGACATTCTTGTCAACCAGAGGAAGTATATTCTTGACCTACTGAATGAGATAGGTTTACTTGGTTGCAAGATAGCAGAAACTCCTATTGAGCAAAATTTAAAATTGGTTGCTGCAACTAAAAAAGAAGTAAAAGAAAAGGAAAAGTACCAGAGGCTTGTAGGGAGACTCATATACCTCTCTCACACGCGTCCTGACATTGCTTTCGTAGTTAGTGTAGTAAGTCAGTTCATGCATGCTCCCGAGTCAGTTCACTTTGAAGCAGTTTATAGAAGTTTGAGATATTTGAAAGGTACTCCAAGAAAAGGTATATTATTCACGAAGCATGACCACCTAAACATTGAGGTTTACACTGATGCTAATTGGGCAGGAAGCACGACTGATAGAAGGTCTACTTTGGGGTATTGCTCTTTTGTTGGAGGAAATTTGGTTACTTGGCGAAGTAAAAAACAAAGTGTGGTTGCAAGTAGTGCTGAAGCAGAATTTAGGGCATTAGCCCATGGTATTTGTGAGGGCATATGGATAAGAAGACTATTGGAAGAATTGAATTTCTCTCAAGACAATGCCCATATGCATCTATTGTGATAACAAGTCAACAATTTCCATTGCCCACAATCCAATCCTTCATGATAGGACCAAACATATTGAAGTTGATAAACACTTCAAAAAGGAAAAGATTGATGCAGGAATAATATGCATTCCCTTTCTCCCGACAACAAAGCAAATATCAGATGTGTTAACCAAAGGTCTTCCAAAGTGGCAATTCAACAAGTTGATTGACAAGCTGGCTATGAATGATATCTTCAAACCAGCGTGAGGGGGAGTGTTGATTATTTTCTTTATTGTGAAATTTTATATTGTACTTATTGTATTATATTTGTTATATTTTATTCTTTCCTTATTTGTAATTATTTTATTCTTTCCTTATTTGTAATTGGATATTTCTTCTATTTAAGAAACTCTTTGCTCCTAAGATTAATAAGAGAAAAGAATAATGGTTTTTAGCATTATATCTAACGATAAAGCATTAGATTCAAAAAAGGTTCTAGTCAGAGTAGCCATAATTCAATGCAACATTAGAAAAACAATAGAACAAGTACCGAAAGAGATAACAAAGGAATCGAGTGCATCCATCATGGTCGGGAACATGCACGGAAGGTTGTTACTATATATAGTTAATCAAAGCCAAATATGAATCGGATTAGAACTCAAATGTGAATTTATATCAATGGCATGGCAGCTTACTGGGTACCTAATATATGTAGGTATGCGAGAGAGAGCACTAGAAAGATTATCTTACTTCTGGCAGTAGTCATCAAAGGTCCATCGCAGTTTGCTGGGTACCGAATAAATGTAACTAATCTCCAGAAAAGCACTATAAAGTTCCGGATTTAATGGATAGAACTGCAATCCGTGAGAAATTGACTCCCGGACTTTCAGATGGCTTAATTGCTTATGATGTCTCAGAAGCATCTTCACATAGTAGTTGAACAAATATTCTAGTTGATAGCTCTGTTTTCTTCTTTCTGCACATCAATAACAATAGTAAGTAACTAACTAGCAACAAAACAAACAAAATAAAAATGCAGCAGTAACACTTCTTGTCCTGGAATTTTTTTCTATTATTATTGCTGTTGTTGTCGTAAAAGTTGAGATCAAATAAGATAACAATCTTCCTTCTTGGCAATGGGGCACATCTTACAGCTGCATGAAGGGGCGGCATTGGCAAATCACAGAATGTGAGGAAATATACTCCACTAAGATCAAGCTTTCTTCCAAACGTAGAGCCAAAACAAATCAATGGTTGGTTCACCTCCCCACTGGTATTAACAATTTACCACGTCTAGTTCCAAAAGCTATTATCCTCCCATATACAATGATCTGATGCTGAGAGGCACTAACCTCATATTACTTGCTCTAGGGGGTATCAAAATCTTTTGTCAGAGCTAAACAAGAAATCTTTTTCTATACAATATATCCGGGGAGGGAGCACAAAACATATTTCCACAAGGGTTCAAATTATCAGTATCGATAAGAAATAAATGCTTTAAAAAAAGAGAGAGAGAGAGAAATGACAGAATTGGTAAATAACCTGGAAGTACCATGGAGAAAGCCTGATCTAAAACCTCAAGGCCGGCAAGGTATCCAGTGGTCAACTCCTCAAACAAAGCTGCAGAGGATATGAGAGCTACAGACGAGTCATCTATAACTCCATGGAGCCATGTAGATCGCACTTCCCTGATTTTTTCTTTAAAGCCTTGGTGCGCTCTCAGCAGTTGCAAGCTTGATGGTTGACATTTAAATGGACTGTATGCAGTACCACTTCCAAGGCAAGATAAAATGTGAACTGCACGATTTAATGAATTGTGTCCATTGTGATGATCATTCGCAAGCTCCAATTCAGCATACCAGAAATATAAGAGAGGAGCATTAGACTTCTGATCCTGCTTCAGCAATCACAGCGGTTAAAATTAAATACCACTCATTCATAGAGCAAGCACCTCAAAACTCAGTTACAGCCATTATAGTTTAATGTCCAAATTGCCAAATTTGAATAGTTAACAACGTCCATTTCAAGAAACATATTGTATATATTACACATGACACACAGACCACTGGTAGATAAATAGGTTACATATTAACGAGGGAGTTCCAACATGGAGTTGCAGGTCAAGATGAGGCTCCTATTTGAACAAAACCTTTCCAGGAAAGCTAGCAAAAAAAGCCAATGTGCCAGGATGTTCTACCATTAAGACAGTTTCTTTTTCCGTAGAAGAAAAATTAACCCGAAGATGATGTAATTGAAGATTATTTTTCTTTTTCTTAAGAAGTAGCATCATACTTTAGCACACACAAGTGAGCATTTACATTTAGGGATACGGTAATATACCACAGGAAGGCTTTCCACAGATGCCAATGCCATATCAAATACTTTTCTAGCATGATCGATATTTCCATATGTTGCCTCTCTTCTTGCATAGACTCCACAAAGTAGCATGTCCTATAAGTATCACAAAACTTGATTCTTTCAGTTATAGAAATAAGATATATTGTGGTAATAGTATGAAATGAGGATATAGACCCATTACATAAAGAACGTGTTTCTAATTTTCTAGAATACCGAAGGTGCAATTATTTCTATGCTTCATGAACAATGGCATTTTGAATTACAATAATGAAGGCAATTAGCCACAAAAGGACTTTAGGAAGTCCGAATTTAAAAGAGAATTCAAGGTCAATATGGGAAAATAGCCTCAATTTGATAGGGAGGTAATTACATAACTCATAAGAAGTTTGGATGTTGAAACTGTTTCATGCCGTTCCACCTACATTTATATTCCATTTTCTTACAAATTCTTAATAATAAAAGTAGTAAGAGCAACATCTTATTCCCCAAAAATTCAAAAGATTTTCTCCTCTCCTTAGATCCCAACGGCCTTCTGTAAGAATTATATTTATATGTGTGTGTTTTTTAACCATAAACTCCCTCAATGACACAAAACATACATGGCAGACCTAGACATTCAATCCTGGAAAAAAGCATACATGTTGCATGTTGATAGTAAATAGAAAACAAACCACACCTGACGATCACTTTTCAAGAGATTCTTTGCCAAGGAACGGCAGGGGGTAACTGAGGAGCTACAAGAATTCATTTTTGTAACAAATAACTCTTCGGCAATTAAAGCAGCTTCTTCCAGTATGTAATTACGTGGGAAAGCCGTTAAACAAAGTAAGATAGCATTGCGAAGAAACTTCATCATGTCAGACATCTGAGATAAGTTATCAGAACCTCCCACAAGGACCTCCAAAGTGGAGCTACTTGAACTACTTTGTCTTTTATTAAGAACATGGAGAACACTTCTCAGATGATGTAAAATATCGTCTGGCAACACCTCTAAACTAATTATTCTCTCCATCCAACTTGAACTATTTGAAGACGCCCTGATGAAGAGGAAAAAAAATGGAATTGTTTGTCAAGCAAAAAGGCAAAAGGAATATTCCTTTGAAAAGAAACCGGGGTAAAAATATATTCAACGTAACCAAGACATGAACATAACTGTAGACAAGAGGTAGCAGCAATAAAAGTTTGTTTGAAAAGAGGAAAAAAATGTAATCACACAAAAAGACTCTAAATCTACATAAAAAAGATGAACAGATTCTATCAATATCCCGGTAATAAATATCCGTAGCACAAAAAGATACTTATTAAATATCAATAAAATGTAATAATATCCATAGTAAAAATGTAGCAACAGAAGGTTTGTGCTAAATAAACCGTTAGGATTCCGCTTCACCTGCACAGAAACACCTAAGAAGAGTGATTCCCAGAGAAACAGATCAATGCTCGGTTGATATTATTTATGAACTTCAAGGGACCCTAGCTACCAGCACATTTAAGAGGGCTGGAATCCTCTCCCCATCCCAAACTTGATCACCAAAATTTTTCCTTGCCTCCTCACCATGCTCAAACCTTACATAAACCCTTCACAACCCATGGTCCCCGCCTGAATAACAAACGCCACTACACTTAACTGTCTTTTCGTAAAAAATCCCTATTTACCCCCACGTTTATATGTGTATATGATTGGGAGCCTCACGTAAATATCCCGGTAATGACAGTTGTATTGACACCAAAAAGATACTTCTGAGTGAAACCATTCTAACCATTCTTAAATTTTAGTCTCGTCGGCAAAATGTGAAATGACAGACATCCATAGCAGTCACTCCAGAAATCAATTGCCCGATATTTCTTCCATTTTCAACCAAACAAATTGTTTTGTACTTCTATAGATTCTTAAAACACCCCAGTAGCTTTGATGTTGAAAATCTAGTTCAATCAGCCCTCGAGTTGCTGCTTAAAAACCAATGTTGGTCAAAAAGTCATCATGAAGCAATCAACTTGTATCTTTGTTCTTTTTTTAATTGAACGAAACATCAACATCCAAGCTAGCTTCCACACAACTTGACAAATCATGGACAACTGGTTAGTCTATAACATTTGTTGTCAAGAAAACCATAGTTGGATTTCCTTCTATTATCTCATGGAGCCACAATGGTATGATTTCGCCCCACCCACATCCAGTGGTCCTTTTAATCCAGCTCCCCATTTGATTGCATTGGCCCCATAGTTTAGAGAATATGGGTTATGCACTATGGTGCTCCCAACAAAGAAGCAAACCAAAAAGTTTACAGCGAAGCAAAGAAAAGGCTTGCGAGAATTACGGAATCTTGAATGCTCTATTTCTTATGATAAAAAAGCACAATCAAAGCTTAGAGAGGGGTCTATATCAGCATGACATTTGTTCATCTAGCCTCAGTTCATTTAGATGGAGTTTTTGGAGAGAGATCTATTGTTTATGGATCTTTCTCCTTCCCTATTTTATTGTGTGGCTGCGGCTCTGCTAGGATTCAGAGAAGTTGATCTTGATCCTCTTTTATGTGCTCTTTGGCTTCTTTTGTTTGATGTGCTTTGGTTTGATCATGGTGTTGCTTTTGTTTCTGGTTCAATCTCCTTGTATTATTTTTTTACAATCTTTTTAATGGATTGGCTGGTGTCTTTTTTCCAGTTCTTCCCTTTTCTTGTTTATCTTTGGTTGTATCTTTCTTTTTTGGGTTATCAACTTTGATATGCTATATCGATCGTTCTCCTTGTTGGGGTCTTCCCTATGTACTCTATGGATATTTCATTCATCAATTAAATTGATTTCATAAACCTAAAGTATTTTGACCATTTAGCCCATGATAGTTGTAATTATCTAAAACATGAGGACGCAAAAGATTCCCCTTCTCATCATCATAGAACTAGAAAGTTAATTAGGTGCAACAAAATAAGTTTGAATACCATCATTACAGAAAGTTAATTGCATTTGTCTGAAATATTTCACTCAAGGTCTTTCTGAAGTTCTTAACAAATACTCTCCCCAAATTCCAAGTCCAGGAGATAGTAAATGCTATGTCATCACAAAATGCAAGTCATTGGTTCAAAGGGTTGAGTACTTAAGATAGGTGAGATTTCTAATAGTAATGACTCACATTACAAAACTTCAAAGTTAAAACAAAAATTCGCTTTCCTCTTTGCCTATAGTTTTTAGTGAAATTTAGACAGTAAGCCTCAATCCAATTCCAAAAAGGTAGCTTGCAAGGCATAACCTCTCTTACATTGTCTACCCATAAGAAGATTTTGTATTTCAAGAAGCTCTTGGTTAGACACATAAGTTGGTACGGAGTCCATGCCAACGTATTAGCATAATGCTCAAATGACAGGCAACATGAAACATACTAATTCACTCACGACAAAGATTTCACCACTTGTTAAAAGATATCAAAGCCATTCACATATTCAAGAAAAGGTAGATTACACACTAAATAAATGAATAATGTGACTGATTTTCAAACTGAAAACTGACTGTAAATAAGATTCTACACCGAAAAGTATATACCTTGAATAGATTTTTCCACTAAAGAATTCAATCAGCTGATATATTAAGGATAAACGGGCCTCACTTGAAATCAATGAAAACAGGTACTCTTTGACATCTTCATATAATATAACTCTTAAAAGTTGTTCACTTGTTTCTCCATCACCCATCCTTTCATCATGAATAACATCTGCTGTTTCAGAGTATGAATTCAGTTAAATATAAACATGACATTAATTAATTAGTAAAGAGATTCAAGCAGCTCAATCATATTTAACATTCAGAATGTGAAGATTCATGGTGAATCAATGATTTATATGTGCATATGTCACAGTAAATGTGAACCAAAAGAGTTTAGTTAGAAATAAACAAAGTGTGCAGGCAACGGTGGAGTACCAGTTTTTCCCCGGATAGGCATCCATTGTTCACAGTCTCTTAATGACTCTTCTTTTGACCATCTAGCCCAGGTTGAGGCGTCCTTAACCTCTTCATCGACACCTGCATCAGCGTTAATTCCTAGAATTTTGAGCAAAGCTTCTGTGCTATCTTCTCTGTCAATATCTTCTTCTTCCACATATTCCTCCATAGTCTCCTCTGCTGCCACACCCATTTCTATAGTTGTTTCCGTGGCATCACTATTTTTCTTCTCTTTGGGTGCTGGATCAGACCAACCAGTCCAACCACCCTTTTCATCAGCCTCTAAGGCTTCCTCTCTCATAGCCTTTTGCCTATTTTCCTCCTCTTTTTCTAACCATGTAGACCAACCGAGGGCACCTTCTTCACCAACTCTTTCCGCATCAGTATTCCAAAAGTGTTCAAACAATCTTTGTTTACTTCGATCATTTAAATGCAAAGCAGGGCAAAACAAGCTAAATTCAATTTCAGCCTGAAATAAAGCAGTAGCCAACTCCTGATATCCCGCCTGCCACTCAAACCGGCACAAACTCATGAAAATATCAACCAGACCAAGTTCTAGCTTAATAAGATCATGCTCCACTGAGGGTTTGGCAGTTTGATCGGTCTGCATTGAACAGAAACAAGATAAAAACACAGAGGAAAAGATAAATAAATGTTGAATCTATCCCCATATAAGTGATAAAAGGATTTGTTTAAATTCAAAACAAACAAGTTCTTATAAGAATTTAAGTGCACGTTGACACGCACAAATTGAGAAATGGCCCAAAATAAAAATTAAAAAAATTAAAAAAGAATTTGAGTACACGAGACTTAAGAACTTGGGGAAAAGGAAAATTTTATGGCAACAAGAAGATGAAGTCCACCTAAAAACGAGTAAAAGCTTAAAAAACACAACACATATACATATTTATCAACCACACCCATTAACCACCTTGAAATTAATAATAATAACACAGTTTCCAGTAATAAGAATGGTTGACTGAAAGGTGGGGGAATACCAGGGACAATAAGCCAATTCTTCACATAGAAGTTAAATGGTAAAGAAGTACTCTTGGCCTCTTAAGATGCATGATTCATTATATCTAGGAAGTCAAATGTAGTGAAAGCAACCATTTGGAATTTCAGGTACAGGAAATTAGGCATAACAAGGAGTAACATCACAACAGACCACGGATGAAATCACATTTCCTACAAAACCAGCAAATTGAAGACAAAAATCCTCTAGACCCCGCGTGAGCACTTGCAAGTAAAATTGTGTGCATCATACATAACATAAAAATATGGTTAGTGAAATCTAACATCGAAGAGCAAGATTCAACTCAATAGCATAGCAATAATATGGCAGAATAAAATTTCATCTCATAGAAGCATATGGGGGAAAACTTCAGTTAGATAAAACCGAGAAGAATATGAAAAGTAAGGTGATGGCCCGAGAATAAATAGACATTTGACTTAAGAACCTGCCTAATGTGCTGGTTGCATGCAGCAGATAGAGCTTGAATTGCATGTGCATACATTTGCCTCATGTCTGTAACCTTGAATCTAGAGAACTCCCCTTGAATGAGATGCAAAAACTCTCTCCACAACTTATAACTTCCAGAATTCTGCATCAGTATCTTTTCCCATCTACTGATCACCACATCAATATTATCTCTGTTCTGATAAGTTTTTAAAAGGTACAGCAATAATTCCTCATTTTCTGGGTTAAGCTCAGAAGCCTTCTCCAATATGCTAATCTTTTTCTCTAGAGTTTGTAAGCGAGCACCTTTCTGAGGTTGCATAGCTGCAACTTTGTCTTGAAATTCAGCAAAAGCTAACCAAGCCTTCTCATCATGGGGTTGCTCCCTAGTCAATTTATTAAACTCCCGCGTTTTACGTAGCACTTCATCCTCCCAAGATTCCTCAATATTATTTGATGTTTGAACACCCGACAAAGGAATGAAATCATCCAATAATGTGTCTGGAGTTTTCCTAGAAAAACCAATGCGTACACGTTTGAAGTTTTTATGTCGCTCTATTGCTGCATTCTTTGCAGACCAATAGCGTCCACCTGATTTCACTTTACTATCCAACACATCAGCATCAGCATCTCTGTCCAAGGCTGAACTACTTTTATTCCACTGAGAAAATCCATGAAAATTTAGTCCAGGTGTTTCCCCACGGTTGAGCGGTCTGTAGCGTGCAACATCCATCCTGTATTGTGATAAAACAGATTGTGAACTTAGCAATCAGTTCTGGCTGCTCAGCTTCCATGGAAAAAGAAATGCAAAAACTGATTCTAAATGTCTCAGCAACAATTCCAAACAGAATGTTGTTTTCTCTAAATTCAATTCTGCCGCTTCCAACAGAAATTTTAGGTATTAGCGGTTAGAGAGGCCTAGAATTCCTGGCTTCAACTTCAAGGAAATGTGGGATTGTAGGTTACAATTTTTAGCATATCATCAACGTGGGGGTTACTCTTTTTTTTTCCCCCTTCTTGTGAATAATGTGGACGTTATCTTATTGCCTTTAGATGAATAAAATAAATAAATTACTAAAAGATTCATGCTTCTCTTTGTACATATGAACTAGATTTACACAACAACTCAAATGATTGCTTCAAACAAGTTCTGGGGTTTGATTGAACTTCCACGCGGTTTATTTATGAGTAAATGAAAAATACTAGACACGTTTCTGCTAGCTGAATTCGTCTTCATCTGATAAAATTGTGAGCATGTTTTTCAAATTTCTGAACAAGTGTATTAAACGATATTTAAACTCATTTTCCACATCTCCTCCAAAACTACCAAGAGAGATGGATTGAAACAATCAAATTACGTCGGCATAAATACCTGTAAAGAGACCCGAATACTAAATTATCCCGGTCTCCATTCGAGTCGAAGTAATAATCCTTGGAAGGTCTCCCATCAGCATCGGCCCACGCCCGAACGTCAGACTTTCTCGAACCATATTCGCCAAATCCCCCTCTATCTTCAGATTCATTTCGCCTCCTCCTCCTCCTCTTCTTCCTCTTCTTCCTCTTCTCATGCTCGGAATCGTCGTCCGAAGCAGAAGACTCCAGCAATTCATATGATCGAGAAGGCTTCTGCACCTCACGTCTATCACTTGGACCTCCTTCATCTGCCACAGCCTCTTCCTGGTCGCCGTCGTCGGGAAAGGAAGGATAGGCATTATTTTGAGATGAAAGAGCGTCGTTGATGACGGATAGGTCAGTGGTGAAGCTGGAGTTGCATAGCCACTGAGGAACGCTTGAAGTGGGAGGACTGCTTTGACTCTGAGGATTGTTGGCGACGAAGGAGAGCGGGAAGAGGGAGGTTTTGGGGTTTTGCTCTTCGTGTGGTGAATCCTTCTCTTCTGTTGGAGCTTCCATGGCTATGCAGAATCAGAATATTCGGAGCTTATAAACTGAAAGCCTAAAGAAGGAAGTGAAAGAGGCAAAATGTGCGCAGGTCCAGTTGAACTTATGGGACCGACCCGGCCCCAACCCAACTACAAATATTGTTTAACAAAACAAATTATAATTTAGGGAGAAAATCGATTTTCACTTGATGTTATATCAAGTTGAGCCATCGTTAGTCATGGTGTAGGCTGCACCTAATAACATTGGGATTGTTTGGAGGTGTTGAGATGATATATGATGTGGGAGTTCTGATATCTTAAAAATTTTGTAATATGAACGATCGAGTATGTTCAAGCACTGAGATAATATACGATACACAGAAGGAAAATGACGATAAGATATAAAACACGTTCCGAAAATAGACCCACAAACAATTAAAATCGATGAGATAGGATAATGAACCTCCAAACATTGAGATGATATAAGATGTGGGGATACATCTCATGTTGGACCCCCAAACAGCCTCATATTCTCATCTTCTTTACACACAAAGAAGTCATTAAAAAAATAATAATAAAAGTGTCCTGTGGAATATTTTTATTGGAGTTAGTTGGTTGCACAAGAGATGAGTGCAAGTTCTATTGCACCTAAGTTGTCCTCTAAATTTTTCCTATCAAGTTTATGTCTAAATATTTAATATTAATTTATCCAATACCGTAACTACAATTTTTCTATTTTTTTAAAAAAAAATATATTACCAAACATTATTTTACTTCCTTCCGCAATTTCTTTTTCAAAAAACAAAACTATAGAGTTCAGTAACGATATGAAATTTATAATTTTTTTTAGAGGAAAACTTTGATCTTCAGTTATATACCGGTTATAGAGTTCAACCATGGATCGCAACGTGCCTACTTTCACGACTCCATTTCATCTTTATTCAGAGGCTAAGTTAGAGGCAAGGCTCTTATACCACTTTCACCACTTCACTACTTTCACGGTATGGCTCTGATATGAGTTTAAGGTCAAAATTGATAAAATTAAAAGTTTATGGTCCAAATTGATACAACATGAAAAATTCACGGTTAAAATTGATGTTTTCTCTATATTTTTTCATCAACAAATTATTATAATTAAACAAAGACTAAGTAGCAATGTAAAGTAAATTTAGTATCGTAAAATTAACTGTCAATAGTGAGCATAACTCAATGATAATATTGATATTGTGTTAATAGGTCATGAAACTTTTGGTTTTGTATTTAATAAGTCAACAAACTATCAAATGTATTTAATAAGTTTATAAACTTTCGAGTTTGTAATACATCTCTAACATTTTCGATTTGTGTCTAATAGATCTTTGACCTCGTCGATATTTTTTAAAATTCACAAATACATAGATCACAAATTTGAAGGTTTAATGTCCTATATTAAACACAAATTTCAATTTTATGTTGAGTACATTTGACTAAAAAAGATAGTTGAATATGCAATTCATCTAAATATAAAATTAAAAGTTTAAAAATTTATTTAACATTCTTAAAATTTATAGACTTATAAATCACAAAATTAAAAGTAAATTAAAAGTATAAGATTTATTAGACACAAACATATAAAAGGAGTTATAATATAATCTTATGCTTTCCAGGTTGATGATAAAATAATATTCCAAGTGTATAGTAAGCAACTATAATTATCTTATATTTGACAACAACTTCATTATCCAATTCAAGTACCCATTTGCTTTTCTTTTAAAAAAAAAAAAAATCTAGCATGGATTAATTATTTGATTGTCTCTATTCGTATAAAATATATAATGAAACTCGTTGAGGTCGTTGTCATGTTTAATGGTCTTTTTAGAGCTTTTGAGTCTGACATTTTTCTGCTCTGAATTGAAACTGACTTTTTATTAAAAATACTAGATACGCGAATGAGATTCATGCTTTCGTTGATGTTATTCGAGATATCCACTTTCGTGGTTTTATCATTTGTTTTGTTTGGGTCAATTGTAGAAGTATTGTTGCTGTTCATGATTTAGATTCTCATGCTTGGAGATTTTGACATTCAGTTGGATGGCTTGAAGATCGTGCCTTCATTATTGGACCCTGCTCTTCTTTTCAATTTCCTTTGTCTTTAAGTTTTTTTCATTGGTTGTACTAAAAAAGGATTGAGAAGGAAAAAAAAAAGTTTACAATTTTTAGTTGAGTTTTGACAAAATATTAGAAATGAAGTTGTTCTACATCGTAAAAATTAAAGGACATGATAGGCTCCAAACACTATAAAATAAAGTCTACGTCTTTTGTTTCAAATTATCTCAATTAAAAACATTTAAGCTTAGATATGCTAAATCTAATTAAATTCTCATTATCTAGTTTGATAGCGGAATTAAATGGCGCGAGTGATATACAAGTTTTGGGAGAGGTGGTGTAATTGGGATCAGGAGAGAATTATTATGTGCGATTGTAATAATTTTATTTCTAATAGATTTTTTTTACAGTTTTTTTTCCGGTTTGGAGTTTTTACATCATAATGTGTTTTCATTTTTATTACCTTCTTTTGATTTCTTAATTATTTTTCTGGTTATTTCTAATTTCTTACTTGCTTGAATTATATTTAAGCTTAAATGAGTAAGTATTAAAGTATTGTACGGCTGTTTATATTTTCTTTGGTGTAACCAAAATCAGACAAAGATTTTGAACAACTAACTGTAGATAATCATTAAGCTATGTTTTTATAAGTTATATTAGATTGGTTTCTCAACTTTCATGATTGCGTTATAGTAAAAAAAACATTAGAACTAAACAAAATATTAAAGAGTAGCTGAGCATAAAAATTTATTTTGTTAATTTATGAACTATAGTTTTTAAATCAACGATCAATTTGGAACAAACATGGTATAGTGCAAATGTTGCATTTGCCTACAAATTTTGACCAGTACTTAGATGACATTTTATGTGCGAGTTTAAATTTTGTTCTTTAATTTTGTAAGTGATCGTTTTATAATATTATTTATTATTTTGAGACATAATTTAATGAATCAAGACATATATATAATCTAAAACAGAATTCACACCCTAACATAAATATTTAAATAAAAATCATATATGAAACATGGGTTAGAGGTATGTACCATACAGTAGGCGATATGAGTCATAAAAATGTGATTTGGGAGTTGAGTCAAACGAACATTAAACAGTGTAGTTGAATTTTACTTGAATTTGATTGTATCCTACCATTTCCTTAAAATCTAGGAAATAAACAATAAATCTCACTCTTATACAAACATCCTCAATTTTTAAGCAATTTTAACCTTTATATATATAGCGAGAAACTAAATTGAAAGATGTAAATAAGAAAGAAGAACCATCTTCTGTGATGATAGTTCCATTCATCTCATCGTTGAGTTAGATACTTTCGAGGTGATTAATCTGTTGAACAACATCTACTTAAATCTTACAAAAATCAAGAACGTGGTAGATGATATTGAAAATTGAGGGTACAAGCTAGGTATCTTTTACCTCTTGTTTTCAGTTGTGCAACAAAGTTGTACATCATTGTCTCATTAACTAATTTCATCTTCTGTTTTGGACGACATTTTAGGGTTTTTTTTTTTTAGTTTCTTAATTTTCCTTCCTAGTTTTTTCCTATCATTTTCAGGATTTGTTAATTTCTAATTTAGGTTGTTGAATGAATTATTATTTAAAACAACAATATTCATTTTAAAAAAAGAACTAAAGCAATGGCAAAGACTTAAAATAGAGGAATATTGAATTAAAATCTGAGTACCACAAGTAACTTTTTTTTTTTTTTTAGTACAATAGAGATAGAAAAATTAGACTCAAACATCTTAAGCTATTCAATATTCATTTGTCAATTTAGCTACACTCGTTTTGAGAGTACAAAATTGCTTTATAGTTTCTATCTCTCAAAATGAATTGAGAAGCATCGATTCTCTCCTTCAATGGCATATAAGAATAAATAAATAAATAACCATAGCTTATAGTAGCAAATTTCAAAACAAGTACAACAATGATTTCCGAAAAGACAACAAAATTTGTCGAATATAATATTGAATGTGAAAAGACTAACCAAATCTTTTTAAAAAATCACGAGACGAAATAATATATAGTTTTTTTTCAATAAAAGTCAATAATCAAGGTTTTGTTAAAAAAAGCCTATTGTTTGTTAATTTTTTTTTAAAAAAATAAATAAAAAGGTAAATACTAATTTATACCTCTAAATATTGGGGATTATATCAATTTAAATTTTAAACTTTGGGAGTTGTATCAATTTAAATTTTAAACTTTGGGAGTTATATCAATTTAAACCATGAACTTTGGGATTTATATCAATTTAAATCCTAAATTAATAATTATATTAATGTAAACCCTAAACTTTTATAAATATATTAATTTAAATCATGACATTCATAAGTGTATCCGAATAAAATATAATGAAGGGTTTAAGTTGATACAATTATGAAATTTCAAGGTTTAAATTCATACATTTATAAAAGTTTAGGGTTTAAATTGATACAATTATTAGTTTGAGGTTTAAATTGATATAATCCCCAAAGTTCAAGGTTTAATTTGATACAATTATTAGTTTACATTGATACAACACCCAAAGTTCAAGGGTATAAATTCATATTTACCTTAAATAAAATTACCTTTTTAATTTTTTTAATTTTAAAAAATAGTTGCGTTTGGTCCCTAAATTTTCAAAATGTATAGTTTTAGTCCTTTTTTTTTTTTAAATAAATGCATTTAACTCTAAGTATCCAAAATATAATGTTTTTAGTTTTTAAGTTTTTAAGCATAAGTTTAAAAAGGTCCCAAAATAATGTTTTATTATTATTTAAAAATTAGAAAAATAATTTTTAAAAGGGATCTCTTCTATCTAAAATTATTTATAAAAAAAATACTTTTCTAAGTTTGAATATAAAAAATAGTTTAATGACCTTTTAAACATATTCTTAAAAATTTGGTGACTAAAAACGTATATTTTAAAAATTCATGACCAACTACACATATTCTTAAAGACTTTATGATTAAAAAGGTATATTTTTAAAAGAGACCAAACATACATTTTCTTTAAAATTTGAGAACTAAAAACGTAATTTTCATTAAAAAAAATGTTTTATTTCTAATTTTTGGATAATTTTATGTTTACTTCATCGCAATCTACTATTGTATGTCTTCTCATTTGAAAAAATCAATAGCTATTATAAATATTATGATAATAGATGTCCATTAAATGCTCATGCTTGTGTCCATCGACCATGTGTCATGCCCTCATTTCTCAAAGGTCCATGAAAATTGAAGAAAGTGGAAAATTTAGAGAAATTTCTTATTTTATATTTTCTTAATTTATTTTATTATTTGTATTTATATATTATGTGTTTAATTTAATTTATTTTTATATTATATTATGTTTATTTTAGTATTATATTTTATTGGTATTTGTGTTCCTATTGTGCTCATTAAGTTCAGAACACGTTATCAACACGAGCTCCTATTGTTTTCCCTGCTAACGGTAGATCTGAAAGGTATGTCGGGTTTTCTCTCTTCGTTATAATTAATAAATTAAATGTTGTTTTACTTTTTTGATATATATTAAAATTTTAATATAAATATAATATTTTGTAATAGTATTACTATGAAAAAATTATAAAATTAGAATTTGTAGCATTTGATATTAATGGCAATAATTATTTTTCATCAGTACTTGATGCCATAAAAATGTGATCATCAAAAGATAATTTTTCTTCCTAAAGCTCGTCGAATGCATTTGAGACTCCAAAATTTTAAATAAATATGTTAGAGAAGACATTTTTTTTACATTTCGAATATTCTCCAGCAGTAGTAATATGGAGAAAAATATTTTAAAAGTATTTTATACTCATTTGATGTCTTCTCATGGCGGAATGAAATCAACGAGTTATTGATTAAAAAAATTATAATTCTCAACCAACTAGAGCAACAACATCTCCTAAAGTGAATGTTGTTAATTTTAATAATCGTGGTCGAGATCATGGTCATGGTCGAGGTCGTGACTGTGGCAGGTGAAGAAATAATTATTATTTTCGTGGTGATCGTTCTAATCATTCAAATTTCAAAAGAACCATACAAAATGATGATCACAAAGAAAAAACTCCACAAGATAAGAGTTCAAAAAGTATTGAAAATAAATATTTCCAGTACGGAATGACTGGACATTGGTCACATACCTGTCGTACGTCAAAACACTTAGTTGATCTCTATCAAGTATCCCTAAAGGAAAAAGAGAAAAATGTGGAAGCAAATTTTGTATACTAGAATAATGACATATTTGACCATCTCATATGACAGATTTGAATGCAGCAGGCTTCTTTGAATCTCTTAAAGAGAAAATCGGCAGAATTGATAGAACATCTGTTGGGTTTGTATGTCGTAAAACTCGCAGTTTGTAAAATTAAACTTATTCTATTATCAATAAAAATGTAATTTAAGAGATTCTTTGAATCTCTTAAAAAGAAAATCGGCAGAATTGATAGAACATCTGTTGGGTTTGTATGTCGTAAAACTCGCAGTTTGTAAAATTAAACTTATTCTATTATCAATAAAAATGTAATTGAGGTTTATTCAATAAAGTTGTTATTGGATGTATGAATTGCTCATTTCGTTTTAGAAAGAACCTAAATCCAATAAATTAAGATCCATGGTTATTACATGAGTACTTGGACTTTATGTGGAGACATAAAAGTGGATCAAGTTCGAGTAGATAGCCAAAACAGTCTATAGTATACGGATAAGTTTGGGTACCTTATTCTAGGGACGCTATCGGATGCAGCCTACTTTGTATTTAGTACAAATGATGTGATTCTGAATCGTTCATATAGAAACATGCGAGTGCAGTGTCCTGTGCAAAGAGTTTGTATAAGACCGGACCAAGAAATAAGGCACTCTTACTTTATAACGTTGTTTATTATTTAAGACTAACTATTTCAAAGTGATGACCTAGGTAACTTGACTTTAATCCCGAACTAACTATGAACTCCTGTTTATTTGGGATTATTCTTAGATTTGCATGGGTGAGGATTGACCCAATAGCGTGGGCTTAATAAGCCCCCCATTTCAAGGATAAGACCGGCTAGATAGCTGGGGACATAGGGTGCAAGACGAAATTCACTCCTACCGCTTTTAGGGATAGTAGAGAGGTTGTTCTCTTAAGTGTTGACTCCAGGTCTTGAACAAGGAACCCTACCCTCTCATTGACCCGAAAGGAACTCAATTTGGTGATTGGATCACAAACCAATTATTTATTAGAGGATCAATGGGACTTAAGGAGCAAGATATAATCTCGAGGGTAAAACAGCTTTTGACCTAGTCGTTATTACGAACAACCTATGAAAGGTTGACTTACTGATTATGGTTATATCGAGTGGATAGAAATGTTGGGGTTGATGCCCTAAAGTCCTGTGTCTTGTAGTTAGTAAACAGTATGTACGAACACTTGTGTTGTTAATATATGCTATTTACTTCACATCTTGTATTTTGCTCATTTACTTGTTTTATTTGCTTTATCACAAACCAATAAACATAAAATCCCTGATTATCTGTTTGTGACTCAAGCATGTATGTGGTGACATACAAGTGAATCATGTCTTAAGTGATAACCAAAATGGTATGTTGTATATGGATAAAGAAGGGAAACCTTATCCTGGTAACGCTACGGACGCGGCCCGCTTTGTGGAATGGTCACATGTATTGTGATTTATCACAAATGGTCTGATCCTGATCATCCATGTTGGGGACATGCGAGCGGGTGCGTCCTATACAAAGAGTTTGTATAAGACTTGACTACAAAGTGTTAACATCTCGTTATATAACACTGTTCATGACAGAAACTTCACTTCATTAGGATGACCATAGGTAACATGACCTCAATCTCGAGTGAGTTGGGAGCTCCTGCCATTGAGGGTGGTCCTTTGATTTGTATGGGTGCAAGTGTTCAGGTCGCCGATTCAGACCTACTATTTTGGGGATTCGTCTGATTTAGGAGCTGGAAACTCAGCTACACAAGATGGAATTCACTCTTTCCCCAAGGTAGGGGTAAGTAGATAGATGGCTCCCTTAAGGGCTGATTCCGGGGCTTGAACGATGTGACGCTACACACCTTCTCCTGGGTCGAGAGGTGTTCACACATAGTTGGACTATGTTGTATTGTTCATTAGAGGAATCAGTGGTACTTAAGGAATGAGATGCAACTACAGGAGCAAAACGGTAAATTGGCCCAGCTGTACTTACGAGCATCTGTGAAGGGTCATTGTACTCATGATTGGTTATATCCGATGGACACATAAATATATATGTGGTAAGAAGAGTTCAGCTGTTGGTCTTTAGTGGAATCACTGACAGTTAACGGATGGTGGATCTAGTGGCTAAAGAGTTTAGTCAGCTATTCATGTACCGTTGAAGCTTCGAGCCACAGGTCCATTAGGTCCCCTAGGTAGCTTAGATAAAGTCGAGAACCAGTATTTGGGTTAATTTGAAATGTTCAAATTGACAAGAGGAAGTTCGATTATATATGATATAATTGGACTGGTTAATTATATATGATATAATTGGCTAAATGTATGAGATACATTATTTTGGAGGAAATTAGATATAAATATGATTTATATCAAGTAAAGGAGAAAATGCTATAGTAGATATGTGATATCAAACTATAGGATATAAATATAATATGATTATATTAATTAATTAATTATATGATAATTAATCATTTTTCCATGTTTGGACGTGGGTAGTGGGCAGCGTTGGTTATGGTAACCGATGGGTTAAAAATGAAAAGAGTTTTTCATTTTGAATGGTGCAATCGATAGTCGTTCAATCACTCAAAAGATTTCGTGAAGCATGCGTTGGTGAAAGAAAATGATCGCTCGAGAGCCTATACGATAGTCGTTTCTCCGCCTAAACGATCGCACACTCTCGCATACACGATCGGATAGCTTCTCTAAACGATCGTATAGTGTGCCGATTTAACTAAACGATCGTACACCTTTTCCTAAACGATCGTTTAGTAAATCCAACATGATCGTGTAGCTTCTTTAGACGATAAGCATTTCTGCTATGCGATAGCGGCCTTTACCCTCCCACTTATTTATCGACTACACAATTCATATTTCCTCCGTCCTCTACCAAATTCACCAAAGCCCACCCTTTGGGTTTTCACTCCGAGAATACCCGGGACTCATTAGTGGTGGTGTCATCCCCGTTGCGGTCGTGAGTTCGCGTTGATCGTGCTGCTGCAGTCGACATTGTCCATCGGGCATTGGTAGATCACTTGAAGGGTTCCACTGCGTTGGAGTTCCGAAGTGTGAAGATTGTCTTCAACTGGTATGAAACTCTGTCTCCTTGTTATTATCTTTGTTCGTAGCATGCCGTTAATTAGAGTTTATTTGCATAACTATATGTGTTGAATGTATAATATTATATTTCGGTCAGGTGAGATCGGAGCGATCCGAACGCGCTCATGGAACTCTTAGATATGAGATCCTTCAAGAAATATATCTAAAGTGAGGGGAGTGCAACTACTGAGCTTTAGTGGAGTGACTTGGTAGTTAACAAATGTTCGTTAATTGGGTTAAAAAGTTTAGCCGGTTAATCTCGGATCGTTGAAGCCCATGATAGGTAGGTCCATTAGATCTCCTACTAGCTCATAAACGGACTAAACCTTAGAATAGCATGAGAGAACTTGAAATGTTCAAGTTCAAATTAAGAAAATTATTAATTATATGTGATATTTAATTATCGAATTAAACGGATTTGGAGAGTTGGATAATATTTAAATATGATTTAAATATTAAATACATGAATAGGAATTCATGTTTGAGGAATTGGTGATCAATTAATATAATATTTGAATTAAATTATTTTAATTAATTAATTTGTTTGATTATTTTAGAATTAATTTTATTTAAAATTAATTATTGAATTAATTTAGTTTTTTTTTAAATTTGTAATTTTAAATTTGATAGATTTTAATGTAAAATCAAATTAGAAAATGAAAAATCATGTTAGTGGTTTTTTCCAACCTTAAGCACCTCATTCTCCACTCAAATTGCATGTCTTCATGGTGTCAACTTCTCAAGAAATTGATTTTGCATGTTGTTGTTTATTAAAAGAGAGTTGGATCAGCTGGAAAGGTTGGTTGTTGATCTGAATTTTATAGAAAAGAGAAGGGTTCTCTCTCATTTGGTTCTTAATCTAAAAACTAGAAAACTCTCTCCAAATTCCCTTAATTCATTCTCATTTTGGATCCCACAATCTAATCTACGGTCCAAGAGGATAGTAAGGAAGATCAAGTGGTTGTCTACAACTTGTTGGAGAGAAAATTTCGAGTTGGAATTGAAGATTTGAAGAATTCATCAAAGGTATACTTCAGAAACCCTATTTTCTTAATATGATCATGCTTACTTGATTGCTAAAATTAATAGAATTAGAGTGCTTAAGATCCTAATTGCTTCCGTTTGTTGATTGTCAACACCAACAACTGGTACCAGAGCATGATTTAAGCACCCAATTCATGTTAATTTTAGTTTGGTAGGTGTTTTTCATAAGTTATATGAAAGTGGGTGTTGATATGGATAATTTTAGATTTGGCATTAGATTTCTCTTCAATTATGTTGAAAAAGTTGTAATTGGCTTTTTATTTATGGGCCTTAATGTGTGACTAAGAATCTGTAAATTTGTTAGAGTCAATAGAGTTCCAATTAGGTTGTAACTGAAAAAAGAAGGAAGCAAACTCAGTAGCAGAATTGCAGATATGAAGCTTCTGCCTCACAGCGTTGCAACGCTGCCCTTGGAGTGTTGCAATGTTGCTCATCAGCCAACCCAAAAAAGGAAGAAAAACCTCAAGGAGTTGCAAACTGGGGTTGAAGTGTTGCAACGTTGTTCAAAACTAGCTCAGAATGCGTGCGATCGGACTGGTAGTTCAACTAGACCGGTTCAGCCGGTTCGGGTCGTGGAGGTCTAGTTCAACCAAGTTTAGATCGATTCAACCCATTTTGGAGCTCTGAAAGTCTGGTCAGGATGGTTCGAGTCCGATTTGGGACGATTTGTGTGGTACAGAGGCTTTTGAAAGTAGTTTTAATTATTATTGTAATATTTTGGATTATTTGCTTGCTTAGGATGCCAAAACTGGTCCATATCATTATGTGTTTAATTATTTGTGCATTATGAATGTATGTTGTAATTAAATAAATATTGTATGTGCATATAGTATGCCATGTAGATTTAAAATCCCACTATAGGAAGTATGTAGCATGCATTGAAAGTATGTTATAAATGGTTACAATATGTAGTATGCATGTGTTAGGGTTTCATGCTTTAATATAAAGTGTTATATTAAATTGTGAAATGCTTGATGAACGTTATGGATTGAAAGCATTTCTATATTTTATAAAATGTTATAAACTGAATTAGACTTTTAAAATCCATAACAAAGATAAAATGCATGCTCACACATAGGGTTAACAAATAACAACTTGTTTTAATAGTTAAAATAGGTCGTTATCTTGTAAAACTATGGTTACAAACTCACTTAAACTATAATCCTGTCTAAGGCTGGAGATACTTAAGTTGACGATTTATGGAACACCTACTACCTAAGGATTATAGCCGGTTCTTGAGCGTTGTTAACCCGATTTTATGAGCATGCGTGAACAGTATAAGGTAATAAAATGGTTTATCACTTAGACATCATAGGTTAAATCCAAATATAAACGTTATACTTGGATAATCACCTAGACTTAGGTTGTTTATTAGCCGGAATGTACCTAAGTAAACATTTACCCAAAATAAATGGAACACTTTAGTGGGAGATTAATAATATATATGACATATTGTTCTTAGCTCTCACGTCCCTAAGAGTTCACACCGTGAGATTCATGCTCGGCTTCGTGTCACCCTGGGAATGACCTCCATTCGAAAAGTGTTTGCATGGGTAAATAGCAAGGTGAATAGGGGAAGTAGTTCATAGTAAGTGGGTGAAGGAAATGTGTCAACATAACCTATGGTCTCTTCCATTAGTTTGGACTGTGAGATTCTTATGTTGCATCTGTCTGTCGTTTTTAGGTGACATAAGCTAGTCATTTTACGACGGCTATCCCCTCAGAGGGTTGTAACATGGGATTCAGAACAACTCAAACTCCATTAATGGATAGGATCTCTTAGGTCCATTCCCAACCTTGACTTTCCAAATCGATAGCATCGTTGGGGCCGATCTCTAAGGTCTAAAAATGGAGGGTTACACTTATAAGAGTTACTAAGTGTTAGTAAGTTCTTGACAAAAAATGGTAACTAAATAACTATAGGAATAAAAGTTATTTTGGAGTTAGTATTTAGTTAAGAATGTCTTGCGTCAATGAAGAAGTATTTGACTGCCCTTCGGTAGCATCTATCTGACTCATTAAAGTATCGTTGCAAATAAATAATGAAATTTGTGTACATTATTACTTTTACTAAAATTTGTTTGGGTTTAAAAGCAATTTATTGATTAGAATTTGTTTATTTTTTTTAGCATGTCAAATTCTTCTAAATTACTCGCTTCCGATAAATTTAACGGTTTTAACTTTTCAACATGGAAATTAGATATAGACAAAATACTAGCAATTGATGGTTGAGGTTTGTTTTAACAGAGGAATGTCTTCCCTCTCCCAGCTCATCTACAAACCAAAGAGTTTAGAATGCATATGACAGATGGATTAAAGCAAATGAAAATACCTGAATCCATATCTTAGCAAATATATCTGATATACTAGTTAAGAAATTTGAGAACATGGTTTCTACTAAAGAAATCATGAATTCGTTACAGACATTGTTTGGACAATTTGTCAAGAATGATATTCTCAAAGAAGTTTATAACTATAACATAAAAGATAGAACCTTTGTTAATGAACATGTTCTGGATATGTTAGAAGTAATAAACACGAATGTCATAGATGAGGAAACTAAAAAAGCACAACAAAGTAAATATGATTTACTTGTCATTGAGACATGTTTAGTGGAAAATGATAAATTAACCTAGATATTAGATTCATGTGTCGTTAATCATATTTATGCTTTCGCTCAGGAAACTAGTTCCTGAAAGTAGCTTGCAGAAGGTGATACTGAAGGAAATCAGACATGAGGATTTTCATGAGCACCGGAATGATAATTCCAAATTCCATTCAAAACTGAACATAAATAATTACAGTCAAGAAACGGAAACTTACAGGTGATGCATAACATGAAATTATAGCATGCTTACAGAAAAGATCAAGGGACAAAGTATACATACCTTTGAAGACTCATTTTTTAAACTCCCTCGATCATGAACGCTCGTTCAGTCTCCAAGATAGCAACACACGAACGCTAGAACATAATGATCTCCAAGATCACGAACCCAACGAACGGCCTCTAAAACCTCAAACTTAGTCGAGTTGAGTGAGGAAACCACCATGATGGCTACCTTGGATTCTCGGTGTCAGAATCCAGAAGTATGGGCTCTGTGTGGACTTGGTTAGAAGAAGAGACCGGAAGAATAACAATGGTGTAGACGATTGAGAAAGTGGGAGATGAGAAGAGTCTATCGTATAGACGAATGCTCAATCGTGTAAAAGAAGGCAACCTATTGTATACAGAATGTCCTACGATCGTTTAGCTACGACCAGCTCAGTGAACTATCGTATAGTGTCACTCCATGATCGTTTAGTATCTCTTTCAGTTATCGTTTAGTGAAAACCATTTTTCACTTGACAACAATCCGTGAGTTTTTTTTTCGAGAATAACAACTCTTTTAAGTTTTGGCAATGTCCTAAAACTGTTGAGTTGTATGTCCTAAAACTCGCAATTTATAAAATTAAACTTCGTTGTTTATTGTTTAAGGCTGTCTATTTCAAAGCGAAGACCTACGTAATTTGACCTTAATCCTGAGCTAACTATAAACTCCTGTTTATTCGGGCTTATCCTTAGATTTGCATGGGTGAGGGTTGGCTCAACAGCGTCGGCTTAATAAGCTCCCCATTTCAGGGGTAAGACTGTTGGGAATGTCCTAGAACTCGCAGTTTGTGTTAAACATTCTATTTATCAATAATAATAAATTGTTGATTTTGCATTCTATTATAAAAATCTAATAAACATATCCATGGCTATAGTTTGAATACTGTAACTTTATGTAGTGACATAAACAGGATCAAGTTAACAGTATATAGCCTAAATGGTCTCATAAGTATACAGATGAAATTGGGTATCTCATCCTGATAACACTATTGGATGCGGCCTACTTTGTAGTTGTTACAAGAAGTTGTAAAGTGCTACAAACGATGTGATCCACAGACCGTTCATGTTGAGACATGTGAGTGAGGGCATCCTATGCAATGAGTTTGCATATAGACTGGACCACGAAAATAGTCACTTTTCTTTATAACGATCGTTTACTGTTAAAACTGACTATTTCATTTATTACATAACCTAGGTTAACTTGATCTTAATCCCGAGCTAGCTATGAACGCCTGTTTGTTCGGGATTATCCTTTGATCTAAAAATGGTGATAGTAGTCCAACAACACTGCTCTATAAGTCTCCCATTTTGGGGATAAGACCAGATGAATAGTTGGGGACATAGCCCTGCAAGATGGAATTCATTCCTACTCAATTTAGGGTTAGCAGATAGGTTGTTCTCTTAAGTACTGATTCTAGGTCTTGAAAAATCGAACTCCCGCCTTCTCATGATAGAGAAAAAATTTGATTCATAGGTGTTATGAATTAGAATTATTCATTAGAGGGTCAGTGGGAACTTAAGGAACAATATATATTCATAGGGGTAAAATGGTTATATTGACCCAACTGTGATTACGAACAACTTGTGAAGGATCAACTTACTGATTATGGTTATATAAAGTGGACATAATATATCTATACTGAGAGGAGTTCAACTATGGGCTATAGTGGAGTGACCTATTAGTTAACAAATGGGAGTTAGATCAATCTAATGAGTTTAGCCAATTAATCTCAGATCGTTGGAGTCCATAATCTGTAGGTCCGTGAGGTCCTTTTACTAGCTCATAAATAGATAAGCTTTAAAGTAGCTTGATAAGTTAATTTGAAATGTTCAAATTAAAATTAAACGGAATAGGAGAATTTATATTTAAATATAATTTCAATATATGAAGATGGATTTGTGCAAAAATTAATTTAATATTTGATATTAAATTAATTAGAATTATTTAAATAATTATTTATTAATTTTATTAGAAAATTAATAATGTTTTTAGTTTTAAAATCAAAATTGAATTTTGAAATCGGTTTTGATATTAGAAAAATTAGAAAATTGAAATTTCATGCACAAAATAGAAAATTAAGTTTTTCCATGACCCATCTTCTACATGCTCACACAAACACCATTTCCTCATCTTCATTTACTCCAAACATGAGCTGCAAGTCATGCAGTGTTCTTCTTTGCATATTCACCTGCAATAAATAAAGAAAATTGGAGTGAATTTATGGCATGCATTCATAAGAAATTTTATAGAAGATTTCGGGTTGAAGAAGAGTTCTTCAAACAATTCTGGTGCAGTGAGCTTTTCTCTAGTTTTCCGTTACTTCAAGTTATTCTTGAGTCCCACAATTCATTCTAAATCTCCAAGAGAATAGTAAGGAAGATCTTGAGGTAGTTTACGGTGTTCTTTGGAGAATACAACTGCTGCTAATTGAGATCTTGAAGAGCTCTACAAAGGTATGACTACAAACCCTCTTATATTTGATGAGCATGCTTTAGTTCTTGGAAAAATTAGTGAATTTTAATGCTTACTGATCCTTTTTGCTTCCGCTGCATGCTAATAAAGACCGTGTAGATAGTTGGGGACATAGGTGCAAGACGGAATTCATTTCTCTCGCTTTTAGGGATAGAAGAGAAGTTATTCCCTTAAGTGTTGACTCCAGGACTTGAACAAGGAGCCCCACCTTTTCATTGATTCTAAAGGGACTTAGTTTGGTGATTGGATCATAAATCAATTGTTTATTAAAGGATCAGTGGGACTTAAGGAGCAATATATAATCTTAGGGATAAAACAACTGTTGATCCAGTCGTTATTACGAACAATCTGTGAAAGGTTGACTTACTGATTATGGTTATATCGAGTGGATAGAAATATATCTACAGTGAGGGGAGTGCAACTACTGGGCTTTAGTGGAATTACTTGTAGTTAACGAATGTTAGTGAATTGGATTAAAAAGTTTAGTCGGTTAAACTCGGATCGTTGGAGCCCATGATCTGTAGATCCATTAAGTCCCCTACTAGCTCATAAACGGACTAAATCTTAGAATAACATGCTGAGAGAACTTGAAGTGTTCAAGTTTAAATTAAGAAAATTATTAATTATATGTGATATGATCGAATGTTTAATTATCGAATTAAACGAATTTGGAGAGTTGGATAATATTTAAATGTGATTTAAATATTAAATACATGAATAGGAATTCATGTTTAAGGAATTGGTGATCAATTAATATAATATTTGATATTAAATTATTTCTATTAATTTAGAATTAATTTTATTTTAAATTGATTATTAGAATTAATTTTATTTAAAATTAATTATTAAATTATTATATTTTTTTTGAAATTTGTAATTTCAAATTTGATTGATTTTATTGTAAAATCAAATTAGAAAATGAAAAATCATGTTAGTGGTTTTTTCCAACCTTGACCACCTCACTCTCCACTCAAATTGCATGTGTTCATGGTGTCAATTTCTCAAGAAATTGATTTTGCGTGTTGTTTATTAAAAGAGAGTTGGATCAGCTAGAAAGGTTGGTTGTTGATCTGATTTTTTTAGAAAAGAGAAGGGTTCTCTCTCATTTGGTTCTTGACCCAAAAACTATAAAACTCTCTCCATATTTCCTTAATTCATTCTCATTTTGGATTCCACAATCCAATCTAAGGTCCAAGAGGCTAGTAAGGAAGAACAAGTGGTGGTCTACAACTTGTTGGAGAGAAAATTTCAAGTTAAGATTGAAGATTTGAAGAGTTCATCAAAGGTATACCTCAGAAACTCTATTTCCTTAGCATGAACATGTTTGCTTGATTGCTAAAATTAATGAAATTAGAGTGCTTAAGATCCTAATTGCTTTTTCTTGTTGATTTTTAACACCAACACTGGTATCAAAGGATGATTTAAACACCCACTTCATGTTAATTTTAGCTTGGTAGGTGTTTTTTATAAGTTGTATGAAAATGGGTTTGATATGGATAATTTTAGTTTTGGCATTAGATTTCTCTTCAATTCTGTTGAAGAAGTTGTATTTGGCTTTTTATTTATGGGCCTTAATGTGTGATTAAGAGTCTATAAAGTCGTTAGAGTCAATAGAGTTGTAATTAGGTTATAATTGTAGAAAGAAGGAAGGAAGCAAGCTCAGCAGCAAAATTGTAGATATGAAGCTTCTGCCTCACAACGTTGCAACGCTGCCCTTGGAGTGTTGCAACGTTGTTCATCAGCCAACACGAAAAAGGAGGAAAAACCTCACGGAGTTGCAAGCTGGGGACGAAGTGTTGCAACATTGTTCAAAACCAGCCCAGAATGCGCGCGATAGAACTGGTGGTTCAATTGGACCGATTCAGCCGATTCGTGTCGTGGAGGTCCGATTCAACTAGTTTTACATCGGTTTAGCCTATTTTAGAGCTCTAGAGGTTCGGTTTGAGTCAGTTTTTGTGGTACAGAGGCTTTTGAAAGTAGTTTTAATTAATATTGTAATATTTGGATTGTTTGCTTACTTAGGATGCCAAAACTGGTCTATATCAGGGTGTGTTTAATTATTTATGCATTATGAATGCATGTTGTGATTAAATAAATCCTATATGTGCATATAGTATGCCATGTAGATTTAAAATCCCACCATAGGAAGCATGTAGCATGCATTGAAAGTATGTTATAAATGGTTACAATATGTAGTATGCATGTGTTAGGTTTCATGCTTTAATATAAAGTGTTATATTGAATTGTGAAATGCTTGATGAATGTTATGGATTGGAAGCATGTCTATATTTTATAAAGTGTTATAAAATGAGTTAGACTTTTAAAATCCATAACAAAGATAAGATGCATATTCATCTAAGGTTAACAAATAACAACTTGTTTTAATAGTTAAAATAGGTCGTTATCTTATAAAACTATGGTTACAAACTTCATTGAACTATAATCCTGTCTAAGGCTAGAGGTACTTAAGTTGATGGTTTACGGAACACCTACTACCTAGGAATTATAGCAGGTTCTTGATCATTGTTAACCCGATTTTATGAGCATACGTGAGCTATATGAGGTAATAGAATGGTTTATCACTTAGATATCGTAGGCTAAATCCAAATATAAATGTTATACTTGAATAATCACCTAGACTTAGGTTGTTTATTAGTAAAAATGTACCTAAGTAAACATTTACCCAAAACAAATAAAACATTTTAGTGGAAGATTAATAATATATATGGTATTTTGTTCTTAGCTTTCACATTTCTAAGAGTTCACATTGTGAGATTCATGCTCGGCTTTGTGTCACCCTGGGAGTGACCTCCATACAAAAAGTGTTTGCATGGGTCAATAGCAAGATGAATAGGGGAAATAGTTCATAGTAAGTGCGTGAAGGAAATGTGTCAACATATCCGATGGTCTCTTCCATTAGTTTGGACTGTGAGATTCCTATGTCGCGCCTGCTTGTCGTTTTTAGGCGACATAAGCTAGTCGTTTTATGATGGCTATCCCCTCGTAGGGTTGTAACATGGGATTTAGAACAACTCAAACTCTAAAAATGGATAGGATCTCTTAGGTTCATTCCCAACCTTGACTTTCTAAATCGATAGTATCGTGGGGGTCGATCTTTGAGGTCTGAAAATTGAGGGTTACACTTATAAGAGTTACTAAGTATTAGTAAGTTTTTGACCAAAACTGGTAACTAAATAATTAAAGGGATAAGAGTTATTTTGGAGTTAATATTTAGTTAAGAATGTCTTGCTTTAGTTAAGGAGTATTTGACTGCCCCTGGATAGCATCTATTCTAACTCATTAAAATATCGTTGCAAACAAATAATGAAATTTGGGCACATTATTACTTTTGCTAAAATTTGTTTGGGTTTAAAAGCAATTTATTGATTAGAATTTGTTATTTTTTCCAACATGTTGAATTCTTCTAAACTACTTGCATCTGATAAATTTAACGATTTTAATTTTTCAACATGGAAATCAGATATAGACATAATACTAGTAATTGATGGTTTAAGGTTTGTTTTAACAAAGGAATGTCATCCCTCTCCCAGCTCATCTGCAAACCAAAGAGTTTGGAATGCATATGACAGATGGATTAAAGCAAATGAAAAGGCCTGAATGCATATCTTAGCAATTATATCCGATATACTAGCTAAGAAATTCGAGAACATGGTTTCTACTAAAGAAATCATGAATTCTTTACAAACATTGTTTGAACAATTTGTCAGGAACGATATTCTCGAAGAAGTTTATAACTATAACATAAAGGATAGAATCTCTGTTAATGAACATGCTCTGGATATGTTGAAGTAATAAACACGAATGTGATAGATGAGGAAACTAAGAAAGCACAATAAAGTAAATATGATTTACTTGTCATTGAGACATGTTTAGTGGAAAATGATAAATTAACCTGGAGACTAGATTCAAGTGTCGTCAATCATATTTGTGCTTTCGCTCAGGAAACTAGCTCTTGGAAGCAGCTTGCAGAAGGTGACGCAACCTTTAAGGAAGGATCGAAGAGGTTGTCTCAACTAAATCCTTTTGAGTTACCAATGTGACCGTACAGACCTGTAGCTTGAAGCTCCAACGATACGTGAATAATTAATTAAACTATTTAATTACATTATCCATCATCCATTAACTATCGGACACTCCACTAAAGACTGACGGCTGCACTCTTCACACTACAAATATATTTTTGTATCCATTAGATATAACCAATCAAAGTACAATGACCCTTCACAAATTGCTTGTAAGTACAGCTAGATCAAATTACCGTTTTGCCCCTGTAGTTACATCTAGTTCCTTAAGCACCATCGATCTCTCTAATGAACAATAGATCATAGTCCCACTATGACTAAACCTCTCTCGTCCAAGAGAGGGTGTTACGCCATATTTTTTAAGACCCAAAATCAGCCTTTAAGGTAGCAATTTATCTACTTATCCCTACTTCGGGGAAGGAGTGAATTCTATCTTATGTAGCTAAGTTCCCAGCTCTCCAATCAGACGAATCCCCAAAATGATAGGCTTGTTGAGTCGACGATCTGGCCACTCTCCCCCATACAAATCAAAGAACCGCCCTTATAGGCATGAGTTCACAACTCACTCAGGATTAAGGTCATATTACCTATGGTCATCCTAGTGAAATGAAGGTTTATATTATAAACGACGTTATATAATGAGACTAAACATTTCGTGGTCTAGTCTTATACAAATTCCTTTGCATAGAATATCCCCACTCACATGTCTAATACATGAATGATCAGGATCAGATCATTTATAGCACTTTACAACATTTGCAACATCTACAAAGCGGGTCATATTCGTAGTGTCACCAGGATAAGGTACCCAACCTTATCCATATACTACAGACCATTTAGGTTATCATTTAAACATGATCTACCTGTATGTCTCCACATACATGTTTAAGTTACAACGATAATCTTGGATATTAGTTTATTAGTTTGTAGTTCATGCAACTAAAATATTGTGTATTTCATAGACAAAGTGAATAAAAATATCATATATTATTAATCACATACAAGTTTGTTCATACAAGGTTTACAAATTATAGGACCCTACGAGATTTGGGGCATCAACCTCAACAAAGAGTTTGTGACTAGATTGTGAAGGAATTCACGAAGTTTTTGGCTTCAAGGGTTAGTATGATCCAATCCACTTTTTCTTCTCTTGAATGCACAATTTTCTATTTGAATTTTGTAAATTCATTGTTTTATAAAAAATTGAAAATTGGACTGATCCCCGCTTCCTCTACGGAACTTCATAGTTCCTTCAATTGGTATCATAGGGGTGGTATTTGATCCCATTTTTTCAAATTTTCCAATTTTTTTTTACAGAATTGGTGGATTTTTGCATTCTGTATGTTGATGAATGTATTGAATGAATGTGTTGCAATTTTTGGATGTTTCGAGATTGGATTTTGGAATTACTGCTTTATTTTTTACAAATTTTGATTTGTAAGGCTTGGTGTTTTGAGCATAATTAAAATTACAGAGTTTGTAATTCAATGTCTTGTGTCGTTCGTTGTAACTCCTATGAATTTTTGGAGAAAACGAGGCCAAATTCGGAGGAGTTTTGATGGAATTCGCAATTATGCAGTGGCTTCTGTACAGTAGCATTACAATGTCGTGCTCTAATGTTGCAACACTGTGAAGAGAGGAATGGAATGTTCTTTTTGTAGCTTTGCAATGTTAGGTCACAGTGTTGCAACGCTCCGAGATGAAAAAAACGAATCGGTTCACGTGCGATTCGGTTTGTATCCGGTTTTCTTGGTTCGAGCAGTTTGTGGCCGGTTTGGGTGTTAGGCAATCCAGTTCATGCGGTTCAATACCTAGTTCGCTTGTTTTGAATTAGTTGACTATTAATTTTGTAATAGTTAGATATTTTTTGTTAATTAAATTAATATAAGTGTTATATTAATTTAATTAATTAGGAGTCCAATCTCGGTCTTATAATTGTTTTAAATTATGCATATGATGTATGATTTATTTTATATATTTATATGTTATAATGTATACCATATAGTAAAATCCCACCACAGGTTGTGCATTATTCATGCATCATTTATATTATAAATGTTATAATATATAGTTGCATGATTTAATTTATAGCATGCTCATGCATCATATAATATAAATGTTATAATATATGGTTGCATGCATTAATAACATAGTCATGCATCATTTATACTATTAAATGTTATAATATATAGTTTGAATGTATGGATGGATGTATGCTATTAATAATTTCATTACTTTATTATATAGGTTTATGTATGTTAAGTAATGAAATGGAATTGCATGAAGCATGTCACTACCTTAGGTTATTTTATAATTATTATAATTTACCTAAATATGCATTCACATGCAATAATTGATTTTAAGTTATTTTATTTCATTTATAAAATTGATAATTAAATGAAATTATAATTAAAATAAATAATTAAGAATTGCATGCAAATCTTAGGTTAAAATCATTTTAAAAATAGTTTTAAAACATGATTCAAATAGACCTAAGATCACATTTCTAATGAGATTAGAAATTAGTTTAATCTTTTTAATCAGTTTAATAGGATTAAATTGGTTTTAATTAAAAGATTAAATGATGGAACACGAGACATACGCAGCGGAATAAGGATCTAGTTACACTCTAATTGCTTTTAATTTAAAGGAAATTAGCATGCAAAAAAGAGGAAAAAACAGTAAATTAAAAGGGTAGGATACAACCTTTGTAGCTCCTGAAAAACGCTTTTCCTCATTGAATCTCGACCCGAACTCTTCCGGACCACCATTAGAGTTGACCTACTATCCTCTGGACTCAGAACCAGGTTGTGGGACCCGATGGATGAAGAAAATTGAGAGAGAGAAAGAGATGAAAAATAAGAATGAATCTTGGGTTAGGTTTGGGTTTTTCTTTTTTCACAAAGTAGTGATTTTTTCAGCCCAAATTTAGAAATTTTTTTTGGAAAATTGGCCAAAATTTTTTCATCCATAATTGAAAGTCCAATTTATAGAAAAAATCCTGCAACAATTGCATGAACCAAATCCATAAAAACCCAACACCTAGAATCTACTATCTAAGTGGGCTTAATGTCTCCACTATAAGCCAATACCTAGCCCACTATTTTGTTAGTGGAATTATCGAACAAAAGTTTGGATTTTCCCACTAACTATAGTCAAAGGGCAAAATAGTCATTTTGTCAAAGTCAAACTTTGACCAAAAAGTCAACATTTTGACTTTTTATGATTTTTTTCCGTGTTGACTAATTTTGACCTCTCGAGCATAAATCCACATTCATTTTCTCGAAATTAAAATCACATTTGAATATAAGATCGGTCAAAGTTTGACTTTTCAATGTCAAAAGTCAACTCTTTGACTTTTTACATCTTTGACCATTTTCATTATTTTTGAGCTTCCGAATATGAATGTATTCATATTCTTGATATTTAAATCACATTTAAATATTAAAGTTGTATCTCTAAACGGAAAACCGACTACTATATCACATATACTTGTCCGAATCATTCTATCATACTGTTTTAAGTTTATTCCATATAAGCTAGTAGGGGAACCTAATGGACCTATAGATCATGGACTCCAACGATCCGAGATTAGCTGGCTAAACTCTTTAGATAGAGTTAATCAACATTCGTTAACTAACAGGTCATTCCACTATAGTCCCATAGTTGCACTCCCATCACTATAGATATATTTATGTCCATTTGATATAACCATGATTAGTAAGCTAATCCTTCACAGGTTGTTCGTAATCTCGGCTGGGTCATAAAAACCGTTTTACCTCCAAGACTACATTTTGTTCCTTAAGTTTTACTAATCCTCTAATGAATAATTGGTTTAAGGTCCAACCTATAAACCGAACCCCTCTCGGGCCAAGAAGAGGGTGGGGCCCCTTGTTCAAGACCTGGATTCAGTACTAAAGGGAACAACCTATCTACTATCCCTATAATGGGTATGAGTGAATTCCATCTTGCACCCTATGTTCCCAGCTATCCACTTGATCTTAACCCTGAAATGGGAGGCTTATTGGGCCAGCGATGATGAGCTGCCTTCACCTATGCAGATTAAGGATAATTCTGAGTGAACAAGAGTTCATAGTTAGCTTAGGATGAAGATTAAGTTACCTAGGTCATCAATTAACGAAATAGTCAGTTTTATACATAAAACGGCATTTAGAACATAAAAAGTGACTATTTCATGGTTCAGACTTATGCAAACTCATTGCATAGGATGCCCCCACTCACATATCTCTATATGAACGATTCAGGATCACATCGTTTGTACTAACTACAAAGTGGGCTGCATCCATAGTGTCCCTAAAATAAAGCGCCCAACCTTATTCATATACTATAGACCATTTTGGCTCTATATTTAAACTTGATCCACATTTATGTCACCACATAAAGTTCAAACTACATTAAATAACCTCAGGACCTTAGTTTATTTGATTCAAGATTACAATTTCAATAACACTTTTATCGAAAAACAAAATAGAATATGTTTATTAATTTACAAACTACGAGTTTTAGGACATAAAATCCAACAAAATCCCACTTGGACTAAAACTCCTAGTGAAGTATCATAATGTTGAATTTAAGTAAGAAACATATGAGTATAATAAACATATGAATACAATAAACTAGGGCATATACCCAAAAGTTCTCCCACTTGTCCTAGTTTACAAACTTCGTAGACCTAGACTCTGTAGGTGACCTTCAAACACTTTAGCTGTGAGGGCCTTTGTAAAAGGATCAACAATGTTTTGCTCAGAAGATATCTGGTTTACTACAATATCTCCACGATGTACAATCTCCCGGATCAGATGGTAGTTGTGCTCAATATGCTTGCCGCGCTTGTGGTTTCTTGGTTCTCTTGAATTTGCAACTGCACCATTATAATCACAATATAGGGTGATAGGCAGATGCATATTTGGAACAACTTCCAAATCTGTCAAGAATTTCCTCAACCATACTTCTTCATTTGCTACTTCACATGCAGCTACGTATTCAGCTTCCATTGTGGAGTCTGCAATACAGTTTTGCTTCATACTTCTCCACACTACTGCTTCTCCATTCAGAATGAACACTGATCCCGATGTAGATTTTCTTGCATCTTCATCGTTTTGAAAATCAGAGTTAGTGTATCCAGTAAGGATCAAATCCTTAGTACCATACACGAGCATGTAGTTCCTCGTTCTCCTAAGATACTTGAGGATATTTTTAATGGCAGTTCAATGATCATATCCATGATTGGACTGATACCTACTGACTATCCCTATGCGTAGCATATGTTAGGTCTAGTACATAACATTGCATACATTAGGCTCCCTACTACGGAAGCATAGGGAATGCGTCTCATATCCTCAGCCTCTTGAGGTGTCTCAGGACATCGATCCTTTGACAAATGAACTCCATATCTGTAAGGTAACAAACCTCTTTTGGAATTCTGCATCTTATACCTAGACAACATTTTGTCTATATAAGTTGCTTGAGACATGGCTAGTGTTCTGTTCTTGCGGTTCCAAATAATCTGAATCCCGAGAACATACTGCACATTTCCTAAATCTTTCATTTGGAACTGCGTTGCTAGCCATTTCTTGATGTCAGTTAGGTAACCTACTTCATTATCAATGAGTATAATATCGTCAACATATAAAACTAAGAATGCTATAGTAGAATTGACGATCTTTTTGTAAACACAAGGCTCATCAACCTTATACAAAGCCATAAGATTTGATCGCAGTATCAAATCTTATATTCCAAGATCTAGAAGCTTGTTTTAACCCATAAATGGATTTTTGAAGCTTACAAACCTTTTGTTCTTGACCCTGTGCAATAAACCCCTCTGATTGAGCCATATAGATATTCTCCTCAAGATCGCCGTTTAGAAAGGCTGTTTTGACATCCATCTGCCAAATTTCATAGTCATAAAAGGTGGCAATGGATAAGAGTATTCTAATCGACTTAAGCATGGCAACTGGAGAGAAAGTTTTTTTATAGTCCACTCTCTCTCTTTGGGTATAACCCTTTGCCACAAGTTGAGCCTTAAAAGTCTGTACTTTATCGACCTGGTCTCGTTTTCTTTTGTAAATCCACTTACAACCAATTGGTTTTACATCATTTGGTTGATCTACAAGTTCCCAAACAGAATTGAAGTACATGGACTCCATTTCGAGGTCCATGGCTTTGACCCACTGATCACGATCCACATCTTTCATCGCCTGTTTATAGGTCGATGGATCATCTATGCCGTCATCAGGTATGATGACTTGTGTTTCTGTTAAACCCAAGTAATGATCAGGCTGATGAAAAACCCTCCCACTATGTCGAGGTATTCTCAACTCTTGAGATGGGTGTGACTGACCATATATACTAGTTTTATCTACTGCTTTAGTAGATAAACTAGTTCTATATGTAGCGTCTTTGGAAATTTCATTCAATAATAGTCTACTGCAAGGTTGATAACTTCTTATGTGGTCTTCCTCTAAGAATATGGCATTTGTCGATACAAATACCTTATTCTCTTGAGGATCGTAAAATAGACCACTTTTTGTTTCTTTTGGATAGGCATAGTTTTGAACGCCGTTCCAATTTTTTAGGATTTTGCACCAACACGTGTGACGAGCATCCCTAAATCCTAAAGTGACGTAAACTGCCTTTACACCCTTTCCATAGCTCATAAGGTGTTTCTGAAACACTTTTAGAGGGAACGTTATTCAAAATATAGACAGCAGTTTCTAATACATGTCCCCAAAAAGAATCAGGTAACTTAGCAAAGCTCATCATTGAGCGAACCATGTCCAACAAGGTTCTGTTTCTTCTTTCAGATACACCGTTCTGCTGTGGCATATTAGGTGCAGAGAGTTGTGACTTGATTCTGTGTTCTATCATATAGTCCTGGAATCTTAAGTTCATGTACTCCCCACCTCGATCTGATTGTAGTGTCTTAATTATTTTACCTAACTGGTTCTCAACCCCAGCTTTATATTCTTTGAACTTTTCAAAAGAATCAGACTTGTGATGCATTAGGTAAATATGACCATACCTCGCATAATCATCAATAAAACTGATGAAATATTCATACCACCTCGAGCTCTGACATTCATCAGTTCACAGAGGTTTGAATGTACGAGCTCTAAGGGTATTGTGGCTCTGAGATCTTTTCCAGTAAAAGATCTTTTAGTCATTTTTCCTTCAAGACAAAACTTACATGGAGGTAAAGAATTGTCTTCTAACTGATTTAAGAGTCCATTCTTAAGCAATCTCTCAATCCTTTTGAGATTTATGTGGCCAAGTCTTAAGTACCATAGATAGGCATTAGAAGAAACTTTTTGTCTTTTATTCCGAGTTTCGGCTGTTCTAAACATCTCAGTATTTAAGACAAATTTTTCTTTAGTTGGTCTTAACTTATATAAGTTGTTTTCAAGTATAGCAGAACAAATTTGAATACCTTTTTTGAAAATGAACACTTCATTAACTTCAAAAGATATTTTATACATTTGTTCCAATATACATGTGATAAATATTTCCATCTCTTTTTAAGAGCACACAAAACATCTTTAAGTATGATATATCTATCGTTGAAAAACAACTTCAAGTCTCCCATTGCTTTGGCCGAGACAACCTCTCTTGTTCCAACCTTGAGGGTGATCTCGCCTTCTTCAAGCTTTTTCCAGGAAATAGTTTCCTGAAAAGAGAAGCAAAGATGATTAGTGGCTCCTGAATCTAATATCCAGGTTGAGGTATCATACTCCACTAAACATGTTTTAGCAACTAGTAAATCATATTTACCTTGTGCTTCTTTCGAGGCAGGGACCTGAGGATATTCCTCAGTGAAGACAAATTTCAGGTCATCTATTACTAATGTTGAATTCATATTTTTTTCCATGTTGAGTAGTTGTTGGTGTTAAGTTTTTCAGAAGCTAATAGTTGATCTAAAGAGCTAGTCATACTGAAAAGAAAAACATATCATTTTTTAGTAAAAAAAACATTAAACTTTTAAACCCAATCAAGTTTAGCAAAAAAACTAATAATGTACCCTTCATCATTATATTTTGCAACGAAATTTCAATGGTTTAGAATAACCTTCACCGAGGGGTGATCGACTATTCTTTCGTTGAACCAAGACTATCTTGACTAGATACTATCACCATAGTAACTCTTATTCCTATAGTAACTCAGTTATCGCTACTTTGGTCAAGAATTTACTAACACTTAGTAATTCTCGTAAGTGTGACCCTCCATTTTCAGACCTCAAAGATCGGAATCATTATGCTCCCGAAGTTGGAAAGACAAGCATGAAAACAGACCTGAGAGACCCTATCAATTTCTAGAGTACACGGAGTTCCGAATCCTATAACACAGCCCTCCGATTAGTAAGGTCTCTCCAGGACAGACATGCAGGCGCATTATAGGAATCTCACGGTGCGACCTAATGGAAGAGACCGTAGGATGTGTTGACACACTTTCTTCTCCCACTTACTATGAATAACTTCTCGTATTCACCTTGGTATTGACTCATACAAACACTCTCCGAATAGAGTTCGCTCCCAGGGCGGCCTAAAGCCAAGCATGAATCTCACGGTGTGAACTCTTAGGGACGCTAGAGCTAAAAATACATTACTTCTCTCTAGCTGAAGTGTTCTAGACGGTTAGGGTATAAAACACTTAGCGATACATTTCAGTTAACTAGACATATCCTAAGTCTAGGTGATTCATCCGAGTATAACTTTTATACTAGATTTTTAACCTACAATGTCTAGGTGATAAAATTTTTTTATTACCTCACACCGCTCACGTATGCTCATAAAACCAGTTTAACCTAACTCAGACGCCGACTTGATCTCCAAGTAGAAGGTGTTCTGTGAACCGTCAAGTTAAAAACCTTCAACCTTAGTCATATTATCTGACTTTTTGCCAAGATCTTGCCGGGTGAGTTTTCTTGTAACTTCGGTTTCACAAGATATCGACCTATTTTCTATGAAAATTGGGATTGCTCGATGATTAACCCTAAATGAGCATGCATCTTATCTTTGTTATAGATTTTAGAAGTCTAGGTTATTTTATAACAATTATAAAATAAATTATAACAATTATAACCCTAGAGCATTCATCTATAACATGCTTCCTTCAATCAAACATGCTTTAATATCACTTATATTAAAACTAAGCATGCATAGTATATATTTTATAACACTTATAAGATATAACAAATACATGTCACATGCTTTTCCTATGGTAGGGTTTTAAAACTATATGGCATACTATATGCACACATAATCAAACAACATTATACATCACATGCATAATAGGTAAAAAACACTAAAGTGGACCGATTTTGGCATTAAAAACAAACAAATAACTAATTTATTACACAAATCAGCAACCAGCTTCCCAGAACCGACTTCAAACACTTTGAATCATCTGGAACAGCTTAGAAACCACTCCAACCAGCCCAAAAACTCCAAACCAAGTTGAACTAGTCAAACTGGCTCAACAGGTCAAACGAGCCGGTCTAGACCTTCTGGATCGGCTGGTCAATGCTCGCTGATGCAGTCAACAGAGGCACGGGGTGGGTTGGGTTGACGGAATTCGCGGGTTGCGAGCAGGCAGGAGGCGGGTCGGATCCACGGAACGCGCGGGTCGCGAGCAGGCAGGAGGCGCGCGGGTGGCGGGTCAGATCCGGGCAGGCAGACGTGCGAAGCTAAGCACACGTGTGAGCTACAAGGTTGGAGCCTTCTCTCGGGTCGGGTCTGGGAGCCTTCTCACGGGTCTGGAGATTAATTTGGGTATGTGAGCCAAAATTCCTTAAATTTTGTTGCTGTCCTCTCTCTCGGAATCAACTAATTACAACCTAATTTCAACTCTAATGACTCCAACAAATTTACAGACCATTTTTCACACATTAATGCTCATAAAAATGTGAGCAATTACAAATTTCCACAAGAAATTTAAAGAAAAACAATGCCAAAATCATAATAAATCCACTCTAGTCCATATTTCATTCAACACTTGAATAGAAAGAAAAAAAACACCGACCAAAAGCAATTGAGCGTAATTAAAGAATGCTCTGATACCACATAATAGAACACGAGACATACGCAATGGAATAAAGATCTAATTACACCCTAATTGCTTTTAATTTAAATGAAATTAGCATGCAAAAAAGAGGAAAAAACAGTAAATTAAAAGGGTAGGATACAACCTTTGTAGCTCCCGAAAAATGCTTTTCCTCATTGAACCTAGACCCAAACTCTTTCGGACCACTACTAGAGTTGACCTACTATCCTTTGGACTCAGATTCGGGTTGTGGGACCCGATGGATGAAGAAAACTGAGAGAGAGAAAGAGATGGAAAATAAGAATGAATCTTGGGTTAGGTTTGGGTTTTTCTTTTTTCACAAAGTAGTGATTTTTTCAGCCCAAATTTAGAAATTTTTTTTGGAAAATTGGCCAAAATTTTTTCATCCATAATTGAAAGTCCAATTTATAGAAAAAATCCTGCAACAATTGCATGAACCAAATCCATAAAAACCCAACACCTAGAATCTACTATCTAAGTGGGCTTAATGTCTCCACTATAAGCCAATACCTAGCCCACTATTTTGTTAGTGGAATTATCGAACAAAAGTTTGGATTTTCCCACTAACTATAGTCAAAGGGCAAAATAGTCATTTTGTCAAAGTCAAACTTTGACCAAAAAGTCAACATTTTGACTTTTTATGATTTTTTTCCGTGTTGACTAATTTTGACCTCTCGAGCATAAATCCACATTCATTTTCTCGAAATTAAAATCACATTTGAATATAAGATCGGTCAAAGTTTGACTTTTCAATGTCAAAAGTCAACTCTTTGACTTTTTACATCTTTGACCATTTTCATTATTTTCGAGCTTCTGAAGAACGTATTCATATTCTTGATATTTAAATCAGATTTAAATATTAAAGTTGTATCTCTAAACTGAAAACCGACCACTATATCACATATACTTGTCAGTTTCTCTCTCTTCACCTAATTCGAACAATTCAAACCATTCTATCATACTGTTCTAAGTTTATTCCATATGAGCTAGTAGGGGAACCTAATGGACCTATAGATCATGGGCTCCAACGATCTGAGATTAGCTGGTTAAACTCTTTAGATGGAGTTAATCAACATTCGTTAACTAACGGGTCATTCCACTATAGTCCCATAGTTGCACTCCCCTCACTATAAATATATTTGAGTCCATTTGATATAACCATGATTAGTAAGCTAATCCTTCACAGGTTGATCGTAATCTCGGCTGGGTCATAAAAACCGTTTTACCCCCAAGACTACATCTTGTTCCTTAAGTTCTACTGATCCTCTAATGAACAATTGGTTTAAGGTCCAACCTATAAACCAAACGCCTCTCAGGCCAAGGATAGGGTGGGGCCCCTTGTTCAAGACCTGGATTCAGTACTAAAGGGAACGACCTACATACTATCCCTATAATGGGTAGGAGTGAATTCCATCTTGCACCCTATGTTCCCAGTTATCCACCTGATCTTACCCCTGAAATGGGAGGCTTATTGGGCCAACGATGATGAGCTGCTCTCACCTATGCAGATCTAAGGATAATTCCGAGTGAATAGGAGTTCATAGTTAGCTCAGGATTAAGATTAAGTTATCTATGTCATCAATTAACGAAATAGTCAGTTTTATACATAAAACGATATTTAGAATGTAAAAAGTGACTATTTCATGGTTCAGTCTTATACAAACTCATTGCATAGGATGTTCCCACTCACATATCTCTATATGAACGATTCAGGATCACATCGTTTGTACTAACTACAAAGTGGACCGCATCCATAGTGTCCCCAGAATAAGGCGCCCAATCTTATTCATATACTATAGACCATTTTGGCTATATATTTGAACTTGATCCACATTTATGTCACTACATAAAGTTCAAACTACATTAAATAGTCTCAAGACCTTAGTTTATTGGATTCAAGATTACAATTTCAATAACAGTTTTATCAAAAAACAAAACAGAATATATTTATTAATTTACAAACTACGAGTTTTAGGACATAAAATCCAACATTAAATTTGTAGCAAATGTATCTATAAGGGACCTTTCGTCTAAGGCTAGTAAAGAAACTCTAAATATAAAGGACCTATGAGCGGAAGCGGATCGTTCCAAACTCCATTGTGAAATAACATAAACATTTACACTCAAACAGAAATGATTATGCATTATAGATAAATTACATCATGTTTCTTAAAATTAAATACAAAGCATCGAGTGATAATATCTTTGAAGAACTTTTCTTCACGTATTTCCCTCCATCAAACTCGAACACAACGAATAAAAACTAAATTCCCTTGAACACCAACAACGAGTAAAACTCGATCCTCGATCCTCGAACAGAATAAGACACCACCACAAGATTACCTTGACATTCATGGTGTGAGAATCCAGGAGTTGTGGGCTCTGTATGAATTTGGATAAAGGCAGCACTATTGTGTAGAAAAGTGAAGTCTATCGTATAGATTCGATACTCGATCATGTAGTAAAAGGCACTATCGTATAGTGAACTCGACACGATCGTTTAGTCTCTCGAAAGTTATCTAATAACTTGTTTCTTTGTGCGTGGGATTAATAATGAAAAACTATTTTCCTTCTTTATCCCATTTAGCCATAAAACCATCTAAAATCACCCACTAAGGTAGTTATTGGAGAAAAAAAGTATTAATTATCTTATAATTAATAGGTTATAAATAAATACAATAACTAACTTATTATATTATATTTATAACCTATAGTTTTAATATTGCATCATATACAATACATAAATCATACTTTTTTTCTCCTTTTTTTATGACATTTAATATAAATCATACTTATATTAATTCATCTAATCAAATAATGTATCAAATACATCATATCAATTATATAATATATAATTGAATTAGTTTAATTATATCATATATAATCAAATTCCCTCTTGTTAATTTGAACATTTCAAACTAATCCAAAAACTGATTTTCAACTTGAATCCATTGAGCTACCAAGAGGACCTTCTGGACCTGTAGCTTGAAGCTCTAACGGTACATGAATAATTGACTAAATTCTTTAATCATGATATTCACCATCCGTTAACTTCCGGGCACTCTATTAAAGACCGACACCTGCACTTTTCGCACCACAGATACATTTCTGTATCCATTGGATATAACTAATCAACAGTACGATGACCCTTCACAAATCGCTCGTAAGTACAAATAGGCCAATTTACCGTTTTGCTCCTGATCTAACTTCTTAAGTACCACTGATTCCTCTAATGAACAATAGATCATAGTCCCACTATGACTAAACCTCTCTCGGGCCAAGTGAAGGTGTGGTACCACATTATTAAAGCCCCAGAATCAGCCCTTAAGGGAGCAATTTATCTACTTACCCCTGCTTCGGGGAAGGAGTAAATTCGATCTTGTGTAGCTGAGTTCCCAGCTCCCCAATCAGACGAATCCCCAAAATGGTAGCTTGTTGAGTCAGCGATCTGACCACTCTCACCCATGCAAATCAAAGGACCACCCTCGCAGGCAGGAGTTCATAGCTCACTCAAGATTAAGGTCATGTTACCTGTGGTCATCCTAGTTAAATGAAAGGCTCAATTATGAACGACGTTATATAACGAGACTAAACATTTATGGTGTGGTTTTATACAAACTCCTTTGTATAGACTATCCCCGCTCGCATGTCTAATACACGAATGATCAGGATCAGGTCATTTGTAGCACTTTACAACATTTGTAACACTTACAAAGTGGGCCACACTCATAGTGTCACTAGGATAAGGTATCTCTCCTTATCTATATACTACATACCATTTATGTTATCACTTAAAGCACGATCCACTTGTATGTCTCCACATACATGCTTAAGTTACAACGATAACCATGGATCTTAGTTTAATGGTTTGTGATTAATGCAACTAAAATATCTCATATTTCATAGATTGAAGTAAATAAAATATCATATGTTCTAAATCACAAAATGTTTGTTCATATAAGTTTTTACAAACTACAGGACCCTACGAGATTTAGGGCATCAACCCAACTAGTTCTATCTAGGCCGGGGTATTTAAGTTGACAAAAACGGAACACCCCTACATAAGAATTAACCTGGGAAAGTGAATTAGATAGATTTTCTACAAGCATACAATTATTGATTAAGGTTTATTAAAGTGTTTAATGAACATTAATCAAAGTTGTATAGAATTTTGTTCTGCAAAGCTGGAAGATAATCTTTATGTGCTAAGACCGTTAGCAACTAAAACTCTACTAAATACTGAAATGTTTAAAACTGTGGTAACTTAGACTTAAAATTTATCTTAAAGAAAATGCCCATCTTTGGCACTTGAGATTAGGATACATAAATCTCAATAGGATTGAAAGACTGGTCAAGAATGGACTTCTAAGCGAGTTAGAAGAAATTTTTTTACCTGTGTGTGAGTCATGTCTTGAAGGCAAAATTGTTAAAAGATCTTTTACTGGAAAAGGTAACAGGGCCAAAGAACCCTTAGAACTTGTATATTTAGACCTCTGTGGTCCAATGAATATTAAGGAAAGAAGAGGATTTGAATATTTCATCACTTTTATTGATGATTATTCTAAATATGGGTATGTTGATTTAATGCAACATAACTCTGAAGCTCTTAAAAAGTTCAAGGAGTATAAGGTTGAGGTTGAAAATGCATTAAATAAAACCATTAAAAAGTTTTGATCTGATCGAGGTGGAGAGTATTTGGATCTAAAATTTCAAGACTATTTGATAGAACATGGAATTGTATCTCAACTCTCGGCATCTGGTACACCTCAATAGAATGGTGTATGAGAAAGGAGAAATCGAACCCTGTTAGAAATGGTTCGGTCTATTATGAATTATGCTTTCCTACCAAACTCATTTTGGAGTTATGCAGTATAGACTACAACTTATATTTTGCAATGTGTTTCGTTTAAAAGTGTTACTGGAATACCTTTGGAATTATAGAATGGTCGTAAAGGTAGTTTATGTCATTTCAGGATTTGAGGTGGCCGAGCACATGTGCTTGAGGCAAACCCAAAAATATTGGAACCTCATTCAAAATTGTACCTATTTATAATTTACTCTAAAGGAACGAGATGCGGTTACTTCTATAATCCTAAGGATAATAAGGTGTTTGTGTCGATAAATGCTACGTTTTTAGAAAAGGACCACATAAGGGAGCAAAAACCCCGCAGTAAGATTGTGTTGAGTGAACTTTAAAATGAAACTATTGAACCTTCAACACGTTGGGTTTGATGTCCTAAAACTCGTGGTTTGTAAACAATAAACTTATTCTATTATCAATAAATATGTTATTGAGGCTTATTTAATAAAGTTGTTATTGAATGTATCAATTGCTCATTTCGTTTTAGAAAGAACCTACATCCGATAAACTAATATCCATGGTTATTACATGAGTACTTGGACTTTATGTGGAGATATAATAATGGATCAAGTTCGAGTAGATAGGCAAAATGATCTATAGTATACAAATAAGGCTAGGTACCTTATTCTGGGGACATTATCGGATGTGCCCTACTTTGTATTTAATATAAACGATGTGATCCTGAATCGTTCACGTGGAGACATGCGGGTGGGGATGTCCTATGCAAAGAATTTGTATAAGACCGGGCCAAGAAAAAAGTCACTCTTATTTTATAACGTTGTTTATTGTTTAAGACTGACTATTTCAAAGCGATGGCCTAGGTAACTTGACCTTAATCTTGAGGTAACTATGAACTCCTGTTTACTTGGGATTATCCTTGGATTTGCATGGATTGGCTCGACAGCGTTGACTCAATAAGCCATTTCAGGGGTAAGATCGGATAGATAGCTAGGGAGATAGGGTATGAGATAGAATTTACTCCTACCCGCTTTTAGGGATAGCTGGGGACATAGGGTGCAATATTGACTTTGGACTTTAAGAGTCAAACTCAAGAGTGGAAAGTTAGTGGAAAGATCCAACAATTTCGAGTGGGAAATTCCAACATTTGCATTGCTAGGTGTTGTTTTCAATTGAAGACACTTGCTCCATTAATCCCACTTTGAATTAGTGGATTTTTTAGTATCAAATTCTCATCAAACTCAAAGTTACATGTTTGCATGATATGACCTATAAAAAGAAGAGTTCTATGAAATTTAGTTCTTTTGGCCATGTGGTTTTCCATTAGATATTTTTAAAATCTCAACCTATTTTTCTCTCAAATCCTTAACTTTTTCCTCTCCAAATCAGCACTTGCCGAATCCCACCATCCTGTTCTAAGGTTGGAGAATAGTTTAGAAGACTCTCATGGTGGTCTACGAATCATTCATGAGGAGATTAGAGCTGATTTGGAGAATTTTTTAGACTACAAAAGTTATTTATCTTCTATCCATTTGTTCATAATTTAATTGCACGCTTATTCTTTTGAAATTAACTTAATTAGAGTACTTTAGATCCTTTATTTCTTCCATTGTGCATGTGTTCATTCCATCACAACAAGATTTTTTGAAGAACCCAATACCTCAACAAGAGTTGTTGAAGTTTGATCATCTAGTAGGTCAAATCCACCTCAAGTCTTAAAGAAGCTTTGACGTAGTGGGAGGGTTGCGAACCCACCTATTTGTTATATGGGTTTAATAGAAACTCTAGCTATCGTTGTTGACAGTGATGTTGAGGATTCATTGTCTTACAAGAAGGCAATGGGGGACGTTAACAAAGATGAGTGGATCAAAACTATGGATCTCGAAATGGAGTCTATGTACTTCAATTCTGTTTGGGATCTTGTAGATCAACCTGATGGTGTTAAACTTATAGGTTGCAAGTGAATCTACAAGAGAAAACGGGGTGCTAATGGGAAGGTGCAAACTTTCAAGGCTAGACTTATGACAAAGGGTTATACCCAAGTTGAGGAAGTCGACTATGAGGAGACATTCTCACTTATTGCCATGTTGAAGTCTATCTGGATCCTCCTGTCCATTGCCTCATATTAGGACTATAAGATTTGGCAAATGGATGTCAGAACTGATTTTCTGACTGGCAATCTTGAGAAGTTTTGGAGTTATCATGCAATTAGCTGAAGCAAACAGAATCAGTAAACACCATAATTCAATCAATTTTAGAAACTAAGTAAGCATGTAAATAAACTAAAGGTAGGGTTTTTAAGTTATACCTTTGAAGAACACTTCAATCTTCGAATTCAACTTGAATCTTCACTCCAAAATATTGTAGACCATCACTTGATCTTTCCTACTATCCTCTAGGACTTTAGATTGGATTGTGGGATCCAAAATGAGCTGAAATTTGAGGGAATATTGAAGAGGAAAATTTCTAGTTTGAGATCAAGAACAAGAGAGAACCTCTTCTCTCTTCAATCTCAAGTTGCACGACCCTCGTCTCAGTATAAATTAGTTGATCTTTATTTAGCATCAACATCCCCTTCAAATTATAAGAATTTGACACCAAATACTAATTAAAAAAAGTGGAATTATATGATGCCATATGTGGGTAAAACACACTATGGTTTTGTTTTTCATATTAAAATAAAATTGAATCTAATTTCAATTTTAAATTGAATTCAAAATTCAATTGAAATTAAAATGAATAACATTTATAATATATTAATTCAATAATTAATATCATATAAAATTCATTTTCTAAATTGATTTTACATTAAAATCAATGTAATATTGAAAGTACAAATTTCAATTTAATTAAATAATTTATTTAATTAATAATTTAATATCCGATTTTAAATTATTAAATCACCAATTTCACAGATATGAATTCCTATTCATGTAATTAAACATTTAAATCATATTTGAAAATGATCTAATTCTCTAGGTTCGTTTAATTTGATAATTAAACGTGTAATTATATCGTATATAATTATTGATTTTCTTAATTCGAATTTGAACATTTCAAATTCTCTAATTACACTATTCAAAGGTTTAGTCTGTTTGTGAGCTAGTAGAGGGCCTAATGGACCTACAGATCATGGGCTCCAGCAATCCGAGATTAACCGGCTAGACTCTTTAATCTAATTAACCAACATTCGTTAACTATCGGGTCACTCCACTAAAACTCAGTAGTTGTACTCCTCTCACTGTAGATATATTTCTGCCCACTCGATATAACCATAATTAGCAAGTTAACCCTTCGCAGGTTGTTCGTAATAATGGCTGGGTCAAAATTGTTTTACCCCCGAGATTACGTCTTGTTCTTTAAGTCCCATTGATCCTTTAATGAACAATTGGTTTGTGATCCAATCACCAAACGGAGTCCCTCTCGAGTGAATGAGAGGGTGGGGCCCCTTATTCAAGACCCAGAGTCATCACTTAAGGGAACAACCTCTCTACTATCTCTAAAGTAAATTCCATCTTCCACCCTATGTCTCCAGCTATCTACTTGGTATTACCCCTAAAATAAAAGACTTATTGAGTCGGCGTTGTTAAGTCAACCCTCACCCATGCAAACCTAAGGATAATCCCGAATAAACAGGAATTCATAGTTACCTCAGAATTAAAGTCAAGTTACCTAGGTCATCGCTTTGAAATAGTCAGTTTTAAACAATAAACAACGTTGTAGAGCAAGAGTGACTTTTTCTTGGTTTAGTCTTATACAAACTTTTTGTATATGACGCCCCCACTCATATGTCTTTTATTTTAGGGGTATCCCCAAAATAAGGTATCCAGCCTTATCTGTATACTATAGACCATTTTGGCCATCTACTCGAACTTGATCCACTCTTATGTCTCCACATAAAATCCAAGTACTCACGTAATAGCCATGGATCTTAGTTTATTGGATTTAGGTTCTTTTTAAAACGAAATGAGCAATTCATACATTAAATAACAACTTTATTGAATAAAACTTCAATAACAACTGCACATAGTTTTTTAGTTTTTTGAGTTTTTAGATTGATACAATTATTGAGGTTGATGCCCTATACTCTCATTGGGTCCTGTAGTTTGTAAATACTGTATTGAACAAACGCTTGTGATGTAATAATATATGATATTTTTCTTCACTATTGTCTATGAAATATGAGATGTTTTAATTGCTTTACCACAAACCAACAAACTAAGATCCCTGGTTGTCATTATAACTTAAGCATGTATGTGGAGACATACATATGGATCATGCTTTAAGTGATAACCAAAATGGTCTGTAGTATATGAATATAAGAGGGAAACCTTATCCTGGTGACGATATAGATGCGGCTCGCTTTATAGAATAGTTACAAGTGTTGTGACTTGCTACAAATGGTCTGATCCTAATCATTCATGTGGAGACATGCAAGCGGGGGCGTCCTATACAAAGGAGTTTGTATAAGACCGGACCACGAACTGTTTTAGTCTCGTTATATAATGCCATTCATGACAGAGACTTCACTTCACTAGGATGACTGATGCGTTGTTGTTATATGATGAAATAATGACAAAGGATGAGTTGGTGGAAAATGAATTGTGCATGCAAGTTTTCTCAGAAAGGTCCAAGTATAAACCCTACTGAGTTGCCTAGTAAGCTCAGGGTCGAACTCAGGGACTAAGGAAAACAATATGCGATGGTAATGTTTAGATCTCTTTGCGGTAACAAATAAATAAATTGGTTGGTTGGTTTGTTGTTTACAGTATAAAGTGTATGTGGCAGAGTTGAGAAAAGAGTTAATAATATGAAAGATGTGATGAATATGCGGGGGAACGGGTTGAGAAGGGGTTTAGCTAACACTTCCTAGGATTGCGTTCATTGTTATGCGACCATGCTACATACATACAACAGTAAATCATCTCTCAATGAAAATGTTACGACTTCTAGTTTTAAAACGCAGGTGATATATGCGATGATGTCTATAGGACTTACACATAAGCCTTTATTCTTGTCTATGCGATGATGATTGACACACACATACAAGACGACCGCATACTACCATAACCTATCTCTAGGGTGCATGCGATGCATGTTGACGAATAGAGCTTATCTCTAAGCCTTTATCTCTTGCTTATGCAGATCTAATCTTGCTCTCTCAAGTCTAGATTTTAACCTAGCTCTCTCAAGTCTTAGCTTCTTTCTTTAGACTCTCTCTCGAGTAGCTCTAAAGGGGTGATGGACGCAACATAAGACAAGATGATCGCATGCAATGAAGATCCTAGGTCATGTTAGTTAAGTACTTCTCAACCCATTCGATAGTTTTAACTACTCATGCGTGTTTTAAATAGAGTGAACAGATGTAGATAAGCAAGTTCCATTTTATAGATATATAATCGAAGTACAGAATGACAATGCGGAATGAGAATAAAGAGTCTGGTAGAAATTTCTTTCTTCCCAAGGCTTTTACACTATTCTTCTCTACTCTGCTGAAAAGATATTCTTGCTCTTGCAAGAGTCGGCCCTCTCTCTGTTTTTCCACGCTCCCTGGCACTCTCTTGAGTTGACCAAGATGATCTTCCGGCGTCTCTTCCCTTTTCTCGCTTCGCCTTCTAGGTATAAGAAACTAAGAACAAGGTTAAGTATCGTCTAAATGGTGAACTCTAAAAACTCAGCGAACTAACTAACTGAACGAACTCCTTCACTAAAGATGGCCTTCGGTATTTATAGAACTCCAGAATGAAAAGCTTCTTCTCTTTTATGATTGCACTGATGGGATGGCATTAATTCTCTGTCTGATTCGCCGAATAATTGTCACTGAAAAGTTGAGTGTACTTGCGACAGTAGGTCGTTAACGGCTTGTCAACTTAATTCAGAATCGATCGTCATCAGCTTTCTGTCCCATCGTGATTTATTAAGCTTTTACCCTGATGCTCCCACCTTGATGCGGTGGCTCTATGCGACCACCTTTTTTTTTTCAGATTTTCGCGATCGCAAATGATCGCATAGCCTTATGGTCGCAATCTCTTAATGCGCTTTGACGTTAATTTCTTTGGATCGCATTTTCGCCTTGCGCCAATGCATTTTCTGCACAAAAATACATAAGTCAGTTGTTTTAATGCGATGGACGCATGCGATCGCAATGTTGTGAACTTAATACTTTTGGACGCAATATTGTATATTTTTACCATCGCAATCCTGCATTGTTTTATGACTTTCCGCTGTAATAACGTGCATTTCTGCCCGTTATCACACCCCCAAATTTAAAACAATGCTTGTCCTCAAGCATAAGCTAAAGATTTTCTTTAGGAAGTCGACCGCCTTCTCTTTCCTAGATTTCTCAAGGATGCCTTATTCAAATCCTATGCATCAAAATCTCCTTAATTTTTATCCAGGTCTCTTAAAATATTTCTAAAATTTAGGAATCTCAAGTTTAACCTTCAAAAAGATTTTACTAGCTTCCAGGGCATCACATGATTTATTTCATAAAAAAAAATTCACTGAGGTATTCTCAAATGATCTTTATCTATATATATATATATATACCTTTTCTTTATCTGACCTTGCGCTGATCCAAATGTCTAGCCTTCGTTTTGGATTGCCCCCACGTGTGTCATGCGGACATCCAACTACGAGCAAGGTGCTCTTCCTCAGTCTAAACTCATGCCCATTTGGCAGTGGAGGTACGATCATTTATTTATGCGTTGCTCACGATTCCTACCTTCGTTTTGGCTTGCCCCCACGTGTGTCATGCGGACATCCAACTACGAGTAGGATCCGATTGCAACATTTATAATTTTTATTTTTTTAGAACCTAAAATAGCAAGGTCGAAAATGAATACCGCACCCCCAAATTTAAAACACAGCAATGTCCCCATTGCTGAAAGATTGAAAGAAGTGATGCGATGCTCTTAGAAAGTTTCGTACAAAGTCAGTTTGAAAAAAAGCTAGCAGACCACTAATTTCTAGAAATATTTCATGAGTTGACTGTCCTAAAATTAAGTTGACTCTAGGATATACGAAAAAATAGAGGCATGCGTTTCATCATTGAAATCATAATTGGCACAGAGAAATAATGCGGTGACCTACTAAATTAATCAATGTTAAATGATTGCGTCGACTAAAAAGGATGCGATGATAAAATTTTCAAGATTAAATTGCGATGCGAAAGAGCAAAATTTGGAAATAACGAAGTCAAAGAAAGATACAACCCCCAAATTTGCGCTGTCGCCCGCATTATTTGTGAATGCATCCTTCTTTGCGGCGAACTGCTTTCTTCGATTGCGGTGACAGAATAAGCTAGTTGCGTTTTTCGTGTGGCGCCTCCGCAATCGTTCACCATGATCGTTTGCAAGGAAAACATTGAGAGGGTCAAAATAAAAAAACAAAGTTAACAAAACATAATTTTTTTTTAGAAGCAAAGCAACAAATAGCGAAATACTAAAAGGAGATAAAGATAAGTTCATGAATTGAGGATTTCAACGAATACTTCACAAAACTTGCGTCCCTGATGAATTTGAATCATATGATTGCGCAGGGACTACGCACTTCTTTTTCAGTTAGATTTTCTCAGGTGCATGGAGGCGACATTGCGATGCTAGCCTTCTCCGCGATATACTTTCACTCGTTGCCCATTGACTTTGAATATGTTGGTCCCGTTTTCATTGGATAACTCGACCGCGCCATGCGGGAATACCTCTCTAACTATGAAGGGTCTGGACCAACGTGACTTTAATTTTCCAGGGAAGAGTCGTAGTCGCGAATTAAATAGTAAGACTTTTTGCCCGACTTGGAGATTCTTCCCGCATAATTGTTTGTTGTGCCAGCGCTTTGCACGCTCTTTGTAGATTTTTGTGTTCTTGTATGCGTGAATTCTCCATTCCTCTAGTTCGACCAATTGAAGTTTCCTTGGTTCTCCTGCGGACTTTAAGTCAAAGTTTAGCTTTTTCACCGCCCACAGTGCTTTATGTTCCAGCTCGAGTGGTAAATGACATGCCTTTCCAAATACTAATGCATACGGGAACATGCCTAGAGGTGTCTTATAGGCGGTTCTGTATGCCCACAGTGTGTCGTCCAACTTTGTTGCTCAATCTTTTCGTAAAGGCTTTACCACCTTCTCTAATATTAGCTTGATCTCCCGGTTGAACACTTTAGCTTGACCATTTGTCTTTGGATGGTATGCGGTGGCCACTTTATGGAGGATATTATATTTGAGCAGCAAATATTTAACAGTGTGATTGACAAAGTCGGAGCCTTCATCACTTATTATGACACGCGGAGTGCCAAAACGAGTGAAAATATTTTTCTTCAGGAACTTGGAGACTACTGCCGCATCGCTTGTGGCACACGTTACAGCTTCTACCCATTTGAAAACATAGTCAATGGCAAACAGAATTTGTGACCATTCGATGGTGGAAATGATCCCATAAAGTTAATTCCCCAGATGTCGAACCAGTTCTAAAATGATGTTCATGGGCATCGCATGCTTCCATGAAATATTACCCGTGCATTAGCACCGGTAACATTTCATCGACTAGTCTCTTGCGTCCTTAAATAATGTTGGCCAATAATACCCATTTTGTAATACTTTCGCTGCTGTGCATTGGTCTCCAAAGTGCCCTCCATATGGCGAGTCATGACATTGTGATAATATGCGTTGGTGAGAAGCATCTAGTATGCACAGCCGCAAAATCTGGTCTGACCCCCACTTATACAGATTTGGCTTATCCCAATAATATGACCTGCAGTCATGTCTGAGCCGCCAGTTTTTGTGGTTGGTATAATCTTTGGGAAATTGGTCACAAACCAGATAATTTACCACGTCTGCATACCATGGTAATTCTTCAATCTGAAATAGCTGTTTGTCTGGGAACGTTGCGCTCACCTCTGACTGATTGTGGTCAACTTCTGGATTTTCTAATCTGGATAAATGGTCCGCAACTTGGTTCTCCATCCCCTTGCGATCAATGATTTCCATATCGAATTCTTGGAGGAGGAGAACCCATTTAATCAATCTCGGCTTCGCATCTTTCTTTGTCATCAAATATTTTATCGTCAAGTGGTCAGTGTGAAGGATTACTTTAGTTCCCAACAAATAAGCTCTGAATTTTTCCAACACAAATATCACCGCAAGTAATTCTTTTTCTGTGGTGGTGTAGTTTGCTTGAGCAGGATTCAAGGTTTTACTCGCATATGCGATGAGATGTAGCATTGTTTTCTTCTTCTGTGCCAGCATTGCTCCCATCGCATAACCGCTTACATCGCACATTGATTCAAAGGGCTATGTCCAGTTTGGTACGATCAACACTGGTGCGGTCGTTAATGCGTTCTTCAAAATCATGAATGCGTTGAGGCATTGGTCATTGAAGTCAAACTTTCTATTCGCCTCTAGCAACGCACTCAGTGGTCGTGCAATCTTTGAAAAGTCTTTGACAACACGTCTACAAAATTCAGCATGTCCTAAGAAGCTCTTGACAACCTTTACACTTGCTGGAGGTGGGAGCTTTTCAATCGCCTCAATTTTTTCCTTGTCCACCTCAACCCATCCTTGGAGACCTTGTGCCCATGCACAATGCCTTCCTTCATCATGAAGTGGCATTTTTCCCAATTAAGCACGAGGTTCGTCTCTTCACATCTTTTTAATATCTTCTCTAGGTTACTAAGACAGACTTCGTATGTTTGCCCATACACAAAGAAGTCGTCCATGAATATTTCTACAGATTCTTCGAGATATTCAGAAAAGATGGCCATCATACACCTTTGGAAAGGGCTCGACGCATTGCAGAGGCCGAACGACATGCATCGAAATGCAAATGTTCCATACGGGCAGGTGAATGTGGTTTTTTCTTGATCTTTAGGAGCAATCATGATCTGGTTATTACCGACATGCCCATCCAAGAAGCAGTAAAAGTCATTTCCAGCAAGGCGATCTAGCATTTGGTCGATAAAAGGTATAGGGAAATGATCCTTCTTTGTTGCCGCATTTAATTTGCGGTAGTCCATGTAAATCCACCATCCCGTGATGGTTCTTTGCAGTATCAGTTCGTTTGTTGCATTAGGGACTACCGTCATCTCTTCTTTCTTCGGCATGCATTGCATGGGCTGACCCACGTGCTGTCGGCTATTGGATAGATGATGCCCGCGTCTAACCACTTGATTATCTCCTTCTTTACGACCTTTTTCATCGCAGAGTTGAGTCTGCGCCAATGTTCGATCGATCCTTTGTGATTATCTTCGAGACGAATTCTATGTATGTAGTATGCGGGGCTGATTCCTCTAATGTTTGCAAGCGTCCAACCAATTGATTTTACATACTTTCTCAGAATGCTCAGCAGCTCATTTTCTTGGTCTTCATTAAGTGCAGAGGAAATTATTATAGGTAGCTTTTCATTCTGCCCCAGAAATGCATACTTCAGGTGGTTAGAAAGGGTCTTTAACTCTATTATTGGTGGTTGTTCCAAGGATGGTTTTGTTGTTTTCTTCTCTTCATTCACTGTCGGCTTATCTTCTTGGGATGCGATCATCTCATCTTCTTTGGTTGTTTTTTTTATGATCGCATTGCATGCTACAATGGATGCGATCGCATCCTCATCTTCATTTTCATCGTCAGGCTTTTCTTCGTCATTCAAACTTTGTTCATCGTCAGATTCATTAAGGTCTTCTTCATCAGGATATTTCATGACTCGGATAATGTCAAACCTGAGCTTCTATCCATTCACGCTTAGCATGATCTCTCTTTTGTACACATCAATCTGGGCACGACTGGCAGATAAAAATGGTCGTCCCAAGATGATGGGTATATCTTTGTCTGCTTCGTAGTCCAGGATGATGAAGTCTGCTGGTAATATAAATTTGTCGATTGTAACTAGAACATCCTTCACCTTCCCCTCTGGATGCACAAAAGATCTATCTACTAATTGAAGAGTCACCGTTGTGGGTGCAAGCTGCTCTGCATTTAACTACTTGAAAATTGATAGGGGCATCAAGTTAATGTTGGCCCTGAGATCGCATAGCACTTGACCGATGTATAATCCTCCAATAGAGCAAGGTATAGTGAAACTCCCAGGGTTGCACACTTTCAGTGGGATTATAGATTTTGAACTCTACGTCAAAGCCACCATTACGAACTTGCCAGTGCCTCTCTTCTTTGTCATCATATCCTTTAGAAACTTCGCATATGCGGGCATCTATTCAATGGCTTTAGTGAACGGAATGTTAATATGCAACTGTTTTAGCATATCCATAAAGCGTTGATACTGTACCTCATCATTTTTCTTCTTTTTGAGTCTCTAGGGGAATAGTGGCAGCTGTATTCTTACGGTGTTCTGTTCTTTCGGCTCTGAGGTGGACGTAATCTCTAGTTCCATCGCCTTAGTTTCTTCTGTTTCTCCTCGAGTCAATGCAATCTCTGGTTCTAGCGCAATTGGAGTAGTCCAGCTAGACTCATTCTTTTCCCCTGCCACAGTCTTTCCGCTCCGCAACGTCACCACTTGACATTGTTCTTTTCCCGTACCCCTTGGGTTACGTGGGAGTTTTGTTGAACTCAGCAGACCCCCTTGCGGTCTATTCTTGAGTTCGCCCACAATCTGGCCTATCTGATTTTCTAGGTTGCGGATAGATATCGTTTGGTTTTGAAGCACTGTTTCGTTCTTTTCAATATATTGCTTCAACAAACTCTCCAAAGAGGAAGATTGCGGCGCCTGTGAACTACTGGCTTGATTATGTGTTTGACCGTTGGTTTGTGGGAAAAATCCAGGTAGCCCTTCTTTTTGCGCCACTGATTAAAATTTCTCTGTTGATTTTTCCACGTGAAGTTGATGGTTTCTCCACCCAGGGTTGTACGTGTTAGAAAACCGATTAATCTTCACAAAATAGACTGACTATGGGTTTCTCGAGCATTCCTCCATTTGATGTCCTTCACCGCAAGTAGCACAACTTGCGATCGTCTGGTTGATTGCATTCATTTGCCCACTATGCATTGTTGGGCTATTGATTGCGATTCCCTGTATCAAGTTCATCATCGCAGTCATTTGACTTCAAAGGGATGCGATGGCCTCGTTATTCGCATCATTGTCCTTGATTCTCAATCTTTGATCGCTTTCTCTCCAGTCTTCATGATTTTTAGAAATGCGATCAAGGATATTCTTGGCCTCATCATAAGTTGTATCCAGCAGACCTCCAGCTGCTGCCGCATTGGCAGTCGTCTGCGAAGCAGTGTTTAATCCGTGGTAGAGAATCTTCATTTGTAAGCAGTCTGGTAAGCCGTTATTCGGGCAATCTCTTATCAGCCTCTTAAACCTCGCCCAAGCGTCGTAGAGAGATTCGTCAGTATCTTGTTCAAAATTGGTGATCAACTTCCTTCTTCAGGCGTTCTCCGTTGGAGGGAAGTACTTCTTCATAAATTTCTCTACTACTTGCTCCCATGATGTAATCTCCCCTGGTTCGAGAGAATAAGCTCATTTCCATGCCTGGTCACACAATGAAAATGAAAACAAAGTTAATTGAACCTCCTCAGTGGAGATGTTAGGGAACACAAACGTGTTGCAGATCTCAATGAAACTCTGGAGGTGGGCGTGCGGATCCTCGCCACGCCTACCATACAACTATTCAGCAATTTGGATCATCTGTAACATCACCGCTTTCATTTCGGATCTCGATCCGTCAAGATTGGGCCTCATGATTCCTAGGGAGAAATCATAGAGGTTGGGCGACGCATATTCCCGAATGGGCCTATTGCGGTCGTTCGCCAATAGGATAGGATTCACCATGACATTATTTTCATTTGGTGCTTAATTTCCTGGTTGTTCCGCCATGTTATCTTTCTCTTGTTATTGTTGTTGACGACTGTCTCTCAATCTTCGTCGGAATGTTCTTTCAATCTCTGGGTCGTAATTCGCCAAAGATTGAAATCTGCAAAGAAAATAAAAAAAATACCATTAGCACGATGTATTGCCGAAGTCCTCGGCAACGACGCCAAAAACATGATGCGGTGTTGTTATGCGATGAAATAATGACAAAGGATGCGTTGGTGGAAAATGCGTTGTGCATGCAAGTTTTCTCAGCAAGGTCCAAGTATAAACCCTACTGAGTTGCCTGGTAAGCCCAGGGTCAAACTCAGGGACTAAGAAAAACAATATGCGATGGTAATGTTTAGATCTTTTTGCGATAACAAATAAATAAAGTCGTTGGTTGGTTTATTGTTTACAGTATAAAGTGTATGCAGCGGAGTTGAGAAAAGAGTTAATAATACGAAAGATGCGATGAATATGCGGGGGAACGGGTTGAGAAGGGATTTAGCTAACACTTCCTAGGATTGCGTTCATTGTTATGCGATCATGCTACATACATACAACAAAAAATCATCTCTCAATGCAAATGCTACGGCTTCTAGTTTTAGAACGCATGCGATATATGCGATGATGTCTATAGGACTTAGACATAAGCCTCTATTCTTGTCTATGCGATGATGATTAACACACACACATACAAGGCGACCGAATACTACCATAACCTATCTTTAGGGTGCATGCGATGCATGTTGAAAAATAGAGCTTATCTCTAAGCCTTTATCTCTTGCTTATGCAGATCTAATCTTACTCTCTCAAGTCTAGATTCTAACCTAGCTCTCTCAAGTCTTAGGTTCTTTTTTTATACTCGCTCTCGAGTAGTTCTAAAGGGGTGATGGATGCAACATAAGACAAGATGATTGCATGCAATGACGATCCTAGGTCATGTTAGCTAAGTACTTCTCAACCCATTCGATAGTTTTAGCTACTCATACGTGTTTTAAAGAGAGTGAACAGATGTAGATAAGCAAGTTCCATTTTATAGATATATAATCGAAGTACAGAATGACAATGCGGAATGAGAATAAAGAGTCTGGTAGAAATTTCTTTCTTCCCAAGGCTTTTACACTATTCTTCTCTACTCTGCTCAAAAGATATTCTTGCTCTTGCAAGAGTCGGCCCTTTATCTGTTTTCCCACGCTCCCTGGCACTCTCTCGAGCTGACCAAGATGATCTTCCAGCGTCTCTTCCCTTCTCTTGCTCCGCCTTATAGGGATAAGAAACTAAGAACAAGGCTAAGTATCGTCTAAATGGTGAACTCTAAAAACTCGGCGAACTAACTAACTGAACGAACTCCTTCACTGAAGATGGCCTTCAGTATTTATAGAGCTCCAGAAGAAAAAGCTTCTTCTCTCTTATGATTGCACTAATGGGATGACATTAATTCTGTCTGATGCGCCGAATAATTGTCACCGAAAAGTTGAGTGTACTTGCTACAGTAGGTCGTTAACGGCTTGTCAACTTAATTCGGAATCGATCGTCATCAGCTTTCTGTCCCATCGTGATTTATTAAGCTTTCACCTAGATGCACCCACCTTGATGCGTCAGCTTTATGCGGCAACCTTCTTGAGCAGATTTTCACGAGTGCAAATGATCGAATAGCCTTGTGGTCGCAATCTCTTAATGCGCTCGGATGTTAATTTTGTTGGATCGCATTTTTTCCTTGCGCCAACGCATTTTCTGCACAAAAAAATAAGTCAGTTGTTTTAATGCGATGGACGCATGTGATCGCAATGTTGTGAACTTAATGCTTTTGGATGCAATATTGTATATTTTTACCATCGTAAACCTGCATTGTTTTATGACTTTGCGCTGAATAATGTGCATTTCTGCCTGTTATCAATGACCATAGGTAACATGACATTAATCTTGAGTAAGTTGGGAATTTCTGCCTTTGAGGGCGGTTCTTTGATTTGCATGGGTGCAAGTGGCCAGATTGCCGACTCAAACCTACCACTTTGGGGATTTTTCTGATTTTGGAGCTAGGAACTCAGCTACACAAGATAGAATTCACTTCTTCCCCGAAGCAAGGATAATTAGATAGATTGCTCCCTTAAGGGCTTATACCGTTTGAACAGATCAAGCACGAGGCTCTTAAATGCATCTTCAACACCAAAATGGAGGAAGGCACCTCTGTTCGTGAACATGTGCTTAATATGATGGTCCACTTTAACGTGGCGGAGATGAATGGGTCTCGGATCGATGAGGGCAACCAGGTTAGCATAATCCTGCATTCGTTGCCAGATAATTTCCTGCACTTTGTCAGCAATGCGATTTTGAACAAAGTGGACTATACCCTTACATCTCTCCTCAACAAGTTATATATATTCCAATCTTTACTGAAAAGTAAGGAAAAGAAGGTTGGTGACAAAAATGTTGCCTCGTCATCCATCAAGGTTCGACCTCAGGGACTAAATCTATGCCTTCTACTTCTAACACTACTAAGTGGAAGAAGAAGAATGGTGGTAAGAGGAAGGGGAAGACACCTGTTAACCTACAGCCTGTCACCCAACGAGGTAGGTATCTAGCGCCGGGTGACAAGGGAAAGTGTTTCCACTACAACCAGGATAGGCACTGGAAGAGGAATTGTCCTCGCTGGATCAAAGAGAAGAACAAGGTTAAGGCTAAGATCAAGGAAAAACAAGGTAAATTTGACGGAAATGGAACACCCCTACCTGGGAACCTACCTGGAAAGGTGAATTAGATAGATTTACTACAAGCATGCAACAGTTGATCAAAGACTTCGTTAAAGTGTTTAATGAATGATGATCAAAAGTTGTTAAACTTTCCAAAGTAAGAGTTACTTTTGGCCAAACTTAAAAATTCGCTTAGTTAAAATCATTAGCCATGTTTTTTTAAGTATATTAAACCCTAGGTTCTTAAAATACTTAGTGAGAAGAAAAGATATATATGATATGTCAATTCCACTCACGTTTCTCCCTTAATGTTCATACCGTGAGATTCATGCTTGGCCTCATGGTGCCCTGGGAGCATCCCCCTTCAAATGGTGTTTGCATGAGTCAATATCAAGGTGGACGGAGAAAGTATTTATAGTAAGTGGGTGAAGAATGTGTGTCAACATGTCTTGCGGTCTCCTTCATTGGTTTGCATTGTGAGATCTTCTTGCATGACCTCATTGCGCCCTGGGAGCGTCCTCCTTCGGATGGTTTGTGTGGTTGGTCAATATGAAGGTGAACTCCAGAAATGGATAGGATCACTTTAGTTTTTGCCCCAGTCGGATTTTTTCCCTTCAGATTGGCTGCTTGAGGCGGAACTCTAGGATCTAAAATGAAGGGTCACATTTATGGGAAATTGTTAAGCAAGTTAATGATTTCTTGACCAAATAAATGATGGCTAGTCGTTATGTGAACAAGAGTTGTTCTGGTGTTAATGACTGGTTGAGAGTGTCTCAATTCAGGGGAGGGATAAATGGACTACACTTTGGTGACTTTTGTCCTAAACCACTGTAGCATCATTGCAAAACTAGATGTCACATGGGTTCATTTAGATTTTGCTAAACCAGATTCCATTTTGTTTTAAAGTGTATTTGCTAAAATCTAATATAGATCAACATGTTTGTTTTTTCAGCAACATGTATGATTTTCCATTAGTTCCCACTTTTAATTTGACCGATTACATACATTGGAAAGCGTCTCTTAAAACATGTTTCGTGGTAAACGACCTTCAGTTTGTCATGGTTGAGGAGTGTCCTCAAGTCTCGACCCTTGATGTACCGCGAAATGTTCATAATGCATATGAGGTGTGGATGAAGGCTAATTCGATGGTTCGACTTCACATTTTGGCTTGCATACCTAATGCATTAGTCAAAAGGGCGGAGAACATGGTCATTGCACGTCAGATCATGGACTTGTTTCAAAAATTGTTTGAACGTGAGTTCTCACTTTTTGAGCATAAAGGGATGATTGACAATGAAATCAATGGTGTCAGCTCCCAAGATAATCTCTAGTCTTTCTTGAATGTCAAAGGACTAAAAGAGAAAATAATTGTTGCTGATTCAGATGAAGTTCATCGATGAGAATTGTTATCTGAAATGGAACTTGAATCTTATATAGGTTCTGATACTGATCCTATTACTCTCCAGAAGAGGAAAAAGTCTAAAGACAGTAAATGTGATTTATTTGTCTTGGAGACGTGTTTAGTAGAGAATGATGATTTTGCCTGGATACATGATTCAGGTGCTACTAATCACGTAAGTTCTTTTTACCATGGATTTAGTTCTTAGAAAACATTGGAAGATAGAGGGATGACTCTTCGAGTCGGTACTGGTGAGGTTGTTTCAGCTGTTGTTGTAGGCAGACTGAAGTTATTTTTGGACAAGAAACATTATCTGTTACTGGATAATATTTATGTAGTTCCTCATATCAAGAGGAACTTAATTTCAATTTCCTGTCTGATTGAACAAGGTTATACCGTCTCCTTTTCTGAGTAGGGGTGGTCATTCAAACTGTAAAAACTGAACCGTTTCTAAAAACCTAACAAAACCGAACCAAAAACTCAGTGAAACCGAAAAATGCGGTTCGATCCGGTTTGAAGAAATTTTGAAACTGAATTAATTTGGTTCGGTTCGGTTTCAATTTCGAAAACCGAATTGAATCGTTTTTAACTAATATATATATTTATTTATTTATATATTAAAAAAAGAGTAAAACTGAATTTAAAATCGAACCGAACCAAATTGTTTTTTAATTTAAAAAGAATATAACATGGATTTTTAAAAATACCAAAACTGAATTTGAAACCGAATCAAACTGCAGGTTTGGTTCAGTTTGAACCAATAAATCGATTCGGTTCAGTTTCACATTTTAAAAAATTTGGTTCGGTTGGTTTGACCACCAAACCGAACCGAACCGAACCATTTCCACCCCTATTTCTGAGAATAAAGTGTTTATTTTCAAGAATGGTATGGAGATTGGTTTTGGTTTAATGGATAATAACTTATATGTGCTAAGGTCGTTAGTCATAAAAGCCTTGCTTAATACTGAAATGTTCAAAAAAGCGACAACTACAAAAAGATCAAAGGTTTCTCTTAAAGAAAATGCCATCTTTGGCATCTAAGGTTAGGTCATATCCACCTCAATAGGATTGAGAAGTTGGTGAAATGTAGACTTCTAAATGGTTTAGAATAAATCTCTTTGTCGGTATGTGAATCATGCCTTGAAGGTAAGATGACCAAACGACCTTTTACTGGAAAATGTTATAGAGCCAAGGAAACCTTGGAGCTTATACATTCAGACCTCTGTGGTCCAATGAGTGTTAGAGCTCGAGTTAAGTATGAATATTTCATCTCTTTCATAGATGATTATTCAAGATATGGGTATCTATACCTAATGTAACATAAGTCTGATGCTCTTAAAAAGTTCAAGGAGTATGAGGCTAAAGTTGAAAACTTGTTAGGTAAGAAGATAAAAACACTACGATCTGATCGTTGTGGAGAGTATATGGACATAAAATTCCATAACTATATGATAAAACATGGAATCACGTCCCAACTCTCGGCCCCCGGTACACCTCAGTAGAATGGTGTATCAGAAAGGATAAACAGAACCCTGTTGGACATGGTTTGGTCTATAATGAGTTATGCTTATCTTCCAACTCGTTTTGGGGATTTGCAGTGGAGACTGCATGTTACATTTTGAACAACGTTCCTTCAAAGAGTGTTTCTGAAATACCTTTTGAGCTGTGGAGAGGCTGTAAAGGTAGTTTACGCCATTTCAGGATTTGGAGATGTCCGACCCATATGCTAGTGGCTAACCCTAAAAAGTTGGAACCATGTTCGAAAGTTTACCTCTTTGTAGGCTACCCAAAAGAAACATTCTTTCGAACAATCTAAGTTAAAGATGCTTTTACCAATTTGTCAAGTTAGCTTGAGCTTTAGAATGAAGTTGTGCATAAAGTATTAATGCATTCAAAATAAACATGAAATAAACAATGGCAAGTATGATGGATCAAACATATGAATTTTATAAAGAAGGAGAATCTTTACAAAAGCAATATTTAATCAAATGGAATGAAAGTGATAAATGAGAAGAAGGAAACTGAGTCGAGCCAAAGAATACAATCTCTTGTATTTCTTTGGCTCAATCTCATTGTGTACAATCACTTGTTTAGAAATTGGATGAAGTGTCTTTCTCAAGATTAGCTTCCTCCGCTCCCTGACCGGCGGTGGGGTGGTTCTCAACCCTTCTGATCGTCTAGCACCACAACACAGCCTCTACAGAACTAGAATTATGACTACAATATACAGAGAGTAAAGATCTTTATAATTTCCGAACTTCTTAACTCTGGAGGGACTTCATCTATTTATAGGTGTTGGTCACGTCCACTTAGTTAATGGGCAGCATTAAAGTCCATGTCTTGGTCAGCATTAAAGTTCATGCCCTGATTAGTCGCCTGACTCTCTGAAGCTTTTCAGATGCCGCCTGCTGCGTGGAAGCTTTTCAGACGTCGCCTGCTGCAGTTGCTAATACTTGCAAGTGGTGATGTGACACAATCAGCCTGGAGCAATGAATCTTCTCTGCATTGAACTCCCTCCAACGCATGGCCCATGCATTAGAGCTTTTCCTGCGACATTTGTCTAATGCGTTAACGTTAATCCTTGCGTTGAAATCCTGCAATACAATGCGTTAGTTCCGCGATATTTAGTAATAAAACTTCTTTTGCATGAGTTTGCTAATGTTTGAATAAATCCATACGTTTCTTCTAAAAACGAGGAGAATCTAGCATTAAAAACTTAGTTGTTCCAAGCTTAAGAGCAAAAATAACTTGTATTTCTACAAGTTATCAGTAACCCCTCATTTTAGATTCTAAAGTTGCGCCCCCAATTAGCCAACCGTAGGAAAAAACTGAATGGGACATGAAACTAAAGTAATCCTATCCTTTTTTGGAGTTCGAATAAAGTGAAGTGTCATACAACAATGCCAACCTTAAGGGGATACTCAAGGTGCCACGAGGTTGTGCATGAAACTTTACTTCAAACTAATGAGAGAGACCGAGGGATGTGCTGTCACACATCTCATTCCCACTTACTATAAACACTCTCTCCATTCATCTTGATATTGATCTATACAAACATTAGCCGTAGGAGGACACTCAAGGTACCTCGAGGTCGAGTATAGATCTCATGGTGTGAACTTTTAGGGAGAAACGTGAAAAGGAAAAATGAAATATCATATACCCATTTTTCTCCCATCGAGCATTTTACCTAGGTTTAATTAATTTAGAAAAAATCCGGGTATTGATTTTAATTAAGTGTTTGTTTTAATTTGCCAAAAAACAATACTTGCTTTGGATAGTTAAACAATTTTGATTAAGGTTTATTAAACACTTTAGCAAACTTTAATCAAACATTGCATGCTTGTAGCAAATCTATCTAATTTACCTTTCCAGTTAAGTTCCTAGGTAGGGGTGTTACGTTTCCGTCAACTTAAATACCCCAGCCTAGACAGAACTAGCCATAGACAAAAGATCCCTTATAGATGCATTTGTTATAATGTTAAGGTTTTAATTAAGAATCAATTTAATCCTATTAAACCGATTAAAATATTATACTTAAATTTCTAATCTCATTAGAAAAGTGATCTTAGGTCTATATGAATCATATTTTAAAACAATTTTAAAAGATGATTTTAACTTAAGGTTTGCATGCAATTCTGAATTATTGATTTTAATTTCTAGATTCATTTAATTATAATGATTATAAAAAAAATTGAACAAATTAAAACCAATCAATTGCATCGGATGACATACTTAGTAAATTATAACAATTATAAATTACCTAATGTAATGTCATGCTTGGAACCCATGAGGTCCCCCTACTAGTTCATATCGGACAAAACCTTAGAATAGTATGACACACGAATTTGAAGATTTTTAAGTCGGTTTTGGAGCAAAGCATTAAATATATACGATATATTTAACCTAATGTTTAATTGTGAATTAATCATAAAGAGAGAGAAAATAAGAGATATTTAAATAAGATTTAAATATCAAGATTATAAATAGGGATTCATATTGGTTGGGATTAGTGTTGGATTTAATATTAAATTAAATTAATTAAATTGTTTAATTAATTATTTAATATTAATTTAATTTTAAATTAATTATTTAATATTAATTTAGAAATTAAATAGAATTGATCAAAATTGCAATAAAAGTCAAAATAGTTGACTAGGTCAAAATTGCATCAAAAGTCAAAATTGTTGACTAGGTCAAGATGTATGAAAGTCAAAATATTGACTTTTGATTTTGAAAGTCAAAAGTCAAAATTGCTGACTTTGGACTTTGAGAATCAAATTTTGACATTTAACCAAGTTAATGGAAAGATCCAACAATTGCGAGTGGGATATTCCAACATTTGTATTGCTAAGTGTTGTCTTCAATTGAAGACACTTGCCCAACTAATCCCACTTTGAGTTAGTGGATTTTTGTGTTTTAAATTCTCATCAAACTCAAAATTGCATATTTTGCATGAAATGATCTTCAAAAAGAAGAATTTTATGAATTTTACCACTCTTGGCCAAGTGCAATTTTATGAGATTATTTAATAATCTCAACCTTTTTCTCTCACAAATCTTTAACCTTTTCCTTTCCAAATTAGTCACTCACCAGATTTCACCATCCCGTTCTAAGGCTGGAGAATAGTCGGGAAGATTTTCATGGTGATCTACAGACCGTTCGTGAGGAGATTGGAGCTAATTTGAAGAAGTTTTGAGACTACAAAGGTAGTATATCTTATATCCATTCGTTCTTAATTTAATTGCATGCTTATTCTTTGAAATTAACCTAATTAGAGTACTTTAGATCATTTGTTTTTTCCGCTGTGCACGTGTTCGTTCCATCAATTGGTATCAGAGAATGCTTAAAGCACTCAATTTTGGTTAATTTTTGCATATGGTTGGTATTTATTCATGTGATGAATGTTTGTGTTCTAAAATGGATATTTCGGTTTTGGCATCCAAATTCTCTCTTGGGTTGTAATAATTATTGTAATTTCCCGGTGTTTATGGACTTTAACGTGTCATGAAGGGTCTGTAAATTTGCTAAAGTCATTAGAGTTGTTTTTAGACTGTATTTGTACATTTCTGGTAAAGAGGACAACTTCAAATTTAGAGAAGAAAAGCTTTCAGACTCGTTTTCTCCACCTAGACTCGGTTCACGACCTATACCCCGACCTGGAGTGGCGCCTGACTCGTAAAGTGACGCTGACGCGTGTAACAGTTCCAGATCCGGCAATCCTGCAACTCAACCCAACGTCTTCGTTAGCTGCTCCGTGTTGAGGCCCAGTGCGTGCCAGTCTACTCCAAGCCTTTTAGCCGGCCCGTGTCTCCAGCCATTCGTTCTGACCTGTGCCTAGCTCTTATCGCATCCAGATCCATTCCAGCCGACCCGTTGACCCGTGCACCAATCCGACCCATTGACCTGTGTGTGCCTAGTTGGTGGCTCAGTCTGTCCAGATGGTCTAGACCGGTCTGATTCGACTGATTTGACCAGTTTTGACCAATTTTGGGCAGTTTTTGCCAGTTTTTTGGGTTTTTGAAGTCGGTTCAAGCATTTTTCAAGGGGTTCAAGCTAGTTCGAAGTGTTTGAGTTATTATTTAATTATGCATTGTGAATGTATGAATTAAATAATTTATCTATTGTGTGCATATTGTATGCCATGTAGATTTAAAATCCAACCATAGGATAAGCATGTAGCATTCATTGCAAGTATATTATAAGTGTTATAATATATAGTATGCATGTATAGGATTCCATGGTTTTTGATATAAATTGTTGTATTAATGCATAAAATGAATGTTTATATAATTGTTATATAAAGCATGTTTAGATGCTTATTATAGGTTTGTTGTCTTTTTATAAGTGTTATAAAATTAGATAGACTTTAAAATCTATAACAAAGATAAAAACATGCTCACTTAGGGTTAACGAAATCCAAGCAATCCTGTTTTAATAGTTAAATTAGGTCGTTATCTTATAAACTTGGGTTACAAACTCAACTGGTATATAACCCTGTCTAGGGCTAGGGATATTTAAGTTGACGGTCTATGGAACACCTCCTACCTGGGGATTATGACCGAATAATTGAGCATGATTAACTGGTTTTATGAGCACATGTGAGCGGTGTGAGGTGTTAAAACTGGTTTCACCTAGACATCGTAGGTTAATTCTAAATATAATCGTTATACTTGGAAAATCACCTAGACTTAGGGTGTTTAATTAGCCGGAACATACCTAAGATTTACCCAAAAAAAAAAAAAAAATAGAACACTTTAGTGGAAGATTAATAATCTATAAGATATGTTGTTTTTAGCTCTCACGTCCCTAAGAGTTCATACCGTTAAATCCATATAACGCTTCGTGTCAATTATACCTCGACTGCTCCATTCAGAGAGTGTTTGTATGGTTCAATAGCAAGGTGAATAGGGGAAATAGTTCATAGTAAGTGGGTGAAAGATGTGTGTCAACGTGTCCTACTGTCTCTTCCATTAGTTTAGACTGTGAGATTCCTATGTTGACCTGCTTATTGACTTTACGCGATCTTCGCTAGTCGTTATTTCGACGACTATCCTCTCAGAGGGTTGTAACATATGATTTTGAACAACTCAAACTCCAGAAAGGAAAGGATTTCTTAGGTCGTTCCCAACCTTGACTTTTCAATTCGGTAGCATCGTTGGGGCCGCTAATCTCTGAGATCTGAAAAATGGAGGGTTAGACTTACAAAATTACTAAGTGTTAGTAGGTTCTTGACTGAAAACGGCAGCTAAATGACTATCGAAATATGAGTTATTCTGAAGATAGTATTTAGTCAAGAATATTTTGCTTTAGTGAATGAGTATTTGACTGCCTTTCGGTAGCACTTATTCCGACTCACTATAATATCGTTGCAAATAAAATAATGAAATTTGGGTACATTATTACTTTGCGAAAAATTTACTTGGCTCTTAAAGCAATTCAATAATAGAATTTGTTTACTTTTTCAGAATTACTAGCTCATTAATACAATTATTAGCTTTTGATAAACTTACTGGGGACAATTATACTACATGACAATCGAATCTTTATACAATACTGATGATAGATAATCTAAGGTTCGTTTTAACTGAAGAATGTCCTTTAAACTCTAGCTCAAATGCAAACCGAACTGTTCGGGAAGCATATGACAAGTGGCTAAAGACAAATGAAAAAACCCGAGCCTATATTCTTGCCAACATATCTGATGTTTTGGCTAAGAAACACGATTTCATGTATACCGCTAAAGAGATTATGGAATCTCTGCGGGGGATGTTCAGACAGCCGTCATTTTCCCTTAAACATGATGCCATCAAGTATGTTTACAACTACCATATGAAAGAAGGGGTCTCTGTTAGAGAACATGTATTGGACATCATGGTCCATTTCAATGTGGCAGAAGTAAACGGAGCTATCATAGATGAGAAGAGTCAAGTCAGTTTTATTCTAGAGTCTCTTCCGAAGAACTTCTTACAGTTCCACACAAATGTGATGATGAACAAGACAGAATATAACTTGACTACTCTTCTCAATGAGCTTCAGACTTATCAGTCCCTCTTGAAATCTAAGGGACAGGAAGCGGAGGTAAATTTTGCCACCACGAATAAAGTCTATAGAGGATTGTCCTCTGGGATAAAGTTTGACCCTTCTTCTTCTAAGAACAATAGTGTTCCGACAAAAAAAGATAAGGGGAAAAGGAAGACTCCTACTGACTACAAAAACAAGACTAAAGTTGCAGATAAAGTAAAATTTTTCTACTGCAATGAGGATGGGCACTGGAAAAGAAACTGCCCAAAGTACCTTGCGGAGAAGAAAGCCGTAAAAACAAAACAAGGAAACTAGTTTTTGAAGAATGCTTACGGAAGGCGAGATAACTTTTAGGGTTTCGAACAGGAGAGGTTATCTCAGCAAAATCAATGGGAGTTTTTGAAGTTGTTATTCGAAGATAGATTCATTATATTAGATAATGAACTTTTTGTTTCTGAAATGAAATCTTATATCTATCTCTTGTTAAAACAATTGAACAAAGTATCTTTTGACATAAATGAAGTGTTCATTAGGAAAAGAAATATTGTTATTTGTTATACTAAAAAACAACTTATGTGTTAAAACCAACCAAAGTGAAGGCTATTTTAAATATTGTGATATTTAAAAAATGGCTAAAACGAAAAACAAAAGGCAAAATGTTTCTTCGAGTACATATCTTTGGCACTTAAGCCTTGACCACATTAATCTCAATGAGATTAAGAGATTGGTTAAAAGTAGTCATCTAAACTAGTTAGAAGATAACTGGTCTTAGAGCCAAAGAACCCTTATAACTTGTTCATTTAGACCTCTATGGTTCGATGAATATCAAAGCATGAGTATGGTATGAATATTTCACCAGATAATTATTCAAGGTACGATTATGTTTACCTAAACTCATCATAAGTCGAACCACTTGAAATGTTCAAGGTATATAAGATTGAAGTCGAGAACTTGTTAGGTAAAACATTTAAGACACTTTGATCAGATCGAGGTGGAGAGTACATAGACCTTAGATTCCAGGACTATTTGATAGAACATGGAATCTAGTCACAACTCTCTGCACCTGGCGCCTCACTAGAACGGTGTATCAGGAAGAAGAAACGGAATCCTATTAGACATGGTTTGGTTGATAAGTGAGTTATGCTCAGTTGCCTAATTATTTTTGGGGATACACAGTAGAGACTGCTATATACTTTTTGAATGTAGTTTCCATTAAGAGGATTTCTAAAACTCCATATGAGTTATGGAGAGGTCGTAAAAGTTGTTTATGACACGTAAAAGTTGTTTACATTATTTCAGCATTTGGGGACGATCGACACATGTGTTAGTGCAAAATCCTAAGTAAATGGAACGCTGTTCAAAAGTATGCCTATCTGTAGGCTACCCAAAAGTTGAATACTTCTTCAAAGAAAATAAAGTATATGTATCTACAAATGCTGCTTTTCTCGAAAAAGATCACATGAGAAATCATCAATCTTGTGGTAAGCTAGTATTGTGTTAAAATTTCCACATAAGTTACAAAAAATCAACAAGTGTTGTTGATTTAGTTGGTCCTATAACAAGAGTTGTTAGAACTAGTCAGATACATCTTTCTCAAGAGTTGAGAGTACTTTGATGTAGTGGGAGAGTTTTGTGACAAACTACCCATAGCATGAGTTTAGTCAAAACTCAAGTCACTAATATTTGATATTAACAGTTAAGAAGCCCACTGTATACTGATATTTTTATAGTAATCCTCTCGGCTAAAGTGTTCAAGGGTCACCTAGTGGGACTAAGACTGCAAGATAGATAGAATAAGAGCAAGTGGGAGAAATACTGGGTATCTGATGTCCTAGTTTATTGTATTTATTCTCTCATTACTCAATATTGTATATATATATATATATATATATATTTGTATATACGTAAAATACACTAGAGTTTTAGTCAAGTGGGAGCTTGTTAGGTTGTATGTCCTAAAACTTGCAGTTTGTAATGTTAAACATATTCTATTATCAATGAAGATGTTATTAACGTTTATTCAACAAAACTGTTGTTGAATATGTAAATTGCACTTGTAAAGACTAAATCCAATAAATTAAAGATCCATGGCTATTATATGAATACTTGAACTTTATGTGGCGACATAAAAATAGATCAAGTTCGAGTAAATAGCCAAAACGATTTATAGTATATGAATAAGGTTGGGTGCCTTATTCTAGTAACACTATCGGATGCGGCCCACTCTATAGTTGTTATAATTTGTTGTAAAGTACTACAAATGAAGTGATCTTGATTCATTCATGTAGTGACATGAGGAGCGGGGACATCCTATGCAATGAGTTTGCATAAGATCAGACCAAGAAATAAGTCACTCTTACTTTATAACGCTGTTTACTATTTATGACTGACTATTTCAAAACAATGACCTAGGTAACTTGACCTTAATCTTGAGCTAAGTATGAACTCCCTTTTATTCAGAATTATCCCTAGATTTGCATGGGTGAGGGTTGGTTCAACGACTCAATAAGCCTTCAATTTCAGGGATAAGATCGGGTAGATAGCTGGGGACATAGGGTGTAACACAGAATTCATTCCTACCCGCTTTTAGGGATAGTAGAGAGGTTATTCCTTTAAGTGTTGACTCCGGGTCTTTGAGGCTATCCTTTCCTATTTGATCCATTGATATTTAAGATATAAAGGTTCAATATAAGAGGGCCTTTTCTTTTGGAATAAATAAATATATAAAAGATGGTCTTGGTAAAAAATAGAGATGCTTTGAATATTTTTCATCGTGTTTGGCTTTAGATAATTATTAAAAAGAAGTTTATTGGTTCAAATCACATTTAAGAATAATATAAAGAAAAGCATAATTAAGGTCCTGTTAAGTAACCATTTTGATTTTTTATTTTTGTTTTTAAAAATTAAGTCTATAGACACTATCTTCTACCTCTAGATTTCTTCCTTCATTATCAACTTCTTACTAATGGTTTAAAAAATCAAGTCAAAATTTGAAAACAAAAAAGTAATTTTTAAGAATTTGTTTTTGTTTTTGGAATTTGGCCAAGAATTCAAACATTATATTTAAGAAAGATGCAATTCGTTATAAAAAAATGAGGAGGAAATATACTTAATTTTCAAAAATAAAAAACAAAACCAAAATGATTACAAAACGGGTCTAAATTGATATGAGAAGGAATTCAAATGAGTAATTTACTTGAAAACAATTTTTTTTTTCGAAACTAATTTCATTATAAAAAATGGTTCTTTTCAAATATAGAAAAATGAGTAAACTTATTTACATTATAGTAAAATGTTACTATTCATTAGTGCTGATAGATAATCACATTTTTTCATATTTGAAAATATTTTCAATATTTTTATCATTTAAAATAATTATCCTTATAAAAACTGCTATCAGTAGTCCTATAAAAAAATTCACTACTCCTATTTCACAAATTATTGTCATTCGTTTGAGTTAAAAAAAATATATTGTCATTAGTTTTCAGTTTTCACTCATTAGTTTTACCGTTTTTCGTTTATTTGACCAAATTCTTTTACATTTTCAAATTTTAAATAGAAGTATATTACAAGAAAAAAAAAAAAAAACCTTTTGCCTAGTTTTATTTCAAACCTTTACCACAACCAAATAATGATTTTTCTATGGTTTTTTCAAAACTATTTCTTTTCAAACACAAACCAGAGTGGAAGTTTCAACATTTGAAGTTTTCCATTTGCGAAATCTATAGAATTAAAAAAAAAAAAAAAAAAAAAGCCAAATAAACACACAATATATAATAAATCATATAACACCAAGTATAACATACATTGTAATTTATTAAAGAGATGTTTCTTAATTAAAGGAACAGTTTTGTCGTTTGAATATATCCTATATAATATCGTATTACATATGGTGAATAAATTACAATATATAATAAAATTTATAAGACCAATAAACATATATATTATGATATGTTACTTTTAATTCAGGTTCATAATCAATTTTTATTGAAATAATGTAATATTACAAAAAGATGGCGAATAAATTACAGTATATAATAAGAAATGGTATAAGACCAGTAATCATACACGTAATAAATCTTTCATCTTCAAAACATAATTGTGGTATTAGAAGAAAACACGATTCATGAAACTAATAACAAAAAAACATATCCACGTATTTCAGAAATAGAAGTTTTGATAATGTTCAATAACAAAAAGATGAACAAAGTAAATTGGTGGATCCTGAAATGAAATTCTAAACACCAAAACATGAAGAAATGATCAACATCAAAATATGAATAAAATGAATAACTAAAGCAAGAAATTTAGATTATTGATTGAACTCATCGTCAACACAAAAGAAGAAATCAGGTTTGGTACGATGCAAGAAAAAAAAATGTTACTGTCATATCATATTCCTTAATTCTACAAATATATACCATCTTAATTTTACGAATATATACTATATTAATTAAGAAATAAAATAATATATCATTAGATGACAACCCAACTTTGATGATGATATATAGTGTGATTAATGTTTATTAAAAAAATAAAATTTATGAAGAATTAATACTATATTCAGAGTGATTCCTTTTTTTTTTAATATGAGAGAGATTGTACCAAAAATTAAAATTGTCCTAAATTTATGTTGTAATCTAGTTATGGAATATACTAGAGTGATGTAGATTAATTCTCTAAATCTTCTTAAATGATTTATACAATGTTTGGAAAAAAAAACATTTTTTTCATTGCATCAAGTTATTCTTACTTACATCTTTATTATTATTATTATTTCCCTTTTAATAAACTTTATTAGACAAAAAAATCGGTAATAGCAAGGTCTTTATTAAGCGTAAAAGACACCCAGTTAATGAGACTAAAGATGTCCATTTAACCTACGGAGTTGACCTCGCTCTGAATGAATGGAGAATTTTCGATTAGACAGAGAATATAGAGGAATCGGAGATTTTTTTTTTCCATTGACTAAACTGGGATGGGGATGAGGATTATATAATATTCTCCACCGTGCCCCACCCCATCTCGATTATATATATGTATATATATGTATGTATGTATAAAAGATTAAAAAATATTGTTATAATATTTAAATTTAAATTTTTATACATTATGAAAAATAGACATTTTAATTATATCTTTGTCACAAATGAATGAGAAATTTAACTATTTAATTAAAAAAACATGTTCATAGAAGTAGTTTAAGTTATTTTTTTAAAAAAAATCCAAACGGAGAAAAAGTCCTTAGAAATGCTCGATCTCTAGAATTTTCAGTGGAGAATTTCGTGGGGATAGAGAATAAAATTGGTAGAGAGAAGAGGACAAAGAAGTCATCTCTAATCCTGCCTCATCCCGTGACATCTCTAAATGAGACACTTAACCAAGGTTTTATTCAAATCTTGATTTCAAAATATATGAAATAAAAATTTCTTTTGAAATTGTTTGAAAAATAATTTAAATTGATATGAATTTAAATTACAAACTATTAAACTAAAATTAATAAAATACATAATATTTAATTTTCATTCACTATATTAACAAAAATATTTTAGTTACAATTAGACTTATTCAATTTCTTTAAGATACTATTAGAATTATTCAAATTTTTTGAGATACAATTAGACTTATTCATGGTAAAAAAAAAAAGGGTATGATATTCCATCCTAAATAGCAACATGAACATATCTCTAACTTACATAAAAAAATACACAACTTACATTAAAAAATACAAATTGATTTTTAAATTTAATCATATTTAAACATTATGAAAATAGTCTATTTTAATTTGACTATAATTAAAGTAACAAATTTAAACTATTCTAAAATCTAAACATTGTCATTCATTAAATTTGTAGTCAAACACAATTTTTTTTTAAAAAAAATCCAAATTACCTAAAAATATGAGTTAACCTTCCAAGATCAAGATTCAAAAAATGTACATACAATCAAACTATCAACTTCTAAGATGTTAATATGTTTTTTCTTTTGTAAGATGAACTTTCAAAATTTTTATCTACAAATTTAATTGAAAGTTTTCAATCCTCATTTTCAAGATTTAATTGATAATCAGTGGTATTATTTTATATTTTCTAATCTTAATATTCTCTATGACGATACGATGTCTTGGAGTCTTAAAGATCGATCATTGGTAATGGTTGGTGGACCATGTTTATGCTTAGGAGTTTCATAAGTTTATTGTGCTTGCATGGCAAATATGGAAAGCTAGGAATAAAACTATTTTCCAAGACCAAGTGGGTAGATCGAGCAGCTTTTGTTTACTAAACAGCAGGAGATCTCAATTAACACTAACTCTATATTTAAAGCTCTCCAATACTCATTTTGGATATTAGTCTCATGTGCTTGCAATGAGACGAAATCCTCTCCTGATCAACTCATGAAAGCTCGATTATGATCCTACATGAAGTCGGTATTATATGATCATCTAGGTTGTGTTTGGTTTGTTAGATATATTTAAATAATAATATGTTTAATTAAAATATGGGTTATATATGTGGATTAATAATTAAAATATGGGTTATATATGTGGATTAATAATAAGTGGTTTTGTGTGTTTTAGCCGAAAAAGGAAGGAAAAACAATGGAATCCGAATCATCACATAGGATCTTCTAGCTTGTTTTAATCACGTTGACACTGGAAGGTGCAGTTTCCAAATTTTTACTCACAATTTGACTCAAATCATTTTTTTGGGTGGGTCTAATGTTCTTGTCAATTTGGGGATGAACACTTTAGAATTCCTGTGTAAACATGTGGCTTTTATCTTAGTTTTGTACCAGGTCTTCGAACAATGGTTTTTCATTGACTAACAATTAAATTGTTCGTGGCTAGTACTAAACGAGGGATTTGAGGGAATAAATCAATCCATTTGATATTGTCATGTTTCTTGTTTGATCTTGTTGGTCGTTCTTGGATCTTGATTGATAAGATTGAGAATTTGAATCTAAAATTTGATTGATAATTCAAGTTTACATTAAATTAATTATATTGTGAATCTGATTTAATTTGATTTATCACGTTGTGGATTCAAAATTAATTGACCATGTTGTGGATTCATTTTAAATTTGATCGATATTTTGGTTAATTTAAATTTAAATTTGATTAATGATATTTGATGATAATCACATGTTTATGTTGCTTTAATTGTATTATATGTATGCAATTATTGGGTGAATTTTGGTCAAGATTATTTGGTGCTCTTTTCCCATTATTTTTGTACAATAATATTGTTATATTATTGTGTCTTATATTTTAGATTAAATTTGTCAAAATAATATGTTACCGAAGTAGCCTCTGTAATCTAGATTAATTTAATTATGAAATATAAGATGTGCATATTCATGAATTTATGTAGATAATTATCGGCCCAAAGGAAAATAACTATTTGGCTGAATTGTGGTACTCATATGGTAATGAGTATGTGATTAAGGATTGCTCATGTGACAAATAGTTGATCCAAAGAAAGACTATTTTTAAATAGAGTTTATTGTCAGTACTTTGATTACTACATTGAGAGTACCATTTACAGTTGGTGTTTTTGTCCAAAGCCTGAACATCGATGTTGTGCTAGGTATCTTGTTAAAGGGGCCAACCACATATGTGAAATTATTTTATTTATATTTTAATTGTGAGTATCTGTTTCATTGTTTATTGTCTCAGATGATCTTACTCAAATATTTGGAAATCTAAGTTCAATTCCTAAGTTGAATGGATCGAACCTCAAGACTTGGAAGGAAATCCTAAAGATACTTGTTGGGTGTATGGATTTGGACCTTGCATTAAGGACCGATAAACCTATTTCTACCGAGGAACAACCAAATACGACTAGTATAGAGAAGTGGAAACGGTAAAATCGCATGTGTCTAATGATCATTAAGCACTCCATTCCGGAGACTTTTTGGGGCTTTATCACGGAAAGTGAAAATGTCAATAAGTTCCTTGCTCAAATTGAGAAATATTTTGCTAAAAATATAAAAAGGGAAGCTAGTAGTCTTTTGACTTCTTTAATTTCTATAAGGTATAAGGGCAATGGAAACATAAAGGAGTACATATGGAAATGTCCAATCTCGCAGGTAAATTAAAGGCACTTGATATCGAGATAAATGAAAATTTACTCGTACATCTAGTACTTGTCTCTCTTCTTGCACAATTCACTCAGTTTAAGATAAGCTATAATACTTAGAAGAATAAATGGAGTATTAATGAGCTTATCTCACAATATGTGTAGGAAGAAGATAGGATTAAGAGAGAAAGAATAGATAGTGCTCATTTGACAACTGGCTCTCATGATAAGAAGAAAAGGAAATCTATGGGTGTTATAGGAGGGGCATCTCAGCAAAATAAGAGCAAGAAACAGACTATTGAAATTCTTTCTTTTTTCTGCAAAAAGAAAGTTCACTTCAAGAAAGATTGTCCCAACTACGCCAAGTTGTGTATAAAGAAGGGTAAACTTCTTACTTTGGTTAGTTATGGGGTTAATTTAGCTTCTATATCTACAAATACTTGGTGGATAGATTTTGGTGCTATTACTAACATAGTATATCGATGCAGTGTTGCCTGTAGAGTCGATCGCCAAGTGATGTTGAAATATTCATTTATGTGGGCGATGGAAAAACAGTTCCAGTTGAAGCTATTGGAAATTTTAGATTACTTTTAAAAACTCGTTGTTATTTGGATCTAAATGAGACTTTTGTTGTACCGTCATTTAGATAAAATTTAGTTTCTATTTTCAATTTGGACAAATTTGGTTTTTCTTGTTCTTTTGGAAATAATAAAGTTAGTCTTTTTCAAGATTCCAAGCTTATTGGTACCGGTTCTTTAATTGATAATTTATATATGCTTGATTCTTTTGCTTCATTTAACAAGATCCTGTTATCTAATTCATGTGGTACAAAGCGTAAATTAAATGAGAATTCTGCTATGTTATGACACAAGCGTTTAGGTTACATCTCTAAATAGAGAATTCAGAGACTTGTGTTAGATGGAATTTTTGAGTCCCTTGATTTAAGTAACTTCAATATTTGTGCAGAATGTATTAAGGAAAAACAAATAGACATAAGAAAATTAGGTGCCAATAGATGTTTAAACGTTTTAGAACTAATACATACAGACATTTGTGGTTCATTCCCTACGACTTCTTGGAATGGGTAACAATATTTTATTACGTTCATAGACGATTATTCAAGATATGGGTACCTATATTTAATTCATGAGAAGTCTCAATCTTTGGACATTTTCAAGTCTTTCAAAGCTGAAGTTGAACTTCAACTTGGAAAGAAAATTAAGGGTGTCAAATTGGACTCGAGAACTATTAACTGCTATTTTTTTGGGTATTCTGAGTGCTCTCGCGGTTTCAAATTTTGTAAATTTTGGGTATTTGGTTCAATCCCATGTTCTGTAAATTTTTGGTATTTGGTTCAATCCCATGTTCTGTAAATTTTGGGTATTTGGTCGGATTAATTTTACATTGTTCTGATGGGATTTTGCATTATGTAATTTATGTAATGAATGTTTTGTGGAATGTTTGATTTTACGATTATTGGGTGTTTTCAGGATTGGACTGTATAGATTTATTGCTTTCTTTTTACAAATTGGTTTGTAAGGGCATTTGTTTTGGGACATTTAAATGCGATCGAGTCTGTATTTAAAGTTTTGAGTCACTTGTGTTGTTCCCTGTGTGTTTTCTTGGATAAAACGAAGTCCATTTTGGAAGAATAAGAAAGTTCGTTCATTCATTGCTAGGCGATGCTTACTGTGTGATGGCACTTGGCATGAGGTGCTATGTGATAGCACTATGCGGTCATGATTATGCGATGGCACTATGCGATCGTGGCTATGTGATAGCACTATGCGATCATAGCTATGTGATAGCTTTGTGCTATCGTTGCTATGCAATAGTACTGGATGATCATTACTATGCGATAGCACTTTACGATTGTGGCTAAGCGTGTCATTGTATGTTTGTTGCTATGAGATGGTTGTGGGCGATCATTGCTGGGCGGTTCGAGTCGGGCAGTTCAAGACCTGGTTCACCTGTTTCGAATCGGTTGACTCTTTGTTTGTAATAGTTAGATTTAAATTTTCTTTTAGGTGTCCAATCTCAACTTGTTAATTGCTTTTATTTTATACATGTGATGTATGAATTTTATTTATATTTATATGTCATAAAGTATGTCATATAGTATAAAATCCCACCATAGGTTAAGCATTTAATTTTATGCATCATTTATATTATAAGTGTTATAATATATGTGTATCCATGATTTAATTAATGTAGTATGCTTATGCATCATATAATATAAATGTTATAATATATTCAAGCATGCATTAATAGCATATTCAGACATCATTTATATTATAATTGTTATAATATATGGTTCAATGAATGTATGGATGTATGCTATTGACAATTTCATTACTTTATTATATAAATGTTATATATATTAGTAATGAAATGAAATTGCATGAAGTATGATACTGCTTTAGGTTAATTTATAAATGTTATCATTTACTAAAGTATGTCAAAGCATGCAATGTATGGTTTTAATTTATTTCATTTGTTTATAATTGTTATAACAAAATGAAATTAAAAATTAAAATCAATAATTAAAAGTTGCATGCAAACCTTGGGTTAAAAATCATCTTTTAAAATTGTTTTAAAACATGATTCAGATAGACCTAAGATCACCATTTCTAATAAGATTGGAAATTTAAGTTTAATCTTTTAATTGGTTTAATAGGATTAAATTGATTCTTGATAAAATATTAGCTATGTAATAAATGTATCTATAAGGGACCTTTTGTCTAAAGTGAGTTCTGTCTAGGCTAGGGTATTTAAGTTGATGGAAACGTAACATTCCTACTAGGGAACTTACTTGAAAAAGTGAATTAGTTAGATAGATTTATTATATGCATGCAAGTTTGATTAAAGTTTGTTAAAGAGCTTAATAGATCTTAATCAAAATTGTTTAACTATCCAAAGGCAAGTATTTTTTTTTTGGACAAATTAAACAATCACTTAGATAAAATCAGTAGCCAGATTTTTCTCAATTAATTAACCCTAGGTAAAACACTCAGTGGGAGGAAAATGGGGTATATGATATTTCATTTCATTCTCTTCACTTTTCTCCTTAAAGTTCACATTGTGAGGTCTATACTCAGCCTCGAGGCACCATGGGTGTCCCCCTACGAGTGGCATTTGTATAGATCAATATCAAAGTGAATGGAAAGAGTATTTATAGTAAGTGGGAGCAGGACGTGTGACAACACATCCCTCGATCTCTCTCATTAGTTTGAAGTAAATTTTCATGTATGGCCTTATGGTACTATGGGCGTCCCCCTAAAGGATGACATTTTTGCATGACGCTTTATTCAATCTTCAGCAATAGATAGGGTTGCTTTAGTTTCATGTCCCAAACGATTTTTCCCTACGATTGGCTCATTGGGGTGGAACTCTAGGACTTAAAATGAAGGGTTACACTTACAAGAATTGTTAAGTGAGTTTAACAAATTCTGGACCGAACAATGGTGACTAATAATGATAGTAACAAGGAGTTGTTCTGTCTATTAGTTGAGATTGACTCATTTCAATGAAGGGGCACTTGATCACCCTACATGACTTTTGTCCTACATCACTGAAACTGAAGGAACTCTTAACAAAGAGACCCGTGAGTGGAAGTGAGATCGTTCCAAACCCCATTGTGACAGAACATACACATTTACAATCAAACAGTAATAGTCATGCAAAAACTCTAAATTACACCATGCTTCAAAAGAGAAATACTAAGGTTCAAGTGAACTTACCCTTGAAGAACTATTCTTCTCGTTCCCTCGAACTCACTACACGATCGTTCGCCAACACGAACGAATCTACACTCGAACAGAAATCTCCTCAGCAACCTCCTCGAGCAAGAATCAATTTACACTCGTCCCTCGAACAAAAAGAATACACCACCAGAAGGTTACCTTGGTATTCTCGATGTGAGAATCCAGAAGTTGTGGGCTCTGTAGGATTTGGTAGAGGGTAGGAGGAATTTTCAGATCGTGTAGACGATCGAGTAAGTGGGAGATGGTTTTAGTCTATTGTATAGACAATGTACTCGAGCGTTTAGAAGACAAGTTACTATCGTATAGAAAACTCTTACACAATCGTGTATGCTCTCAAGCTATCGTATAGCTTATGCTTTTGATCGCACGATTCTTAATCGCTTAATGATCACATTTGTAAAAATGAAAACAATTTTCATTTTAACCATCAATTACCATAACTAATCACAACTTCCCACTAAGTTTGTTATGGGAGGAAAAAAACCGTAACCAATTATCCTATAATTGATTTAATTGCAAATATAAATAATATATTCATAACCTATAATTTTAATATCACATCTCATGCAATATATAAATCATGGTTCTTTTTCTCCCTTATAGCATTTAATAATAATTCCTCCATTTAATGTATCTAATACATTAAGTCAATTATATCTCATATAATTGATACAATTTAATTATATCATACATAATCAAATTTCCTCTTGTTAATTTGAACATTTCAAACTAACCCAAAAACTGATTCTCCACATGAATCCATTGAGCTACCAAGGGGACCTTTTGGATCTATAGCTTGAAGCTCCAATGGTACGTGAATAACTGACTAAACTCTTTAATCACGATATCCACCATCTGTTAACTGTCAGGCATTCCATTAAAGACCGATAGCTGCACTCTCCGCGCTACAGATATATTTCTATGTCCATTGGATATAACCAATCAACAGTACGATGACCTTTCACAAATCGCTCGTAAGTATAGTTGGGCCAATTTACCATTTTGCCCCTGTAATTACATTTAATACCTTAAGTACCACTGATTCCTCTAATGAACAATAGATCATAGTCCTACTATGAGTAAATTCTTCTCGAGCCAAGAGAAGGTGTGGCGCCACATTGTTCAAGGTCTGGAACCAGCCCTTAAGGGAGCAATTTATCTACTTACCCCTAAATCGGGGAAAGGGTGAATTCCGTCTTGTGTAGCTAAGTTCCTAGCTCCTCAATCATCTCCAAAGTGGTAGGTTTGAGTCAGCGATCTGGCCACTCGCGCTCATACAAATCAAAGGACTGCCCTTATAGGCAGAACTTCCCCACTCAAGATTAAGGTCATGTTACCTATGGACATCCTATTGAAATGAAAGTCTTTGTCATGAACGGTGTTATATAACAAGACTTGTCATGAACGGTGTTATATAACGAGACTAAACATTTCGTGGTCTAGTCTTATACAAACTTTTTTTGTATAGAGCATCCCCGCTTGCATGTCTAATCATGAATGGTCAGGATCATACCATTTGTAGTACTTTACAATACTTGTAACATCTACAAAGCGGGCTACACTCGTAGTGTCAACAGGATAAGGTTTCCCTCATTTATCCATCTATTACATACCATTTAGGTTATCACTTAAAGCACGATCCACTTGTATGTCATTACATACATGCTTAAGTTACAACAATAACCAAGGATATTAGTTTATTGGTTTGTGGTTAATGCAACAAAACATCTCATATATCAAAGACTGTAGTGAAGAAAATATCTCATATTATTACATCATATAATGTTTGTTCATATACATGTTTACAAACTATTGGACCCAACGAGATTTATAAAAAGGAATAGAATTGAGAGGTTGGTGAACAATGGACTTCTAAGTGAGTTAAAATAAAATTCTTCTTAGAATTCCATTCTTTACCAGTGTGTGAGTCATGCTTTGAAGACAAGATGATTAAAAGACCCTTTACTGGAGAATGTCACAGGGCCAAAGAACCTCTGGAGCTGGTACATTAAGACCTCTATGGTCTGATGAATGTTAAAGCAAGGGGAGGTTTTGAATATTTCATCACTTTTACTGAAGATTATTCAAGATATGGGCATGTTTATTTAATGTAATATAAGTCTGAATCTTTTGAAAAGTTCAAAGAATTCAAGGTTGAAGTTGAAAATGAATCAAATAGAACTATTAAAATATTTTGATCTGATCGAGGTGGAGAGTTTATGGATCTAACATTCCAAAACTATTTGATAGAACATGGAATTGTATCCCAACTCTTAGCACCTAGTATACCTTAGCAGAATGGTGTATTAGAAAGAAGAAATCAAACCTTATTGAACATGGTTCAGTCTATGATGAGTTACGGTTCCTTACTTGACTCGTTTTGGGGTTGTGTAGAAGAGACTGCAATATATATTTTGAACTGCGTTCCATTCAAAAGTGTTACCATAACACCTTTGGATTTATGGAATGGTCGTAAATCTAGTTTACATCATTTCAGAATCTGGGGTTGCCCAGCAGTATGCTTGAGGCTAATCTTAAGAAATGAGAGGTGGTTTCTTCTTCGAACCTAAGAGAAACAAAGTGTTTGTGTTGACAAATGCTACTTTTTTGGAAGAGGACCACATAAGGAAACACAAGCCCCGTAGTAAAGTTGTGTTGAATGAACTTTCCAAAGAAACTACTGAACCTTCATCAAGTGTTGTTGAAGAACCTAACATCTCAACAAGAGTTGTTGAAGTTATATCATCTAGTATGTCAAATCCACCTCAAACGTTCAGGGAACCTCGACGCAGCGGGAGGGTTTCGAACCCACTTGTCCGTTATATGGGTTTAATAGAAATCCTAGCTATGGTAGCTGAGGAGATGTTGAAGATCCATTGTCTTACAAGAAGGCAATGGAGGATGTTGACAAAGATGAGTGGATCAAAGCTAGAATCTCGAAATAGAGCCGATGTACTTCAATTCAGTTTGGAATCTTGTAGATCTACATGATGGGGTTAAACTTATAGGTTGCAAATGGATCTACAAGAGAAAACGGGGTGCTGATGGGAAGGTGCAAACCTTCAAGACTAGACTAGTGGCAAAGAGTTATACCCAGGTTGAGGGAGTCAACTATGAGAAGACTAGTTATACCCAGGTTGAGGGAGTCAACTATGAGGAGACTTTTTCATCTGTTGCCATGTTAAAGTCTATCTAGATCCTCCTGTCCATTGCCTCATATTATGACTATAAGATTTGACAGATGGATGTCAAGACTGCCTTCTGAATGGTAATCTTTAGGAGACCATTTATATGGAGCAGCCCTAGGGATTCATAACTCAAGGTCAAGAGCAAAAGGTTTGCAGGCTTAATTGGTCCATTTATGGACTGAAGCAAGCTTCTCAATCTTGGAATATAAGGTTGATACTGCGATCAAATCTTATAGCTTTGACCAGAATGTTGATGAGTCTTATATATACAAGAGAATTATCAACAATTCACTAGCTTTCCTAGTTTAAGGGAGAAGAACGGTTCTCTTATTGGGGTTGATGCCCTAAATCTCGTAGGGTCCCATAGTTTGTAATTGTAATGTAAAGACATTTTATTTATGTAATAAAATATGTGATGTTTTATTTCAAAATTAGTTGCATTAACCATAAACCAATAAACTAACATCCAAGGTTATCATTGTAGCTTAAACATATATGTAGAGACATACAGGTGGATCATGTTTAAGTAATAACCTAAATGGTATGTAGTAGATGGATAAGGTTGGATACCTTATCCTAATGACACTACGAGTATGGCCCTCTTTGTAGATGTTACAATTATTGTAAAGTGCTATAAATGATCTGATCCTGATCATTCATGTAGAGACTTGTGAACGGGGATATTCTATACAAAGGAGTTTGTATAAGACCAGACCACGAAATGTTTAGTCTCATTATATATCACCGTTCATAATAGAGACTTACATTTCACCAGGATGACCATAAGTAACATGACCTGAATCCTGAGTGAGTTGTAAACTCCTGCCTATGAAGGCAGTGCTTTGATTTGTATGAGTGAGAATGGCCAGATCGCCGACTCAACAAGCCTACCATTTTGGAGATTCGTCTGATTGGGGAGCTGGGAACACAACTACACAAGAAGGAGTTCACTTCTTCCCTAATGTCGGGGTAAGTAGATAAATTGCTCATTTAAGGACTGATTTTGGGACTTGAACAATGTGGTGACACACCCTTTCCTTAGGTTTTGGTCATAGTTGGACTATGATTTATTGTTCATTAGAGGGATCAATGGTACTTCAGGAGTTAGATGTAATTATAGAGGCAAAATGGTAACTTTGGCCCAACTATACTTAAGAGCAATTTGCGAAGGGTCATCGTACTATTGATTGGTTACATCTAATGGACATAGAAATATATCTGTAATACGAAGAGTGTAGTTGTCGATCTTTAGTGGAGTGCCCGACAGTTAACGAATGGTGAATAATTTAATTAAAGGAGTTTAATTAATTATTCACGTACCATTGGAGCATCAAGCTACAGGTCCATGAGGTCCCCTCTGTAGCTCAACGGGAATTAATAAGAATTAATTTTTGGATTAATTTTAATTGTTCAAATTAATTGAGGAAATTAATTATATGTGATATAATTAATTTAATCTAATTATATATGATATAATTACTATAATGTATTTTATACATTATAATATAAAGTTTATTTGAGAGAAAATAAATATTTGAATATGATTCAAATATTAATTATATGAAAATTAAATTTAATATAGATGAGATTTATATTAAATTCCATTGTTTAGAAAATAGAAACTATATGTTATATTATATTTGATACAATATAGAATCTATAGGTTATTTGTTATATTTGATATAACATATAGATTAATATATATATATATATATATATATATGACAAGGTAGTTACCATATAAATATATATATTGATTTATGAAAATAAATTAATGTAATTTATTTTAAAAGTCATTTTGGGAGGGAGTTGTAATTCTCCCCTTTTTCCTCTCTAAAAACGTGGTATTGGGAATTAAAAAGAAGTTGTTGTTCTTCTTCTTCCTGATGTGTGGTTTTTCACAAGGGTGAGATACACAAAAAAGTTTTATGAGAATTGTTGAATATCATCTCTTCCTATCAATACTCTCATAATCCCTCCCTTCCAAAATAGCCAGAGCCCACAAAACTCCTGGATTCTCATCTAGAGAACACAGAGGAAACATTCGTGGTGGTATCCTCACTGAAGGTTAAAGGGTTTGAGATTTTTTGTGACAAGTTTTGGAGAAGAAATTTCGTGAAGAAGAGTTCTTCAAGGGTAAGGTTTCTTAAACCCTTTTTCTTTTTCTGTTCTCTGTTTTAAAGCATGCCTATGTGTTTTTGCTGTAAAATTTATGTTAGTAAATTTTAGGTATTTGGTCCGATCCCATGCTTCCGCTTAAGGACCTTCAATGGTTCCTTTCAGTTCAAACATCCCCCGCAGAGATGTCATAATCTCTTTAGCGGTATGCATACCATTGTGTTTATTAGCCAAAACATCAGATATGCTAGCAAGAATATAGACTCCGACTTTTTCATTCGCCCTTGTCCATTTGTCATATGCATCCCGAATAGTTCGGTTTGCATTTGAGTCGGGGTTTATAGGCCACTCCTCAGTTAAAACAAACCTAAGATCATCAATTACTAGTATTGTGTTCAAGTTTGATTTTCACGTAGCATAATTGTCCCCATTAAGCTTCTTGAATTCAAGTCATTGTATTAAAGAGCTAGTCATGCTGAAAATATAAACAAATTCTATTAGTGAATTACTATTATCCGATCAGGTTTAGCAAAATTAATAATATACCCATCATTATTGTTATTGCAATGATACTTCAAAGGTTTAGAGCAACATCTACCGAGGGGCAGTTTGGTACTCCTCTTTTAACTATCGTTTCTTTGGTCTAGAATATACTAACACTTAGTAATTCTCATAAGTTTGACTCGCCATTTTCAAATCCAGAGATCGACCCCAAAAATGCTATCGAATTGGAGAGTCAAAATTGGGAATCGACCTAAAAGACCCTATCCATTTCTGGAGTTTGAATTGTTCTGAATCCCATGTTACAACCCTCTGAGGGATAACTACTGAAAAACAACTAGCTTATGCCGCCTAAAAATGACGAGTAAACGTAACATAGGAATCTCACGGTCCAAACTAATGGAAGAGACTGCAGGATACGTTGACACACATCCTTCACCCACTTGCTATGAACTATTTCCCCTATTCACCTTGCTATTGACACAAGAAAACACTTTTTGAATGAAGCCGAGCATGAATCTCACGATGTGAACTCTTAAGGACGTGAGAGCTAAGAATAAAATATTATATATGTTATTAATCTTCGACTAAAGTGTTCTATATGGTTTTAGGTAAATATTTACTTAGGTGTATTCTGGCTAATAAAACATTCCCTAACTCTAGGTGATTTTTTCGACTATAACATTTATACTGGAACAAATCCTACGATGTCTAAGTGATAAACCAATTTTATTACCTCACATCGCTCATGCATGCTCATAAAATTGGGTTAACCTAAGTCATACTGCAACACCCCACACATTTTTTAGTAATAATGTAATTTTAGTAACTTTATTATTTGGAATTTCAGTAATTTTTATTAATTAATGGCATTTTTGGAATTTTTGGACTTAAGTATAATTGTGGGGATTTAATTATTGACGTTGAAATTATTTAATTTGGAAATTAATGGATTAATGTTGAAATTATTCAAATTGGAAATTAATGGCAGGAATTAATTTTCTTTTGAAACGGAAAGGAATTTAATAGTATAAAACGGAAAGGAATTAAATGTAATTATACTTATTTCCTTTTTTATTATTATTATTATTAGTATTATTGTTTTAATTTTATAAAAATCAAACCTCACCTCCCATTTGTTCGCTTTCTCCTTCCAATGAACAACGGCAATGCCCACGATCTCCAACCAATGTCCTCTGATGCCGCAGCATACAACTTCAACGGCCACAACGCTTGTGACTTCTAGTAACTTTAATTGTTCCATTGGGCAAGGAAGAGGTTGAGCTTCTTGTTTCTAGAGTTTGCGATTAGAGGTAAGTAATCTTACTACCGGAACTACTCACGGGCCAGACATTAGATGTATGCTAACATGATAAATGAATGATATGGCAGAATGACAGCATGATGGACTGATAGTATAGTATGACCAATGTATGTTCTAGTATGAGATCTAAAGATTTATTTGTGTACATAGACACTTGAATGCTAGCATGAGATGATATGTGATTCCATATGGTTGTATTTGATCTATTGATGTTGAGAATTGTAAGACTAGTTAGAAGGATAATTTTGACTGTTCTGAGATTAATAGACTGTTTAGAAAAGATAGATGAGCATGTGATAATATGACTGAAGCACGTTAATGTATGAGCATAATTTAGAATTTTAAGAAATATATTAAAAGGACGATTGGGCATAACCCTAAATTATGAGTTAAGCGACACCACTACGGAAATGTCTTAAAGTTAGGTGAAAGTTGGAGCATTTTGTTGATGTGCTTATTGATGTGATTTATTATGAAAGTGCGTAAGTTATATGATGTATTATGAAATTTCAAATGTTTGATTGTTACATGAGTTAGTGTGTCAAAGTGATGTTCTAGAGTGGATCCATTAATACTAGATTAATTACGTATGTTGAGGCTAACTAGTCTGGCCTTGATCAGGAGATTTTAGAGGATTCATGATTAGGTGAATGTTATATGTAATATAAAGTTAGATGCAATCTCTTTTCCTTTCCAGACTATGTGACTGCATGAAAGTGATGCACGTCCAAAGGTGCTAGTACATGAAAGAGATGTACTAGGGCTGGTGTGTATGAAAGTGATACATACCTAGAGGGTACTGGGGTGTACAAAAGAGGTACATACTCAGTGGGTTATGTGTATACGAAAGAGGTGTATGCCTAACCATGTGCACGAAAGAGGTACGCATCCCTACATTTATAGAGAGTATCTGAGGTGTACGAAAGAGGTATATACTCAGTGGGTTATGTATATACGAAAGAGGTGTATACATAACTAGATGTACGAAAGAGGTACATACTCAGTAGGTTAGGTGTATACGAAAGAGGTGTATACTTAACCAGGTGTACGAAAGAGGTACACATTCAGTGTGTTATGTCTATACGAAAGAAGTGTATACTTAACCAGGTGTACGAAAGAGGTACACATTCAGTGGGTTATGTGTATATGAAAGAGGTGTATACATAACTAGATGTATGAAAGAGGTACATACTCAGTAGGTTAGGTGTATATGAAAGAGGTGTATACTTAACCAGGTGTACGAAAGAGGTACACATTCAGTGGGTTATGTGTATACAAAAGAGGTGTATACGTAACCATGTGTACAAAAGAGTTACACATTAAGTGGATTATGTGTATACGAAAGAGGTGTATACATAACCATTCATATGTAAGAGATTGTGTTTCCTTCGGGATTCATCAAAGGTTGTGGGTCCTACGGGACTTACTAAAGGTAGTGGACATACTTAACTACAGTAGGATAGAAATAAGTTTTTCATGCATGTATGAGTCCCATGAGGACTAGAGCAGTTTATATGTTCCACTAGAGGTAGGCATCTAGAGGACATAGATGTCTAGCCTGACCCCAGTAGTGGGGCTACTTACTGAGTATTTTTATACTCACCCTTTCTCATGTTTATGTTTCAGGTAAGAGTAGGGACGCACTGGCGAGTGACAAGCGGAATCCGTGATCGAGCCACTGGGGCCAATTTTATGCTTCCGCTCAGGATGTTTAGATTTCTTTAATGTTTTTCCACTTCCAGTCTTCATGTTTGAAACTTACTGATTAGTATTCGTTTTCAAACTTTTACAGTTTTCTAGACTCATTAAATTTCTAATTATGATTTATGGGTACCCTGTTATTTGACTTTTATTTAGTTTTAATGAAAATATTTTATTTGACTTTATTTATTTAGCATTTATTTCACGATGAAAGAGTATCGCCTTAAGTTTTATGCATGCATGTATTTTAGTAACGGCCTAACTTAAGTCCTAGGGGGTCGGGTCGTTACACATACGCCGGCTTAATCCCCAGGTACCAGGTGTTCCGTAAACTGTCAATTTAAATACCTCCAACCTTAGACAGGATCTCGTCGGGTGAGTTATTATTGTAACCACTAGTTTTTACAAGATATCAACCTATTTTAACTATTAAAATAGGATTGCTTTGATTTTGTTAACCCTAAGTGAGCATGCTTTTATCTTTGTTATAGATTTTAAAGTCTATCTCTTTTTATAACACTTATAAAATAGACAACAAACCTACAACATGCATTAAACAAGCTTTATATAACAATTATTAAACATTTATTCCATGTATTAATATAACAACTTATATAAAAAAATATGGAATCTTACACATGCATACTATATATTATAACACTTATAATATACTTGCAATGCACGCTACATGTTTATTCTATGGTGGGATTTTCAATCTACATGGCGTACAATATGCACACAATAGATAAATTATTTAATCCATACATTCACAATGCATAATTGAATAAACACACTAAAATGGACCGATTTTAGCATCCTAAGCTAGCAAATAGTTAAAAAAAAAAAAAACAATAATAAACAACTAACAGACGAGAACCACCTTTAAACACTTCGAACCAGCTCGAATCGCTTGAAAAACACTTGAACCGACCTTCAAAACTGCAAAACCGTCCAAAATCAATCAAAACTGGTCAAACCAACCGAACTAGACCGATCCAAACAATATGGACAGGCTGAGCCACCAAACAGGGCGCACGAACAAATGAGTCAGACAAGTCGGGCGAGCACACAGGTCTGTTGGCACTCCAAAACGTGGATATGGGTCGGCTGCAGGACAACTTGGGTTGGCGTGAGCCGAAACAAACTAGGTTGGGTCGCATGGAGTTGACTCCATCACGAACCGGGTCATATGGGTCGCAAGTCGGGTCTAAAGCATCTATACATGTCAGGCGCACTTCACAAAGCTAAGTCAGGTCGTTGGGTGGTGAACTGGATCTAGAAGCTTTTCTTCACCAAATTTGAAGTTGTCCACTTTGATGGAACCAAGCAATTACAACCTTAGAGCAACTCTAATGACTCTTAGAAAATTACAGACCCTTCACGACACATTAAAGCCCATAAAACACTGGGCAATTACAATAATTATTACAATCCAAGAGAGAATTTAGATGCCATAACTGAAATTATCCACTTTAGCACACACACATTCATCATATGAATAAATACCGGCCATATGCAAAAATTAACCAAAATTGAGTACTTTAAGCATGCTCTGATATCAATTGATTGGACGAGCACATGTGCAACGGAAGAAATAACGGATCTAAGGTACTCTAATTAGGTTAATTTCAAAGAATAAGCATACAATTAAATTAAGAATAAATGGATAGAAGATATGCAACCTTTATAGTCTCAAATCTTCTCGAAATTAGCTTCAATCTCCCACGAACGGTTCGTAGACCACCACGAGAGTCTTTCCGACTATTCTCTGACCTTCAAATGGGATGATGGGATCCGGTGAGTGATTAATTTGGAGAGGAAAAGGTTAAGGATTTGTGAGAGAAAAATAGGTTAAAATTTTCAAAAAATCTCATAAAAGTCCACTTGGCCAAGAGAGCTAAAATTCATCAAACTCTTCTTTTCATAGGTCATATCATGCAAAACATGCAACTTTGAGTTTAATAAGAATTTGACACTAAAAAATCCACTAAATTCAAAGTGGGTGGGCAAGTGTCTTTAATTGAAAACAACACTTAGTAATGCAAATGTTGGAATTTCTCACTCAAAATTGTTGGATCTTTCCACTATCTTGGTCAAAGGTCAAAGCCTGACTCTCAAAGTCCAAAGTCAACAATTTTGACTTAAGTCAAAAGTCAATGTTTTGACTTTCATTGCATTTTTTACCTAGTCAACAATTTTGACTTTTGATGCAATTTTGACCTAGTCAACTATTTTCTTTTATTGCAATTTTGACCAATTTTATTTAATTTCAAGATTAATTCTAATAATTAATTTTAAAATTTAATTAATTAAACAATTTAATTAATTTGATTCAATATTAAATCCAGCACTAATCCCAATCAATATGAATCCCTATTCATAATCTTCAGATTTAAATCTTATTAAATATATTCTATTTTCTCTTTCTTTATGTTAAATTCACAATTAAACATTAGGTTAAATATATCGTATATATTTAACGCTTTGTTCCGAAAATCGAATTCGAACACTTCAAATTCGTTTGTCACACTGTTCTAAGGTTTAGTTCGATATGAGCTAGTAGGGAGACCTCATGGACCTACAGATCATGGGCTCCAACGATCCGAGATTAACTGGCTAAACTCTTTAACCCAATTAACCAACATTCGTTAACTACCGGGTCACTCCACTAAAACCCAGTAGTTGCACTCCTCTCACTGTAGATATATTTCTGTCCACTCAATATAACCATAATCAGTAAGTCAACCCTTCACAGGTTGTTCGTAATAATAGTTGGGTCAAAAGTTGTTTTACCCCGAGATTACATCTTGCTGCTTAAGTCCCACTGATCCTTTAATGAATAATTGGTTTGTGATCCAATCACTAAACCGAGTCCCCCATCGGGCTAATGAGAGGGTGGGGCCCCTTGTTCAAGACCAAAAGTCAGCACTTAAGGGAATAACCTCTCTATTATCCCTAAAAGTGGGTAGGAGGGAATTCTATCTTGCACCCTATGTCCTCAGCTATTTACTTGGTCTTACCCCTAAAATGGGAGGTTTATTGAGCCGGCGCTGTTGAGCCAACCCTCACCCATATAAATTTAAGGATAATCCTGAATAAACAAGAGTTCATAGTTAGTTTAGGATTAAGGTCAAGTTACCTAGGTCATCACTTTGAAATAGTCAATCTTAAACAGTAAACAACATTATAAAATAAAAGTGACTTATTTCTTGGTCTGGTCTTATACAAACTCTTTGCACAGGACGCCCCCACTCGCATGTCTCCACATGTACGATTCAGGTTCACATTGTTTGTACTAAATACAAAGTGGGTTTCATCCGATACCGTTTAGACTATTTACTCGAACTTGATCCACTTTTATGTCACTGCATAAAATCCAAGTATTCATGTAATAGCCATGGATCTTAGTTTATTGGATTTAGGTTCTTACTAAAACGAAATGAGCAATTCATACATTCAATAACAGCTTTATTGAATAAACCCTCAATAACATCTTTATTAATAACAGAATAAGTTTATTGTTTACAAACCACGAGTTTTAGGACATAAAACCCAACACCCACTACTTAAAGCACTTTCAACTCTTAAGAAGGATGTGGCTGACTAAAAGCACCTACTCCATCAACAACTCTTATTGAAGGACCCACTTGATCAACAACTCTTGTTGGCCTATTTGTAGATTCTTTAGAAATTTCATTTAATACTAACTTACTGCGACGTTGATTATCTCTCATGTGATATTCCTCTAAGAATGTAGTGTTTGTCGATACAAGCACTTTTTCGTCTTGAGGATCATAAAACAGACCACCTTTCGTTTCCTTTGGGTATCTTATGAATAGGCACAGTTTCGAACGACGTTCCAACTTCTTTGGGTTTTGCACCAACACATATGTCAGACATCTCCAAATTCTGAAGTGACGTGCCCTCTTCATAATTCATAAGGTGTTCAGAGACCCTTTTCGAAGGAACCATGTTCAAAATATATACCGCAGTCTATACTGCATATCCCCAAAATAAATTAGGCAATTGAGCATAGCTCATCATTGAACGAACCATGTCTAACAAGGTTCTATTTCTCCTCTCCGATGTACCATTCTGCTGAGGTGTATCGAGTGCTGTGAGCTGGGACTAGATTTCATGTTAGATCAAATAGTCTTTAAAATTAAAGTCCATATACTCACCACCTCGATCTGATCAAATTGTTTTAATTGTTTTACCTAACAGGCTCTCAACCTCAACCTTATACTCCTTGAACTTTTCAAGGATTTCGGACTTATGATGCATTAGGTAAACATAGTCACCTTGAATAATCATCAATAAAACTGATGAAATATACCTTGAATAATCATCAATAAAACTGATGAAATATTCATACCCTCCTCATGCTTTGACATTCATAGAACCATAGAGATTTGAATGCACGAGTTCTAAGGGTTCTTTGGCTCTAAAATCTTTTCCTGTAAAAGATCTTTTGGTCATCTTACTCTCAAAACAAGACTCACATGGCAGTAAATAGTTGTCTTCTAATTGATTTAGAAGTCCATTCTTGACCAACCTTTCAATCCTATTAAGATTTTTGTATCCAAGTCTCAAGTGCCAAAGATAGGCATTAGGAGAAACTTTTCACCTTTTATTTTGAGTTTTAGCTGTTTTAAACATATGAGTATTCAACATAGCTTTAGCCTCAGTTGGTTTTAACACATATAAGTTGTTTTCAAGTTTTGTAGAACATATTTGAACATCTCTTGAGCTAATAAACACTTCATTAATATCAAAAAACACTTTGTACAATTGTTCTAACAAGCAAGAGATAGATAATAAATTCATTCTCATATCATGAACATAAAATACATTTTCAAGTAAAATGAATCTATCTCCAAAAAATAACTTCAAGTCTCCCACTGCTTTAGCTTAGATGACTTTTCATGTTCCAACCTTAAAAGTCGTCTTGCCCTCTGCAAGTTGTCTCTAGGAACTAGTTTCCTGAATAAAAGTACAAATATGGCTAGCAACCCCTGAATCAAGTATCCAGGTAGAGTTATCATTTTCTGTTAAATATGTTTCAACAACGAGTAAATCATATTTACCTTGTTTTGTCTTCTCAACTTTCTTCTCAACAAGATATTTGGGGCAATTCCTTTTCCAATGTCCGTCTTTGTTACAATAGAAACATTTTCCTTTGTTTGCAACTTTCCCTTGCCTTTACGTTTTGCAGGAGCCTTTCTTTTCCCTTTACCCTTCTTCTTCATTGGAGTACTTTTATTTTGTGAAGTTGAAGGTCCAGACTCTGTTTTTGAGGACGATCCATTTTAGAACTTTTTAAAGGTAACAACATTTGCTTCCTCTTCTTGTTTCTTATTCTTCATAAGAGACTAGTAAGTTTGGAGCTTGTTTAAAAGAGTTGTCAGATTATATTCAATTTTATTCATCATTGCATTCATAAGAAATTGTAGGAAACTCTTCGGAAGAGATTCCATGATGAAACTGACTTGACTCTTTTCATCTATGACAGCGTCGTTTGCCTCTACCACAATGAAATGGACCAACATATCTCAAATGTGTTCTCTAACAGAGATTCTTTCTTTCATGCGGGAGTTATAAACATACTTAAGAGCATCATGTTGGGTTGTATGTCCTAAAACTTACCGTTTATAAAATTAAACATTTTCTATTATCAATAAAGATGTTATTTAACATTTCTTTAATAAAGTTGTTATTGAACCTTTAAATTACATTCATAAATTCTAAATCCAATAAACTAAGATCCATGGTTATTACATAAATACTTGAACTTTATGTCGAGACATAAAGATGGATCAAGTTCGAGTAAATAGCCAAAATGGTCTATAGTTTACGAATAAGGTTGGGTGCCTTGTTCTGGTAACACTGTTGGATGCGGCCTACTCTATAGCGGTTACAAGTTGTTGTAAAGGTGCTACAAACGAAGTGATCCTGATTCGTTCATGTATTGACATGAGGAGTGGGGGCGTCCTATGCAATGAGTTTGCATAAGATCGGACCAAGAAATAAGTCACTCTTACTTTATAATGTTGTCTACTGTTTAAGACTGACTATTTCGCTTAGATGACCTAGGTACCTCAATCTTAATACTAAGCTAACTATGAATTCCTATTTATTCGGGGTTATCCTTAGAATTGTATGGGTGAGGGTTGGTTCAACAGCGCCGGCTCAATAAGCCTCTCATTTCAGGAGTAAGACCGGGTAGATAGTTGGGGACATAGGGTGCAATATTGAGTTCACGCCTACCCGATTTAGGGATAGAAGAAAGGTTGTTCTCTTAAGTACTGAATCCAGGTCTTGAACAAGGAGCTCCACCCTCTCATTGGCCCGAGAGGGATCTGGTTTAGTGAATGGGTCACAAACCAACTGTTCATTAGAGGATCAGTGGAACTTAAGGAGCAAGATGTAATATCGGGGGTAAAACAACATATTGACCCAGCCGTTATTATGAACAACCTGTGAAGGGTCGACTTACTGGTTATGGTTAAATCATGTAGACACAAATATATCTACAGTGAGGAGAGTGCAACTATCGAGCTATAGTGGTGTGACTTGATAGTTAACGAATACTGATTAATTTGGTCTAAAGAGTGTTAGCCAATTAATCTTAAATCGTTGGAGCTCATGATCTGTAGGTCCATAAGGTTCCTCTACTAGCTCGTAAAATATGAACACCTTGAATTAATAAATTGAGTGAATTTGGAATGATATCAAATTGAATTGTTCAAATTAAATTTCAATTTTAAAATGTTCAAATTGGAATTAGGGTTTGAATTTGAATAAGTTCTAATTCAAATTAGGGTTTGTATAATTATATTCGATATAATTAAACGTTTAATTTGTTGAAATTAAACAAAATTGGAGAGTTTATAATATTTAAATATTGATGACATGAATGAGATTCATATTTAAAATTAAATGTGTGATTAATTTAATATTTGATATTAAATTATTTAATTAATTAATTATGTTTAATTAATTAAAAAACAAACTAATTTTCAATTTCAAATTCAATTTAAGAAATTGAATTTTGGTATTTTAGATTTTATTAATTATGAATTAATTAAATCATTTTTTAAGTTAATTTTAGAATTAATTGAATTTTGGAATTAAAAGAAATTGGAAATTGAAAAAAGGGATTTAGTGGGTTTTTCCCACAAAACACCAAGCATGAGGTGTTGGTCTTCCAATCATACACAAATCTCATTAAATCTTCAAGCAGCTACTTGCTATTAAGTTGAAGAGGAAATGCTTGCATGTATTCAATGATTAAAAGAAATGAATTTTGAAGAAGAATTGAGAGATTTTTCACCCAGAAAATCAGTTTTCAGTTAATTTTCTTCTTCCTCTCGAAACCTAGAGAATTCACTTCACAAATTCACTCAAATTCGAGTTCCAGCACTCAAATTCAAGACTGAGAATAGTAGAGAAGATCTCTTGGTGGTTCACTGTCAATTTGGAGCTGGAGGATATTCCTTCGTTAAAACAAACCTCAGATCATCGAGTACTAGTATTGTGTTTATATTTTATTTCCATGTTGAGTAATTGTCACTGTTACACTTATCTGAAATAAGTAGTTGAATTATTGAGTTTAACATGCTGAAAAATATAAACAAATTCTATTAGTGAAATGCTATTAAATCCAATCAAGTTTTAGCAAAAGTAATAAGATACTCATATCTCATTCATTTGCCACGATACTTCAGTGAGTCAGAATATAACCACAACTAAGGGGCAGTCAATCATTGAATCACTGAATCAAGATATTCTTGACTAAATAGTAATATCATAATACACTACAACGAATATCAGATGCGATAACATTAAAAAAAAAAAACACTATCGTAGATTTTCCATAGCGTTTTTGAAACATTGTCGTAGCTCATATTATTAAAAGTCTTTGACTTTCCATAGCATTTTTTCACCGCTATAAAAAGAGCTATGAAAATTTCATTTTTCGTAGCACAAATTTAATGCTATGAAAACTTTTCACAACGCGAAGAAAAAACGCTATAGAAAGTATTTTATAGCGTTTTTTATAACAACACCAAAACGCTATAAAAGACATTCAATAGCGTTTTTAATAGCGTTATAAAAACCCTATAAAAGTGTTTCCATAGCATTTTAAAGATGCTATCTTATCGATCTTATTGATATTCAATAACTTCAATTTAACGTCATGGAACCATTTCTTAGTGTTGGAAAAAATGTTAACGAAAGTTTCTATAGCAATAGAAAAATGCTATAAAAGACTTTCTATATCGTTTTTAGGTATGTTATTGAAAGCCCCTAACTTTTAATAGCATTTGTTTCACCGTAATAAAAAAGTTATAAGTAACCCATTTTCTATTGCATAATTTTAATGTTAGAAAACTTTCTATAGCATTTTTATAGTAATAAAAAATGCAATAATTGATCTTTAATAGCACTTTCTAATGACGTTATTTTTTTCCTTAGAATTTATTTCTATTGAAACATTTGTATCATTTACTTCAAATATTATGGTAAAACCATAATTATTTTTAGTCTACAAACCTCAAATGTACTTAAATACATTGACATAAAAGAATAAAAAGTTTAACATATATATATATATATTGAAGTCTCTGGCTCATACTATGTATAGTCATAAAAAAATGTAATTCTCATATTACCTCATTCACAATCATTAATATAATGATCAATAATGTGTTCTAACATATGATGATTACAAATGAAGCCAGTTGCAAGACTCCAAACAAATTGAGTACATATATGATTCTGAAAAATTTGTTTAGATTTGTAAATAAAATATTATGTATCAAACTTTAATCGAAAGTCAAAACCCAACCTTCAATCGTAAATGCAAGACTTCATTGTTCTTTAATGATGTCAAGACAAATGCTTCCATTATTATCGATATTTGGGTGAAACAAACTAGTTCTAAAAACAACCTAAGCAACAAATAATACACAATCATTGAACTTTGCGATCCTATTTGTATGTAGCTAAAAAGAAAAAAAAAACATTAGCTCTCAAGTCTAGAAAATGGAAAAGGTCATAGATTGGAGTAATCTCTAACTCAAACGTTTAGTGTATATTGAAAACATTGAAAATATTTACTCACAGTTTATGAGAGAGAATGATTCGGGTTATAGATGGCTCCAACTTTCGCTTGTCTTGAAATTAATTTGACCAATCATATCAACACAAATTTTCTATTCCAATCAACTTAACTTCTCCTTAACCCATACTCTAAGAAAATTAAACCTAACTTGAGCAAGAAACTACACTAAGACATTAAGAAGAAAATTTGTGAAATTCAAGCTAAGAGCGGAGTTAACCAAGCGAAAAACCAAAAAAACAGCTACTAACTTAAAAACAACAGTAAAATGACAAGTTCATTGCTATGTTATTTTTCATGTTTTTGCTGCTATTTTTAGTTGTTTTCCAGCCTAAACTATGTTCATTTGTTCAATCAACATTTAATCTTTATGAAATTATTAATCTAAGCCCCACATAAGCTCGTAGCTATATGCCCCATTTTCAGCACAAAACGGGAGCTAAAATGAATGAGAAAGACTTGGAAAAATGGTTTCAATTAAACAAGTATAACCTTAAGGAATGGATCATTCATCAAATCACCTTAACTAGCATCACATTTAAAGACCAGACTAACCGAAGGATTATTCCAACAAAAACAGTAACCAAAAACTTGAAGGAAAATAAAAAAGACCCAAACTAGCCCACCAGTGAAACTTACCAAATTTTCAACAATATTTTTACAACAAGTTCTTATTTTTACACTGGTTTTCATGTTTTTTAGTTATTTCTTCCTACCTCCAACCCATTTCTTCAATTTAATGATGAAGATTAAATAGAACACTCACCAAAGAATGCAATAAAGAGAAAGTTATAACTCAAAAACTATACAAATGCTAAGAAGCTAACAAACTACACGTATTACTCAAACATTATACAAAAACCAAGCATCCAACAAAGTGGGGGTAACTCGATAACGATACAAAAACAAAAAAAAAAAGGCAATAAAGGGAGAGTTATAACTCAACAACTATGCAAATGCCAATGAGGTTTGCAAATAGCTCTTAGCTGTGTGAGCAGCTCCTTGACACTCATTAATGAAAAAAAAAAAAATCCTTTCATAGTTTAGTTTTACTTATACAACATGGAACAAAAACTACAGAAGAAAAAACAAAACAGAAAAAGAAATCAAGTGCTTCAATCAGGCAAAAACTCAAAGAGCGTTCCAAGCAAAATAATCATGGAAATCAAAATAAATGATGTAGAACTTGGAAAATTGAAGAGTGATGGACGCCAAGAAAGCAACCATTCTTGAAAGTAGGAGAGTAACCTAATAACAAGGTAACAATTATTCTCCACTCAAAAAAGCTAGTTTCTCATAATAGTTGGCAAAGAATTTGAATTTGATTAAGAATTACAAATTTAAGGAAAGAAAATAAGAAAGAAAGAAAGACAAAAAAAAAAAAGTTCATTGGATTAGATGAACTTGAGAAAAATGCCATAAAATACAGTGAGAACAAGGTGGAGGCCAAACCATATACCAAACCACTTAGAAGCATTTTACATGAGAAAAATAAAATGTCATGACCACAATACATTATAGTAGAAGTTCATTTCATAAATTAGGTTTCAAATACTATCCCTGTACTAGATAATAATGCAACACGGAGATTAATTTAATTACCAACCTTTACTATGTCGTTTTATTTACCACAGTTTCATTGCAGTTCACACATGATTGCAATGAGTTAGACAGTTGAGGAAACCATGAACTTATTTCGAAATTAACCACCTGAATAGAAAAATTGATTCAAAGAGATGCACGAATTCAACAATAACAGACTTAGAGTCTAGTTCCTTTGATGGCCAAAATTGCCAGAATAGTTTATTATTTGAAATCAATCCCAGAGAATTCGATCGATCAACCCATTTTCACATGCTGCGGTATCAAAATTGAAACTAAGTCAAACGTTGGAATGCAATGTCGAGATAAAAGCCAAAAAATAGTCAAATATAAAGTCCTTGTTCCTGTGGACACTCGACAATTAGTCAAATGAAGAATCAAGAGTGGAGTGTATTTGAAAGCAAGATTATGAGGAAAAAAAGGAAAAGGAAAACACCAAAGAAGCCCAAGAAGATATCCTAACTTTGATAACAAGTGAAATCAACCTAAAAGTACCTCTGGTGTCATTTGCCTCTCTAAACAACCTAAAAAGTTCATAAATGTCACTTTGACTCTCAAAGCCAATTAAAAAGTTCTTGAAATGTGGCCTAGAAAAATGTATAAGTGACACTTGTGACTTTCAAGACCAACGAAAAAGTTTAAAAGTGTCTAAGTATTCGTTTGACTATCAGAACCACCTAAAAAGTTTCTAAAATGTGTCTAAATGACATTTTCACTTTTGAAACCACTTACTTCGACTCCATAAAATGTTTTACAAGTGCCTAAGTATTACTTTGACTCTCAAAGTCACCTAAAGAGTTCCAAAAAATTGTCTAAGTTTTCACTTTGACTCTCAAAACTACCTACAAATTTCCTACAGTTATCTAAGACATGTAATCCACTCCCTAAAACTACGAATATGTGTCGGGACTCCTTTCAAGACTAAAAGTAACTTGAAACAACCTAAAAATGGTTATCGTAACTGTAGGATAGCCATAAAACAATATGTATATATGAAGTGAGTGACATAATTGTAGGATAGTAATCAAACAACCCAATTACACTAACAAGAACAAACCCAACCGAATGAAAACAGTTGAGTAGTCTACAATTACCACCAACACTAAGATGGGCACCTCTACTTTAATAATGCGCTTCAGAAAGCCCATTTCTTTGCAACCTGACAACCCATCAAATTGAAAAAGATAAATTAAGAGCTCCATATCCTAAATAAAAGAATTCATAAGATTTAATGAATGAAAGATAAGTTTTCAATATTTTACTATAGTGAACTAAAGATTTAGGAAAATCAATTATCATGAGTTAGACAAAGAAAAGAATATATCAAATTTACAACTCCAAATAAAATCTATGTAGAAGGTAAGAATGATAAAGGAAAAACTGCAAAGACAGAACAATTAAAAACTGAAAAAAGTTTGAAGATAGAGAGTAGCAGAGAATATATTTTCTTGCACTTGGGGTTACTGGATATGGTCTTAGGCACTAATATCAAACCAAAACAAAACTTTTTTCCTAAATGATCTTCATGAAAATTTTCTTCCGAAAAGCTCATAAAGATTGAAAATAGTGGCTACATTGGCTAAGTTTTGATCCATTTATATAAAACCTCTACCAAAAAAACTCAAGGGCAAAGTTCAGAAATGTCGCATAACAGATACATAGTCATGATCATAGAAATAAATAAAGAAGACATAAAATTTTGGAAAGGCATAATCTCCTCTTTGCTTCTAGTAAAACAAATGTACTTTCCAGCTCTTCTCGAATAGCTACAACACGAACTCTCCTTGCAACAAATTACCAAAAAAAGTAGGCAAATGACATACCATACTCACCAAAATTCTAATGAATTCAAAATCTATAATGGTTAGAACTTAGTTCGAAAACCTTAATCGACACCAAGAGATTTTCAACCAGCTAACTCTGCATATTAGAAAATGAAAGAGATTGTTCCATCTTCAAAACTAAAAAAGTCAAAATTCTATGCTTAACCATCATGACAATCAAAGCAAAACCATCCCACCGTAGATTCCCAATCCCAAAGCATTTAAGAACAAGAAAATCCCCCACTTTACATTATTGCGCTATAGGCTAAACCCTAATGCTTGAAATTTATGCCCTATCAAAATATCAAGATATTGGAAAGAGGATCCACAAGAAAGAGAAAAACAGTTTTGTAAAACTGAGAAAAAATACTAGTTTCTAAATGACCTGTCAAAATATCAGATAGTTTCTCAATCTGTTCATTGAAGAATCAAGCTCAATCATCGACGAAACCTTGTCTAATAGTCTTTGTATAGCAATGTTCTCCATGACAAAGGTGAGCATCGCGGACAAGAAGAAAAAACCCAGATCGTGTACATTCAGATTTTAACTTTTAAATAGCCTGATTGTCCATGGAGTTTGGAAGCAATCATTGAGGAGAACCCAGATGCAAATGGATGATGACAGAGGTTTCAAAGGAGTCGATTGCAATCTTTAGAGCTGAAAGTTATGTTAATCCATAGATTTTGGAAAAGGTTTTGGTGGGTTGCTAAGAAGAAGATCGATAACACTTTTAAAATAAGAGATTTCAGTGGTTTCATTTGCTCCACTGAGCAAAAACTCTATGGTGGTTATATTGGGGATAATGTCCTAAACTCTCGTTGGGTTCCGTAGTTTGTAAACATTGTATTGAACAAACATTTGTGCTGTAATAACATATGATATTTTCTTTACTGTTGTCTATGAAACATATGATGTTTTATTTGCTTTACCATAAACTAATAAACTAAGATCCTTGGTTGTCGTTGTAACTTAAGCATGTACGTGGAGACATACAGGTGTAAGTGATAACCAAAATGATATGTAATATATGGATATCGGAAGAAAACTTTATCCTGGTGACACTACGGATGCGGCCCGCTTTGTAGAAGAGTTACAAGTGTTGTGACTTGCTACAGATGATCTGATCCTAATCATTCATCTGGAGACATGCGAGCAGGGCATCCTATACAAAGGAGTTTGTATAAGACTGGACCACGAAATGTTATAGTCTCGTTATATAACGTCATTCATGACAAAGACTTCACTTCACTAGGATGACTATAGGTAACAAGACCTCAATCTTGAGTGAGTTGGGAACTCCTGCCTTCGAGGGCGGTCCTTTGATTTGCATAGGTGTGAGTGGCCAGATTGTGGAATCAAACCTACCACTTGGGGGATTTGTTTGATTGGGGAACTGGAAACTCAGCTACACAAGATGGAATTCACTCCTTCTCCAAAGTAGGGGAAAGTAAATAGATTGCTCCTTTAAGGGTTAATTCTGGGGCTTGAACGATGTGGCTCCACACACCTTCTCATGGCCCGAGAGGTGTCCACACATAGTAGGACTATGTTGTATTGTTCATTAGAGAGATCAGTGGTACTTAAGGAGTTAGATGCTATAGGGGCAAAACGGTAAATTGACCCAGTTGTACTTACGAGCATTTATGAAGGGTTATCGTACTGTTGATTGGTTATATCCGATGGATACAAAAATATATCTGTGGTGAGAAGAGTGCAATTGTTGGTCTTTAGTGAAGTGTCTGGCAGTTAACGGATGGTGGATCTCGTGGCTAAAGAGTTTAGTCAGTTATTCACGTACCTTTAGAGCTTCAAGTCACAAGTCCATAAGGTCTCCTTGGTAGCTCAATAGATTCAAGTTGAAAATAAGTTTTTGGGTCAGTTTGAAGTGTTCAAATTGACAAGAGGGAGTTTGATTATATATGATATGATTAAACTGGTCGATTATATATGATATAGTTGACATGATGCATGAGATACATTAATTGGAAGAAAAGGATATAAATATGATTTATATCTAGTGGAGGAGGAAAAGACTATGGTTTATATGTTGCATATGATGTGATATTAAAACTATATGTTATAAATATAATATGATAAGTTAGTTATTAGATTTATTTAAACAATTATGAGATAATTGTTGGTGGTTTTTTCTCCATAATCGTGCGTGAAAGTGGGAGGTTGCATTCAGTTTTTCATAACTAAAGGAAAAAATGAAAATAGTTTTCATTTTGTAAAGAATCGAATTATTGCTTCACAAAAAATTGTACAGTGCCCATTGTATAGTTAACGAGAGCCTACACGATAGCTCAAGTTTTCCTAAACGATCGTGTACATGCACAGTCGACCTAACGATCGTATAGCTTTTACTAAGCGATTGCACGCGAGAGCAATATTACCTAAACAATTCTGCACCTTTCCTAAATAATCAAGCACCCGTTTATGCGATAGACACAAAATCTCTCCCACTTGCTTAGTCGTTGAATACGATCGTAGTTTCCTCCTCCCCTCTACCAAATCCAACAGAGCCCACATCTCCTGGATTCTCACTCTGAGAATACCAAGGTCACTAAGTGGTGGTGTCCTATTTGTTGCTTGTTCGTGTAGAAGACCGTTCGGTGGTGAGCGATAGTGAGATTTGGTAGATAATTGGATTGGCGATCACAACGACAGCGAGAGGTGCTATTCCTAGCGAGTCTAAGAGAAAGACAGAAGAAGTGTTTTTCAAAGGTGAGTCTTTTGGTTCTTTGTATGTAAGTTTTCAAAGCATGTCGTAATTTGTTCTGAAATTCATAACTTGTATGTATGTTTGTGAATGCTTGTATTTCTGTCACAATGAATCTGGAATGCTTCCTCTCATAGGTCCTCTTTGATAAGAGTTCCTACAGATTCTTCGATGGGAGAATTTGGCGAATAGACTAATCTTTCAATGGCTAAATCCATAAGATAGATGGAGGGCTTTGATGGGAGGGAGAGAAAGAGAGGGAGAAAGTTCAGTGGGTTGAAAAGGAAGAGATTGAGATCATTTCAAATGTTACCACAAATTGGATACGATAAGCAAAGGGTGAGAGACTAAGATTTTACTTTTGCCTTTTTTTCATTTTTTTTATAGCTCTTTATATATATATATAAAGATATTCTTTGATGATATAGAGAGTGGTATTTGTTGCAGTAATAACTTTTATTCCTATAGCATTTAGTCATTGCTCTTTAGTAAAAAAAACTTACTAATACTTAGTAATTCTTGTAAGTGTAACTCGCCATTTTCAGATCCCAGAGATCAGTATCAACAAGCTACTGAGGGGCAGACAATGCTGAAGATGGACCTAAGAGACCCTATCCATTTTTAGAATTTGCATTGTTCTGATCCCCAAATCACAACCATCTGAATGGGTGGTCGCCTAAAAACGACACGCAGGAAAAAATATGGGAATCTCACGATGCAACCTAATGGAGGAGACCATAGGATGTATTAACACACTTCCTTTTCCCACTTACTTTGAATAAATTCCCCGACTCACCTTGCTATTGACCCATGCAAACACTTTTCGAATGGAGTGGTCACCTAAAAATGACATGAAGCCGAGCATGAATCTCACGTTGTGAACTCTTAAGGACGTGAGAGCTAAAAATAATATATCATATATCATTAATCTCCCACTGAAGTGTTCTAGACGGTTTGGGTAAACTTTTACTTAGGTATATTCCAACTAATTAAAACAATCTAAGTCTAGATGTTTATTCGAGTATAACTTTTATATTGGATTTAACCTATGGTGTCTAAGTGATAAACCATTTATTATCTCACATCGCTCACACATGCTCATAAAACTAGGTTAACAAAACTCAAGAACCGGTTTGATCTCTAGGTAGCAAGTGTTCCGTAAACCGTCTCCAGCCTTAGACAGAATCTTGCCAGGTGAGTTTGTAATCGAAATTTTACAAGATAACGACCTATTTTAATTATTAAAATAATTTTTCATTTGCTAACCCTAGGTGAACATGCATTTATCTTTGTTATAGATTTTAAATGTCTAATTCATTTTATAACACTTATAACTTAGACATTCTCCATAACATACATCATACATTTCATAATTTAATATAACAACTTATATTTTAAAACTTATGAAAACCAACATGCATACTATATATTATAATACTTATAACATATTTTCAATGCATGAAATATGCTTTCTTATGGTAGGATTTTAAATCTGCATGACATACTTTATGCACAAACAAGATTTAATTTAATTAAAACATACATTCATAATGCATAATTAATTAAACAAACACAGAAGTGGACTGATTTTGGCATCCTAAAGAAGCAAGGAAAAAGCTAAATTATTACAATAATAACTCATAACTACTCCAAACTGCTCTCGAACACTTCGAATAAGCCCAAATCAGTTGAAAAACTCTTGAACTGAACCTCCAATGCACCAAACCAGGCTGAACCGGATCAGAATGGGATGAATCGAGCCATACTGGTCCAATTGGACTGTTGCTCCTCACGTACGCATTTCTGAAAAAGCTGAAAAATAACTCCATGACGTTGTTGAAGGAGTGCGCTGCGATTCTAGGCTTGCTGAAGAACAGCATCGCAGAGTCACTTGACAGAAGCAACTTCCAATTGCTTTTCCTACTGCGCCTTGCTCTAAATTCTTCCAATTACAACCTAATTTCAAATCTAGTCACTCTAGCAAATTTATGGACCCTTCTTCACACATTAAAACCCATAAACAATGGGCCAATTACAACAATTACAATAGAATAGAAGGTAAATCTAGATGCCAAAACTGTAATATATCCACTTCAGCCACCATAACATTCATTATATGAATTAACGCTCGTAAAGCTAAAATTAATGCAAGTTTAGTGCTTAAATCATGCTCTAATACCAATTGTAAGAGTTTACAACATGCATGCAAATGCAATCAAGAAATTAAGCATCCTAACTATATTAATTTTGAGGATTAAGGATGCATGTTCATAACATAAAAATAGAGTTTGAGAAAAACAATCTTTGTAGAAATTCAAAATTAGTGCAACCATTTGCTTGAATCTAATCACAAATGGTTCTTAGACCATCGCTAGAGTCTTTCTCGCTATTCTCGACCTTAGAATGGATTATAGGATCCATTGTGGTGAGATTGAATGGAATTTTGGCTTGAAAGTGGTTTTGGTGAAAATTTTTGGAAGACCAATTTCTTCTTCGAAATTTCAATTTGCATGAAGAGCTTTTTCCAAAAAAAAAAAAAAAAAACACTTCTATTTATAGAAGTAAACACATGCAATTATATTGCATGTAAATTTAACACCAAATAAAGCACTAATTAAGTGGGATTTGTGAGGTGTTTTGCATAGTGAGAATTGTGGGAAAGCCCCGCTAACCCTAAATTCCATTTTAATTTTCAAAAAATCAATTTAAAAGAAATTTTAATTTTAAATAAAATTAGTTCAAAAGATTAACTTTAAATAAAATTTCTTAAAACTAATTTTATATAAAAGTAATTCTAATAATTAATTTTAAATATTTAATTAATAAAATTTAATTTGATATCTAATATTAAATTAATAAAACATCAATCTTAACATGAATCCCTTCACATATACACGTGTTTAAATCATATTTAAATATTTTCAACTCTCCAATTTGTTTAATTCAACAATTAAACTATATCATTACGTCAATTATATCATATATAATTAACTATTATTCCCTAAACCGAATTTGAACATTTCAAATTCTCTCATCACACTGTTCTAAGGTTTAGTCCAATATGGGCTAATAGGAGGATTTAATAGACCTAAAAATCATGAGCTCCAACGATCCAAGATTAACCAGTTAAACTCTTAACCTAATTAACCAACATTCGTTAACTACCGAGACACTCCATTAAAATCTAGTAGTAAGTCGATCCTTCACAAGTTGTTCGTAATTACATTTAGGTAAAAATTACCATGTTACCCCTGTAATTACATCTTGCTTCTTAAGTCCCACTAATCCTCTAATGAACAATTGGTTTGTGGTTCAACCATCAAACCGAGTCCTTCTCAGGCCAATGAGTGGGTGGGCCCCTTATTCAATACCTAGAGTCAGCACTTAAGAGAACAACCTATCTATTATCCCTAAAATCGGGTAGAAGTGAATTCCATCTTGCAGGACTTTGTCTCCAGCTATCTATCTGGTCTTACACCTAAAATTGGAGGCTTATTGAGCTGACGATGTTGAGCTAGTCTCACGCATGAAGATTAAGATAATCCCGAATAAATAGAAGTTCATAGTTAGCTTAGGATTAAGATCGGGATACCTAGGTCATCGAATTGAAATAGATAGTCTTAATAGTAAATGGCGTTATAAAGTAAAAGTGACTATCTCGTGGTCCAATTTTATGCAAACTCATTGCATAGGACGTTTCCATTCACATGTCTCCATATGTATGGTTCAGGATCACATTGTTTGTGTCAATATAAAATGGGTTACACCCATAGTGTCCCCAAGTTAAGGTACCCAACCTTATCCTTATACTACGTTTTGGTTATACTCGAACTTGTTCTACTTTTATGTCTCCATATAAAGTTTAAGTATTCATGCTATAGTCGGGGGTTCTTAGTTGATTGGATTTAGGGTCAAAATGTGCAATTCACATATTTAATAACATCTTTACTAAATAAACCCCAATAATATCTTTATTACAAAATAGAATATGTTTAATGTTTACAAACCATGAGTTTTAGGACATAAAACCCAACACGAATGGTACCACTGGACGAATAAAATAATAGAAGAAACAAGGTTTGAGCCAAAACTACCACCCTAGGCCCAAAATGGACCTAGGGAAGAGAGTTAAATCGAGTCAAAGCCAAATTGACAAGCTCGACCGAGGCCGACATTAGCAAAGCAACTAAGATGGCATGTCCAGGCATGCTCTGGTCCAAAGCATTGCCCTAGGCCTAATTTGGACATAGGGGAGATGCTCGACCTTGGCCAAGGTTGAAATCGACCCTAGCAAAATAGCTAAAGCGACATTTCCTATGCATGCCCCGACCCTAGCCAAACATGAAATTGGATACGATCCTTGGCCCGATAGGTTATCTATTTATCCTAAGGCGACTTCAAAACCCAAGCGACTAACCTAGGTCAACTTTCTCTATAAATACATCATTATAATTTCATATAAGGTAACTTGAGTCATAATCTTAAACTCTCTAGCCTCCACACTCTTTCACTCTCTGACTTAAGCATCAGAGTGTATGTGGCAAGTGCTACATCAGTGTGCAGGTTTTCTCTTTTGTAATCCACGTTCGTCTTCTCTTCAAACATATTCACTGTTTCTGTCATGTGAAGATCAAGTGCACTTTATCCTGTCCAAAATTTGACATCAACATCTTCTAACTTACATTATTATGTAAAATGGTGTATTATATCATAGGAAAAATGAGGATAAAAGAATTGGAGGCCTAAAATTAAATTGACATAAATTTCGATAGAGTAATTGTTTAAAATATTAAAACTGTTGAAAATATTTTCAAATATAGTAAAATATCACTATATATTAGTGATAGATCGCGATAGACATCCATCACTAATACTGATAGATATAAATCATAGTTTATCACGATATATCACGAATAGATAGTGAAATTTTATTATATTTATAAATAAATTGACTCATTTTCATTTATTTGAAAACAACCAATATCGATATAAAATAAACTTCTAATTTAGTTAGATATAATATTTTGTAAAATGATGTATTATATTATAGGGAAAATGAAGGTGAAAATAATAATAATAATTATTATTATTATTAAATATATATATATAAAAAGAAGGAAAATGGTAGAACCGAGTGCGGACCACGCATATGAATCAAGAGGCGGTGTGCGAGGGGGACCACTTCCTTACGGCCCAAGCGATTAGCAAATGCGGAACCCAAAGCCACCCGCTTCCCTATAAATTGCCGGAAACCGCTTCTTTGACCTCACTTCTCGCCTTTCCCAGCAAATTAAAAATCCCCATTTCTCTTTCAATTTCATCACCGGAGCCGGAGGACGATTACAATCACCGCCCTCTGTCGCCTTCTTCGCCATTTCGGAGTTCCTTCGATCAGGTTTCTATCATCTCTTCAGTTTTTTATGTATTCTTTTTTTTTCTTTTTCTTGTAAGAGTTTGTTTGATTCTGCGCTAGGGCTTCATTGTTGTTCCTGATGCTTTGATCGTCATTTCCCACTTTCAAAATCGTGTTTTCACCTCTTTCTTCATTCAACGAAATTTCTTCCACTGTTCGCCTTCGCCTGTACATTTTATTTCGCTGTGTTTTTCCATTTTGTTTCAGTCTCTTATTGTTTTCAGCTGCCTCAAATTTCTTATTCTCATTATTAGGGGTAATGGTCAAACCGACATATTTTATGAATACCGATCTCTTCCTGCTGTACGCAAGTAGCTTTAATACCCAATCTTGATTTTGAACTGAATTATACTTTAATTGTGTTTCTGTGAATCAAATCTTTTTTTTTTTTTTTAATTCTATCATTTTTTTTTTTTTTGGGTAGTTTAGGTTTCAATATTAATATGTGGAAGCAAGCGATTACCCACATTTGTACAAAAACTGAGAGGGGGCTGACTTTGATCAGAATAAGTTTTTAGGTTGATTCTCTATGTGTGCATATGGAGAAATGGAGGATAAGATCAGAGGGTAAAGGAGAAAGAAAGGACTTTAGGATACTAATAGATGAGGTTGAAATAGTGAAAGGGTGGGCAAAAGAAAAGTGGATTAAGAGGGAAAATGTTGTATATCAAAATCCAAAATGTGCTCATCAATACCGTTGAAGGTGGCTCAAGCCTTATCCTTGTTTCTGTAGGTGAATTATAACTTCTCTTGATCATTTGAAATCATTAGTTTAAATGATCGTAATTCATTAGTTTAATTAGTATGTTATTGACAAATTTATTAGAGTAAGAATTAAAAAGATTATTAGAGAGTAAGAATGGAACTTGTATTATAATCATCACAACATACTTGGTTTCATTGGTGGGCTAGTAATTCTAATATTTGTTTTCACTCACGAGTCATTAATATGTTCTGCAATTCATATGAATAAATGAGGAGAAACCAACTTAACAATGTTCTTCAGTTTCTTCATTACAATAATTTTTAAGTTGTTGTTGGATCGATGTGTTTCTTGTTTGATGATTTTTTTAAAAAAAAATTCATCCTTTCCTTTCACATTTAGAGAGGAAATTAGAGAGTGAGAAGGGGGATTGAGATTGGAAGTGGGATTTGATTTTGGTTTTTCTGGATTGACACTTGGACTGTGATTAGCTACGTATGTGCCAGCTTTTCATTCAATGGAATTATGCAAGATGTGTTTACTCTCTTTCTTAATAATAACTGAGATATAAGAGATGTTTAAATTTTAAATTTTGTATTTTGTTGTATATTTTTACTTGCTTCAGGTTTGCAAATCGTGTATAAAACTAGAAACTCGATACCATGTTCTTTGTATTGTAAGTTAGTTGGATTCTGCACTAGGGCTTCATTGTTGTTCCTGTTCATTTGATCGTTTGGGTCCGTTCATCTCGATTTTTATCAGGATGAAATAGTATCTCTTATTATTTGTAATGGACGCATTTCCATTTTAAGATGTGTTGCTTAACTCATTGGGGTTGATACAGTGTTGAATATTGACTAAGCCCATTTCTTTTTTGGTTTATTTAATTGCAGAATATGAGCTCACATGTCCGAAATGTGCGGAAGGATAGGTCTAGATTTCCTGCATCAAGTGCTCGACAAGAGTGGGTAGCGAGAGGATCCACGACAACCACTACTACCACAACTACAACTACGACCACGGCTATTCCTGTGAATCAGCCATTGAACGTCAATTTGAATGATAATCGGAATGGGCTAGAGCTAAATTCTAGCCCTCCTCATCCAGTTTGTCGAGACAGAGGTAATCATGGTCCAAGGGTTCATGTGGGTCCTCGAAGGAATCAAAGAAAAGACAAGGAAAAAGATAAGGAGAAAAGTGGGGGTCAGGGTGAAAAGGAGTTGAGAATCTCCAACTTGCCTCAGCTAGTTCATGAAATTCAGGAAAAATTGATGAAGGGCACTGTTGAGTGCATGATTTGTTATGATATGGTGCGGAGATCTGCACCCATATGGTCTTGTTCAAGCTGCTTTTGCATTTTTCATTTAACTTGCATCAAGAAATGGGCTAGAGCACCCACTTCCACCGACTTGGTAGCTGAGAAGAATCAGGGATTAAATTGGCGTTGTCCTGGATGCCAATCTGTGCAGCTTACGTCTTCGAAGGAGATTCGATATGTTTGTTTCTGTGGTAAAAGGCAGGATCCCCCTTCTGACTTGTATTTGACACCCCATTCATGTGGGGAACCATGTGGCAAGCCACTTGATCGAGAGATGATGGTTGCTGGTGGAAGCAAGGAGGATCTTTGTCCCCATAATTGTGTCTTGCAGTGCCATCCAGGTCCCTGCCCTCCTTGCAAGGCATTTGCTCCTCCCCGTTTATGCCCTTGTGGCAAGAAGTTGATAACAACACGTTGTTCAGATAGGAAATCCACTTTAACTTGTGGTCAGCATTGTGAAAAACTCCTGGATTGTGGACGTCACTGGTGTGAAAAAATATGCCATGTGGGTACTTGTGATCCTTGTCAGGTTCAAGTTAGTGCCTCTTGCTTTTGCAAGAAAAAGAAAGAGCTTGTTCTTTGTGGAAGCATGACTTTGAAGGGTGAAATAAATACAGAAGATGGTGTTTTCCCCTGTAGTTCCATCTGTGGGAAGACTCTTAACTGCGGCAATCATGTCTGCCGTGAAATTTGTCATCCAGGACCCTGTGAAGGCTGTGATTTAATGCCTGACATGATTAAGACATGTTATTGTGGTAAAACACGATTGCAGGACGAACGGACAAGTTGTTTGGATCCAATCCCAACATGTTCTGAGCTCTGTGAGAAACTATTACCTTGTGGGAAGCATCATTGTAAGGATGTCTGTCACGCTGGAGATTGTGCACCTTGCTTGGTTCAAGTTGTGCAAAAATGCCGGTGTGGATCAACTTCTCGAAATGTGGAATGCTACAAGACTTCCAGCCCAACTGACATATTCACTTGCGAAAAGCCATGCGGGTGGAAGAAGAATTGTGGAAGGCACAGGTGCAGTGAGAGGTGCTGTCCTCTATCAAACTCCAGCTATAATCATTTAGGAGATTGGGATCCACACTTTTGTGTAATGAGATGTGGGAAGAAACTAAGGTGTCGCCAGCACTCTTGTCAATCACTGTGTCATAGTGGCCATTGCTCTCCATGTCCCGAGACAATCTTCACAGACTTGACATGTGCTTGTGGTAAAACTTCAATTCCTCCACCCTTGCCTTGTGGAACACCGCCCCCATCATGTCAACTGCCATGTTCCGTCCCTCAGCCATGTGGCCATTGTTCTACTCATAGCTGTCACTTTGGTGACTGCCCGCCTTGTACAGTTCCAATAGCCAAGGAGTGCATCGGTGGACATGTAGTTCTAAGGAACATTCCTTGCGGTTCAAGGGACATCAGATGCAACAAGCTATGTGGGAAAACTAGGCAGTGTGGGATGCATGCCTGCAACAGAACTTGTCACCCGCCACCGTGTGACACTGCTGCTGGATCTGATTTGGGTCAGAAAACTTCCTGTGGACAGACATGTGGTGCGCCTCGAAGAGATTGTAGGCATACATGTACTGCGCCATGTCACCCATCTGCTCCTTGCCCCGATGCAAGATGTGAATTCCCTGTTATCATCACTTGTTCATGTGGCCGAATAACAGCATCTGTTCCTTGCGATGCTGGAGGGAGCAGTATTGGTTTCAATACTGATACTCTGTATGCTTCAATTATTCAAAAATTACCTGTTCCGCTTCAACCCATTGAGGCAACTGGCAAAAAGATTCCACTAGGACAGAGAAAACTGACATGTGATGATGAATGCTCTAAGCTAGAGAGGAATCGGGTTCTTGCAGATGCTTTTGATATCAATCCCCCAAATTTGGATGCCCTTCACTTCGGCGATAGTTCTGCTTCTGAATTGCTTGCAGACCTCTTTAGACGTGATTCAAAATGGGTATTGGCTGTGGAGGAGAGATGCAAATTCCTGGTCCTTGGGAAGAATAGAGGAACAATGAGTGGCCTTAAAGTTCATGTTTTCTGTCCAATGGCCAAGGATAAGAGAGATGCTGTCAGGCTGATTGCTGAGAGGTGGAAGCTTGCGATCAATTCGGTTGGCTGGGAGCCCAAACGTTTCATTACAATTCATGTTACTCCTAAATCAAAAGCTCCGCCTCGGGTGCTTGGTATTAAGGGCTCAACCACCACCAGTACTCTATATCCACCATCTTACGATCCTTTAGTAGATATGGATCCTAGGCTAGTTGTTTCTTTTCCAGATTTGCCTAGGGAATCAGACATAAGTGCATTAGTCTTAAGGTTTGGTGGGGAATGTGAATTAGTATGGTTGAACGACAAGAATGCTTTGGCTGTCTTCAGCGATCCTGCTCGAGCAGCTACTGCAATGAGAAGGTTGGATCATGGGACAGCGTATCATGGAGCCAGTGCTCTTCAGAATGGTGGTGCATCAGCATCATCTAATGCAAATGCTTGGGGAGGAGGGGAGAATGCAAAGGAAGGTGGAGCATCAAAGAGTAGTAATCCATGGAAAAGGGTCGTAGTTCAGGACTCTAGTTGGAAGGACACTTCATGGGGCGATGAAGAATGGTCCGGTTCATCTATCGACGTTCAGGCATCCGTATGGAAAAGAGAAGCTCCACTTCCTGCTTCACTTAATCGGTGGCATCCGTTGGACACCGAATCTGCTGTGAGTTCTTCCACTCGATCTCCCGAACACAATATTGGCAATCGGGTTGGCCATTCCTCTTTAGGATCTGAATCAGGCACAAGTAGGAACCTGAGCTCTGCAGGAGGGATACAGGTTGTAACAGATGATGGAACAAACACGTCGGAAGTGGCAGATGATTGGGAGAAGGCTTATGAATGAAATGAGGGAAATAGTAGTATATCTGTAGCTGATAAATAAAATTAGCCTTAAGGTTTCTCCATCAATGGCTGGCCTTGTTCGGATCTTCGACGCAGCCTTCCTGTCCTTGAATTTGCATCTGTTGTCACTCAGTCAGAATGTGTTTCACGAGACGGTTCAATTTTGAAAGTAAGTTTGTAGGTAATACCTTGAGAGAATAATGATTGTAGAGTGTAGCTTTTACAGTACAATAGACATTTATATATTGCATAAAGTTGGAAGGTAAAACTGAAAATCTTTTTCTTCAGCTGCTGCTGCTGCTGCTTCTATGTACTGAAGGAGGCTTCTTATTTATCGAAGCATAACTTTCAGTAGTTGTGTCCTTTCCAGTTTTGGGGGGGAGTACAATACTATATCTTTTGTACTAATTCTTCAGAAAGACATGATATGTGAATTCTTTCACTGATAATGAAATTGGATCTTCTGTTTATTTCACGCCTTCCATTTTGTATTTAATTTAATTTCTTCTATTATCTTTGTTTCTGTCCGTATATTTACAATGTGATATGAAAGCATTGCAATTTATTAGTGTAATTAACATATATATTTTATCTTTAGAAGTTGGAGATTCAAGCTTCTAAATTCCACTTTTTTTGTACTAAAAGAAGTTTATGTTCTCGATTAAGAAGGGAATTTTTCCCTTTTATGTTCTCGATTAAGAAGGGAATTTTTCCCCAGAAGACGTTATTTTACATTCATCTTTGTCCACGTAAAAATTCATAACTTTCTACCAAGGGCTTGAGATGAATTTGAAATAGGTGGATGAATCATTTCAGAATGAATTTTTACTATAATAAATTGCCGTTGTCCCTTCACGTATTCAATCTACACAAAGTTTATTATACGAAGTTGAACTGTTCTGTAATGATACATTTATTCGTCATCCTTTAAGAGGGAGGGAGAAAGAAACTCTATCCAGATACAAAGACACCATTTTTTGTTACTTCCAGTGACGAAGGCTTGATTGATATGTATTAGGACTTTCAGTTTGAAACCATACTCTCAGTTTCCTTAACAAAGCCATCGCCTGTCCAGTCTTTATCAGATTGCAGACCCTTCTTCACAGCTTTTCTCTGCTCGATTGCTTCTCGCTGCCTCCGAACCAGATCGGTGTGGGTCGTGAAATACGGAAGAGAAGCCCTGTTTCACTCGGAATTCATTAATGTGACCAATGTTCGAGGGACCGGAGTCATAATGTATAAAGAACTACTATAGAGATTCAAACTCCAAACTTACCCTCTGAAATCTTCAATGGATGAGAAGTTGTGAAGTTTCATGAAGTCCTTAAGCTCAGCACAAAGTTTCTTTACAAGGCCATACCCATGCATCATCACTCCTGTACACACCTGAAGATGAATCCAATTTTGTCAAGACTAATACACGTTCGAGTTTGTTTAAATGAAATCATTGTTGTTCTGTGAGTCTTAGTTCTAAAACAGAAGATAAAATTAATGCCGAACTTTCAAACATGATAAATGAAAACAAGACAGATGAAATCAAATTAAGAATAAAAACATGGAAACCAATAGGGAATTACACTCATGCATATAATATAAAGAAAACATAGGCTACAATTTCTCGTCGTACCTGAACAGTGTTTGCTCCGAGTAGAATAAACTCAGCAGCATCTCCACCGGTTTCGACACCCCCAATGCCAGAAAGAGAGTAGTCTCCATCATTAAATTCTGCCTTCATCATTTTTGCAATGCTCAACACTTTGCCAAGAGCAATAGGATGAACTGCCTTGGAAGAATAGCCTCCTGGAGTTGAATACCTAACAACATATAGATTGAAGTACATCAAATTTTTAGCTGAACGGTAATTCAATACACAAGCATTCTACATTGAAGAGGTTGAAAGTTCGAATTAGCAAACCCCTCAACACAAGGCTCAGGACGTAAGGTCTTGAGATCGATTCCCATTACACTCATGATCGTGTTGATGGCCGCTATTCCCTCACATCCTGATTTCAGAGCCACCCTTGCAGGCTTTATAAAAGGAGAATTGCACGTTACATGAAAATTCAATTCAATTAATACCATACAAAAAGAGGAGCAAATTCATCAGTTGCATCAATACATGCAACCATAGAACAGATTTCATGTTCTTCATGCTTCTTTCAACATCTGAATTTGGTTCATATGCACAGTTATCCAAATTATTCCCAAAGCTACAGCCATAGAACAGATTTCATTATAATTATTCATAAATGTCGAATCTGATTCAAATATAAAGACTGCTTCCTCCAACATACAACTTATGTGCCAAAGTGAGAACAACTCAACTGACATCCGAGGTGTGTTAGTGACCATGAGTCCATGATTTGAATCCCCCCACCCCTCTCCTTATTGTACTAAAAAAAAAGCATAAAAGTTATGTAGGTCCAAAGTTTGTTTAGGAGTTGTACCATATATATCATATTATTATCAACTATCATCATCAGCAAAAGAATTTGTCCCATAACAAGATAAACACAGTTCTAAGAATAATGTGATCTTCCAAATGTAGGAGGCAAAAATACCTGTGAAATGTCAGTGATATTGGGGGTCATTTTTGCCCAAACAGGGATTGTAGCTTTTGCATTAATCCATCCACAAACCTCTTCCAGAAGTGCACAATCTTGCCCAACTGCAGCACCCATTCTCCGTTCGGGCATGCCGTGAGGGCATGAGAAATTGATTTCAAATGCATCCTGACAAACGAAACGTAAATGTTGGATGAAATGAACCTGTTCTTGGTATTTAACACAGTAAAGAAGTCATAGACAGCAATCTTACAACTCCAGTTTGTTCGACTCGATCGATAAGTTCTTCCCAAGCAGCTTTATCATACTCCTCCATTATTGAAGCAATGAGAATCCTATCAGGATACTCCTCTTTTAATTGCTTTAACTCTTTCAACATAGTTTCAAGGGGCCTATCACTTATCAATTCAATGTTCTCCCATCCAATAATCTGCCCCTTTGCAGAGCCATTTGAATTTGCTCGAAGCCGGGCATATCTAGGAGTCACATTTATAACTTTTTCTGCATCTAGTGACACCTAACAAAGAAAAAGATACATGTAAAAACATGAAATGGAAATGTAAGCCAATGGACAGATAACAGAACCAGTAGCTTCCAGCCAAAGATTAATCTTCAAATCTCTTTGTCCAAACAGTTATCTTAAAATCTTCCAATTCCTTGCACTACTTAACTAACTCCTTTTCGAACCTTCAACATATTTTCTGAATTTCACTCTTTATATGTTGGATTTTCAAGATCTCCGTGAAAGCTAATAACAACAACAGATTAACATTAACAAACTAAATTAATCAAATCAGGGGTCAACAGATCACACTTACTAAGTACAGGAACAGAAAATGAAACGAACAAAAAGTAAGAAAATTCCCGAATTACATTTTCCAACTTCATCATATACAAATAATTTCCAAAATATAATGAATATTCCTTATAACCTCCTTAACTTTCCCATCTACTTTCTTAGTAACCAAACAGAATCAACAGAGCGAGAAAACTTACAGTTTTGGCAATCACAGCCCCCCAACCTTCATCAAATGCCCTCTTCATAACCGTATAGTTAGTTCCTGGCGGACCCGACCCGATCACAAACGGGTTAGGCATGTGCAACCCATTGACCGTCACACTGAGATCGGGCTCCGCCTGAGCCTCGCTGGCGGCAACCAATCTGAACCCAAGTCTACTTCGGCGAGTCAAATCCGTCCGAGACCGATTCAGTGCGAGGTTGGGAATTGGGTTTTTAGTTCTGAATTGGGTAAGATTGAAGGACGCCATGGATCAAGAAACTCGAGTTCTCTGCAACTGCAAATCCTGCAGTGGAACAGAAGAAGAAGAAGAAGAAGAAGAAGAAGAGAAAAGGTAATTGAATCTGAGGTGTAATATTCGATCAAGAGCGATGGGAAGGTGGGGTATGAAGAATCATCCTCGTCGACTTCCTTTTGGATTTACGAAAGTAGTGATCTGATTAATAATGCATTATTCTCTGACAAGTCTTCAATAACTAAAGGAAAAATAATAAGAATTGATTTAGAAAAAAAAAAAAAAAAATACTTTCTATATTTTAGGTCAGTTTACTCTTAAAATTTGAATATTGTTTTAGTTTTGTATTTACATTTTTGTCCTTCACTGAATACTCATGCTTCACCTTTAACGTTAATGTCTATTAAAGTAGTTAAAATAATCAAATGGATTATAATAAATTAGGTTTCACTATCTTTATTTTTTTTCTTCTTTCTCTATCCCTATCTCACAAATATATGTTTGAATCAATCTTTTATTCTATATTTGTATGAAACGATATTATTACATTCCAATTTCTTCTCTTATATTTTTGAAGAAAAGTTTTGAATTTGATCCAAAATTAATGGGTTGGTATGAGCTTATACATACATTTATGTACTATTCGAATAGGAAAAGAAATTGCGTAGAATGGCGAAAACAAAACTCCCAATTGAAAAAATAGTCATTTTATTAATTTTCTTATCTATGGCTAAAACATAATATAGAGGGTCCATCTCCCTTCATTTTTTCAATTTTGCTCTCACAATCCCAAGTTTGCTTCGATTACGTGTGGGGTATATCTCCTCACAAATTTATAATATCTCCTCCAAATTAGGTTTCATCAGGATTTGATTACTAATTATTTATTTTTAAATATTAGAGACGACTTAAAAATTAAAAAACAAATTTTTTTATTTTTCTTACATCCGTTGCTTCCATCATTTGCTGTCGTTGGCATCAACACATCTACAATTCAAATTTCTTATTAATTCCACCCAGTATATCAAACACTCCCTTAGTGTATTATTTGTATAAGTTTCCACCCATCTTCATCTTCTTTACTGATGTATAGTCTTTAGACCAAATTTTATGTGCAACATCTACCAAAAGGAAATAACAATTAGCGATATAGGACAATGTCCAATGGGGAAGTCGGCATGCGTAATTCTGGTATGTGTTCATCAATATATTGTTTTTTTTTTAATCATTTTCAAAAGCATGGAGTAGGATCAGTGATTTGAGTTTTGTAGGGTAAAGGAAAAGTTTAAAAATATCGAGTATTTTTGTTAAATGTTTGATTGTAAACAAATTGAAGGGTTCGACAAATTTGAGAGCCTGAAAGCTCTCCTAATCTCAACGAATATATGTAGACATCTTTGAAACCCTAGCCAAAAGAACTAATGATGGAAGAAAGGTGTCTTTCTCTATCTGTCTAGAAATAAAATGTGTTCCTGATAGGAGATTTTCATTGGAACATTGTAAATACTAGGTATTTGCATGTTTTTCTCAAATCTATTAAACTCCTCCTTACACTATTTTCTTGTTTTTTGTTATTCTAACCCTCGAGATTTTGATGAGTTGCAAATATCAAGTATTTGCATGCACTAAATATTTTTATCTTTTTTCATAGATTTTTAATGATTTTTAAATGTGAAAATACTAGGTATATACCTTTTTTTTTTCTTTCAAATCTATCAAAGTCTTCTTTACACTATTTATTTACCTTTTGTTATTCCAACATTTTAGATTTTCAATTTCTTACAAATACCATGCAATAAGTTATCCAATAAAAAATGTTTTTGTCCAATATATTATTTCTATAAAAAAAATGTTATTACAAAGTATTTATATGGCGATTGATTTTATTTTTGTTATATTTACAAGACTAAATCTACAAAATTTTAGTTGTTACAAAAATATGTGTGGCCCCATTTTAAGTAGGTTACTTTACTCACACCAAATCTCCATAAGTAATTTTTTTCCAAAACATCATTTTTGGTTTGTTAAATTAGTATATTATCCTAAATTTAGAAATTTAGGAGATTGTTGGTTGGGTAGTTAAGATTATTAGATATTTTGTTTTTGATTTATTAGATTTGTTTAAAATACACCATAATTGTAGGGATTGGACAACAAGAGTGTATTTGTCCATTTTTAGATTCTAAAAAGTAGAAGATTAAGTTGTTTGGTCATTTTTTTCCAAACTAAAACCATTTTGGCCATTTAAATATTATTCTATTTTGGTCATTTGTCCAATTGATCCATTTGGGTGTGCAAAAATTGGACAAAGTCGATGAACCGAACTGGACCGAACCAAACCGACTAGTTCGACCCGATTTCTTCAAAAAATCTGGGACTATGGTTCACTAAGAGAACCGACTAATTCAATTTGGTTTCTGGTTCAAGAGTTATAAAAATCCTTTAGAACCGAACCAAACCGACTTTTATTATATTTATATGTATTTTTCTGATTGTATGAATCAGCCCAATCCATTGATTCCTTTTACTTTGAAAAGCCCATAAGCCCTTAGTTTAGTTCTAAAAAGTAAATAAACATAAAAAAAAAAATTAAAAAAAAAAAAAAATTAAAAAAAAACCCAAAACTAAAGAAGCAGTTGCACGCCCGCTTCACTTTCTCTAGTCTCATGTCACCTTGCCATCTCTATTATCCTCTCTTGATCAATATCTTCATTCCTCACCTCTATTCTATCTTCTCTTCTGGTAGTTTTCATCTTCAAGCTCGATGTTGCCTCTCTTCGCCTTTCATGGTCTCCACAGCTAGTCTTCATCTTCAGCTTCTCTTCAAGTCTTTATCTTCAAGTCTCTGGGTCGGCCTTCATCTTCGACGTACGCATATGCACGTGTCTTCATCTTCAGCTTCTCTTTAGCCTCTCTGCAAGTCTTCATCTTCAAACTCTATTTCATTTTTGCCACCACTTCGAGATGAGTAAATAAACAATTTTGTTCTCCAAGGTTTTATTATTTTTCTTTACTGTAGCCAGAGGAGGGAGCATTTCTTTTTTAAAATAAAAAGAAAAAGAAAATCGCTAATAACCAAACCGAACCAACTTGAACCGAAGTAGGCTGGTTCGGTTACAAATCGAAATCACGGAATATCGATTTTTCACAATTTTCCCTCTTATAAACCGAGCACCTCGGTTTGGTCATTGGTTTTGTCCAAAACTGGATTGAACTGAACCGTGCTCGCCTGGTTAGAGCGGATTTCGTTGCCCAAATCCAGACCAAATAAGTAACTGTATCCATGACAACAAACTACTAGTCTTAGTGGCAAGACCGAATCGAACACAGGGAACGCTAGAATTTCTTAATTAAAGTGTTTTCCGTTCACAGTAACCAAAGGGGAGTTTTGTGAAAGTTATTTTGTTGTAAAATAAATTAAATTGCATAAAATGAAATGAAATGCGCAAATTCGGAAAGCCTAGCTTAGGTTTTGACGAAATTCATCTATTTCTATATATTCGTTCACAGAATTCTCATTACTAGAGACATGCAATTAATTTTACTTAATTGAATTAATTGGAACAACCAATTAATCCGACTTAATCAACTAATTAGACCAATTTAAATCGATGAACAACATGCAAATTTAAATTGATCTAATTACATTAAGATCTAGAGCAAAGCAAGGTTGAACATTCAACAAGGAACATCCTTAATTAAACATTCGGTTGATTTGATGCTAGCTTGGTTAGAACAATGTCCATCTAGGTGATTTGCAAGCTACCCTAACCTATTGCCTGTAATGGATTGACAAAAGACTGTCAATATCCAATGCTAATAAAAAAGCAATAATTATAACATTCCCAAGTGTTCAATGAAATAATCATAAGCATTCAAAACATAATCGAATTTGAAATTACAAAAAAGACTAGACTGAAATCTCACAAACAATCAAATAGGTGAAAAATCCTAAACACTCAAGCTAGATCAAGTACCTTAGCCCATAATAGTCATGGAAAATTCCAAGGTATTGTCTTAATACATTCCCAAACTGAAAATAGAAGAAAAAAGAAGAGAATTTGAGGTAGAAATTGGTTGGAATTGACAGAAGTCGAGACTCTTTTGACCTAGGCGACTGAACAACAATTTATAGTTGTAGTCACAGCGTTGAAACGCTCTCATCAAAGCGCTGCGTGTTTGAAGTTCGCAACGTCGCAACGTTGTCCTGCATTTTCAGCTACTGCCTTTAAGCATAAGGCAAGCGTAGGGCAAGCAAGCATTGTGACGCTGCCCTACATCCGCGTGTTTTGCCTTCTAGCGTGGGAATAGGGTTGCGACACTATGACACAGGGATATTTTGGTCATTTTTCCTTCTTTGAAGCTCGGATGGTCAAATTACCTCCAATCTGCTTCAAATTAATCTTGTTTAACTCCAAATGCTTGATTCTATCTTTTGTTAGCTCGATATCAAAAAAATAGCAAAATAAACACATAAAATTCTAGGACAATCCCAAATTAAGCGGATCCAAATAGCACATTTTCAATGCTATCAAACACCTCAATTTTAATTCTTGATCATCCTCAAGCAAGGTAGAATAAAATACGCAGTCACACAAATGATATGCTCACTCACATTTCATGGTTCGTTACTTAAGTCTCAACAATCAATTAGGATAATATTTGCAATCAAGAATGAAATTCAATTACAATCAATCAATGAAGTGCATTTTTCAAAAAATGATTCTAAATATATTCATGAATGATCAATCCTAAAGTCTTACTAGTTAAGCTTGCACAACTCGAAAAGGTCTTGTATGATTCTCGATCTGTTTTCCCCTACTCTGGCTTGATTATCAACTTTAGACATACTAAACTTGCAAAAAAGAGGGCAACAATAAGACAAAGATGCCTAACTCACGCACATAAAACGTATAGGGCATTTGTTTTATCTAGAGGACTAGTTTTCACACTCAATCACAAGGAACCTAACTACTCTTGTCTCACGGGGTTCTAACTTGACACAACGGAGATAGCTCTTTTCACCTCTATCCATGCACACACACTTTTTTTTATTTGCAAGCTAGCAATAATTTTTTTTTTAAAACTTTAAATTGCCCTTTTTTATAGTAACTATTTTTTTTAATCATATACTAGGCCCTTTTTATCTCTTTGTCTAGTTTTGCTCTAAAACAAGTAAGGTTACTCTAAACCCAAAGGTAGGTCTTTCGAAGTGATAACAAAAATCTAAACCAAATAATACAATTCTAGATATGCAAGACCTAAGTTCGTAAGAACAATGACTTAAAAATGCATGAGAGATAAGTTTTTTTTTTAAATTGAGTCAAAAGTATGATCATGTTCTTCAAACATTATCTTATACAAATTTAATCACAGAGAGTGTGTCACAGACAAGCCATCATAACAAACCATGCAAAAGAGCGAGCAAAACATTTCAAGTACACAAGAAAAATAGCCCGAGATCAGATGCTTCAAAGCTCCAGCCCGAACACAGATGTACCTCATCTCCAACTTAAGATCTAACATTGTCCCCAATGTGATAAGAATAGAAAATAAGAGACAAAAGTAAAAATGGAAACAGAAGACCTTCCTAAAATTTAGCACACTGGATAGCGACTCATCAAAAAACATAATTTTCTCCATTTTCTCAAGGACGATTGAAACCTAAAGATCAAGAAAAATAGGAAGAATTAGGCTCAAGAAAAATAAAAATAAACAGGAAAGAAACATAAACTAAGAAAGCAATAAAAAGATAAATCACGGCTGCCTCCAAGTAACACAATTTTTTAAGGTTGGTATGCTCGATCCAACTTGGCTTCATCAACCAAAACCATCACGAACCACCAAGTCTCCATCTCCCATCCCCAACTTTAAAGGTTGGTCACTATCTTGAAAAACATGAGTACTATAACACATAGAATTAATAGGGGAAGAAGAATCAATCATTCAAATTTTTTCTATTTTACCTCCCTGTTCAATGTGTAGAGACCTATTGTCCACATCGATGACAGCCTTAGCTGTCTTACGAAAGGATCTCCCTAGCAAAATAGATAAATTAGAGGGAGGGGAAGAAGCATTCACATCCAAAACATAAAGATTAGTAGGAAACATTAGACCATTAACTCTAACCAGCATGTCTTTCACAAATCTTAATGGCCTAACAATAGAGCAGTCAGCTAATTTCACTAAAATATTAAGCGAGTGCAGGATATGAGATTAAAATTCAAAAAAGACATGAGCAGGTATAATATTAATAGCGGACCCTAAATCTAGCATGGCATACTTGAATTTCCTATCGCCTATCTGACAAGGAACAGAAAACATACCTGGATCTTCCTGCTTAATAGGTAAGTTACTTGTGATAAACACCTTCTATTTGACCATCTCTTCTTTTTCCTTTTCCTTCTTCTCAAGAACTTCAACTTTGCTCGCCTTAGAAATCTCAACCCAAACCTTTTTTCCCTTTGTAATAAGGCTTTTGCCACAAGAAGACTGTAATGATTCCACCTCCTCCTTGGGTGGTCCTCCCTGAGCAACAGTCAACCTACTAGGAAAAGGAACACGAGGGATATTAGCTTTAAAATTTTAAGGTGGATCAAATCTTATTCCTCGTTTCTTGGATGGGTTGGCAATCTTCTCATTGACATTCTCAGCACCAACTTCACTTACTACCTCCATTGAATCGTCAACAGGCACATCAGGGCTCTCCATACATTTCACAACAGAGATTGCACTAACATTATGCACATTGGGAACTGGTTGGGAAGGAAGCTTCCCATACTGGGTGTCCAACCTGCTGACTACATCGGCCACTGAGAGATCTAAGTAGCCACACTACTCTGTGAGAAGTAGTAATCTGCTAGAACTTCTCCTGGTTCTGCTGAATCTTCATGGTAGACTCTGTCAAGCTTTTCACCATATCCTCTAAAGGCATACTCGAACTACTCTGCCCCTAGTGTCATTGGTTGTCCTAACGATTGTTGTTGTAAATCTAACCCCTTGCTAATTTCCAATATAATTACCTTAGCAACATGCTCTTGAGATTGCGACCTTGCAAAGCAAACCTATTTCACAAGAGTAGAAAGTTCAACAATTTCAACTCTAAGGTCATTCACCTCTTACAAAGATGGTTGATTGAGATACATGATCTCTAATCTCAAACTGCTGGCTATTCTTAACTATTGTGGAAATCAACTCTATAACTTAAGAAGGGATTTTTTTCACAAATGCTCCACCTACAATTGCATCGATGTTACTCTTGTCTTACTGCAGTAAACACTCATAAAATTAGTGAATCAGGAGGTGATATGGGATCTAGTGATTGAGGAAGCCAACACATAGGCACTTGAACCTCGCCCAATACTCCTATAAAAACTCCCTATGCCTCTGTAGGGCACTGTAAATCTCTTTTTATATTCTGGCAGCTCGAAATGCTGGGAAAAATTTGTTCAAAAACCTCATATTCATCTCTGTCCATGTGGTGATGCATCCCAATGGCAGATAGTACAACCAGTCCTTTGCTTCATCCTTCAGAAAGAATGGAAAGGCTCGAAGGTTGAACTGCTCTTCAATTACACCATGAGGGCGCATTCCACTACACATGATGTGGAAGTCCTTCAAGTGCTTGTGTGGATCCTCACCTTCACGTCCAAAAAAAGAAGGTAGTAAGTGAATGAGACCAGTTTTTAATTTAAAATTACACGTTGTCTCATGATAAGTGATGTAGAGGGGTTGCTGAGTAAGATCGGGAGCTGAAAGCTTCTTCAGAGTGAGCACTTCAGGCTATGCCATCGTTTCTTGCTCAAACTCCTCTTCAGAATACTCTTCTTCAACTATGCCTTCAGCGCGGATTTTCTCCTCTAAAGTTCTTCATTCTCTAGCTTCTCTTCTTCTTCTCCTTTCCTCTCTACCAAGCTCTGCAAAATACAACAAAAATTTCTTATCCACCATAACAAATTGCTAGTCTTGCTGGCAAGACCAAGTCGAACACAAAGAGCACTAGAATTTCTTAATTAAAGTGTTTTCAGTCCACGGTAACCAAAGGGGGGTTTTGTGAAAGTTGTTTTGTTGTAAAAGAAATTAAATTGCATAAATTGAAACAAAATGTGGAAATTCTGTTTGAGAAAGCCTAGTTTGGGTTTTGATGGAATTCATCTATTCAATATATTCGATAATAGAATTCTCGTTTAGAGACATACAATTAATTTTACCTAACCGAATTAATTGAAACAGTCAGTTAACCTGACCAAATCAACTAATTAGACCAATTTAAATCGATGAGCAGCATGCAAATTCAAATTGACCTAATTGCATTAAGATCTAAGGCAAAGTTAGGTTAAACATTCGACAAAGAAGTGTTCTATGATGGACAAGGATGACAAAAGAGGAGTTCTTCAGACCAAACATCTCACAAAATTTCCTTTCCACACAATATTACACACACTCTCTCTCAAAAAGATTTTCACATAACCATTCTTCTATCAAAATCGTTCTTCTCTCTTCTAAAGTAGAGATTTCACCATCTTGATTCTTGTCAGAGAATACCAAGGAAGGCCCGGTGGTGATGTCCTAATGGAGTTTGTGAAGAGAAGTTCGAGAATAATATTCGTGGTACAAAATATTTATGACATCGAGAGGAAAGCATTGAAGACGATCTTCAAGAGTTAGTCTTCTTCCTCTTTCCCTTGTAAAGCACACTTTTAAATTTATGTTTATCATATATATTGTATGTTTTCTCTGTTTTCACTATTTTCAAAATGAATTTCGAAAGCACACGCGTTCACACGCTTCCACTGAGGAATTTGATTCTTTCACTTGCAACATTTGTAACAATTACAAAGTGGTTCGTATCCATAGTGTCATCAGGGTAAGACACCCTACCTTAATCCATATACTATGGACCCTTTAGATTATTACTTGAAACATGAAACATGATCCAACTGTCTGTTCACTACATACAATTCAAGTCTCATGAAATAACCTTGGATTTTTCATGTAAAAAACTAACTATTGCATATAAAATAATTAAATATTATATCAAATAACTAATTAACTATGAGGTTTTAGGACACTATAGCATTGTCGTGTGAAAAGCGCTTGAAAAGTGCTTTATTTTCTTCTAATTTAGGATTTATTTTATTGCTAATTTGTGTGATTTAGTGATTTAAATTGAATGAATTTTAGGAACCGAGTCACAAGAACAAGTTGTGAATAATTTTGGCATAAAATGGTGCAAAGTCCCTTAAAGAAGAACTCTAGGGTCAATTGTACAAAAAGAAGAAGAAAAGAGGAAAAAAAATCAAGAGAGGAGAATGTTGCAACTATCACACCCCTCCTCAGAGTTCGAAACAACGATTCCATCACAATTTGAATCGCCCAAATCGGAGCTCAAACGAAGAAGATATAGGTGAAACAAGCTTAACAGAAAAATTCCGAGCTGATGACGTGACATATTTTTTTAATCAAAGTGGACCAATTGCAAGGTGCCACTTAGAGCATGGGAAGAATGACACATGGTGGCCTTTTGATTTTTGGATTTATTTTAAAATGAACATGAATTTAAAAAGAAAAAGAATTTAAAAAAAAATGAATTATTATTATCTTATATTTGTGTATAACAGCTTGTTTTGGACACATGGTGGGCATTTGTTTTTTAATAGTTTTTAAAAGAAATGATTTTAAAAGATATATATTGTTATATTATTATTATTATTATTATTATTATTATTATTATTATTATTATTATTATTATTATTATTATTATTTATGTTTCTAATGGCTATTTGAGTTTAAATCTCCACCATTCAATTTGCTTTTACCAACATCTAATGGTTCAAATTGAATGTGATTTTTACCAACTTTTCTCTCTTTTTAAATACTTCATCTTCTCCAAATTTTAACAACAAATTTACACTACTTTTTCAATCATCCATAACTCAAAGCCACCATTGTTATTCTCTCTCTAAGTTCCAATTTTCTTCTTTTCATCTTCTTCTTGAGAGAGTTATTTTATGTCGTGAGGATTGATTAGTGAGCTAAAATTTGTAAATCCACTCTTATAGAGAGTTTGTCAAGTGTGCTCTTTATTTCTCCAAAATATTGTAAGGGTTGCTCTTGATCCTGGAAAAAGAGTCATTGTAACGATTTGATCCTCAACCGTGGAAAGGATCGAATTTGTTCTTACTCCCGGAAAAAGAACATTGTAGCAATTTGACTCTAAGCCGTGGAAATACTTAAGTTCGTAGTGACATACCAAAGAGGAGCTTGAAAAGTAGATGTAGGCCGTTTGTGCCGAACTACTACGAAATCACTGTATTCATTTTTCTATCCTTCCCCTATTTAATTTTGTAATTAATTTATCATTATTTTTTATTTTCATGAAATTAATTGCTATAATTTATCCTTGAAATTAATTGCTCACATTTGTCTATTTAGGTTTGGTTGAATTTGTCTTTGCACATTTGTTTTACCAATCTTATTATTAACATTAAATAGGGTATTTAAAGTGTGAATTTTAATTTCTTAGTTTCTTTGGATTGAATTATTTTGTATGAAATTATTGTTTAAATTATTTGATAGCCAAAAATATATTGATTTACTTAATTGGGCCCACACCAGAGAAAAAGTTTTAATTAGTTTTATTAAACCCTATTCACCCCTCTCTAGATTCAATCCTAGGTTGGTTAGAGATTTGCAAGCTACCCTAACCTATTGCATATCCAATGCTAAAAAAGCAATAATTATAACATTCTCAAGTGTCCAATGAAATAATCATAAGCATTCAAAACAAAATCGAATTTAAAATTACAAAAAAACACTAGTTTGAAATTTAAAAAACAATCAAATAGGTAAAAAAAAAAAGTCCTAAACACCCAAACTTGATCGATTACCTTATCCCATAATATTCATGAAAAAATTCCAATATATTTTCGTAATACATTCCCAAATTGAAAATAGAAGAAAAGAAAAGAGAATTTGAGATAGAAATCGGTTGGAATTGACAGAAATCGAGATGCTTTTGACCTAGGTGACTGGATAACAATTTATAGTTATAGCCAAAGTATTGTAACACTATCATCGAAGCGTTGCATGTCTGAAGTTCGCAGCATTGTGATATTGCCTTACATTTTTAGCTACTGCCTTTGAGCATAATGGATTAATAAAAAAATTATATATCACATATCCAACGCTAATAAAAAAGCAATAATTATAACATCCTCAAGCGTCCAATAAAATAATCCTAAGCATTCAAAAGAAAATCAAATTCAAAATTACAAAAACCACTAGTTTGAAATTTCACAAACAATCAAATAGGTAAACAAATCCTAAACACCTAAACTATATCGATTACTTTAGCCCATAATGTTCACGAAAAAATTCCAATATATTGTCTTGATACATTCCCAAACTGAAAATGGAAGAAAAGAAAAGAGAAATTGTGATAGAAATCAGTTAGAATTGACAGAAATCGACACTCTTTTGACCTAAGTGGTTGGACAACAATTTATAGTTATAGCCACAGTATTGCAACACTCTCATCAAAGCGTCGCATGTTTGAAGTTCGCAACATTGTGACACTCCCCTACATTATCGGCTACTGCCTCTGAGCATAAGGCAAGCATCGTGACATTGCCCTGCATTCACGTGTTCTTCCTTCTAATGTATCAATAGGGTTGCGATGCTGCAACACAGTGGCATTTTGGTCATTTTTCCAATTTTGAAGTCCGGATGCTCCAATTATCTCCAAGTTGCTTCAAATTAACCTCATTTAACTTCAAATGCTTGATTCTATCTCTGGATTGCTTGATACCTACAAAATAACAAAATAGACACATAAAATCCTAGAATAATCCCGAATTAAGCGGATCTAGATAGTATATTTTCAGTGCTATCAACACTCCTACAACCCAATACATTTTATGAAAAATTCTGGCTCTCGGGCTTTGGTGGGTCTCCGAATTACTACTCTTAACTATCCCTTGACTCACCTGTTTCCAGCCCATGCAGCTAAGAAGAATTCGGCCGGCCCAATTCCACATAGCCATGTTTCATTTGGTTATTTGTGGCCCCCGTTAGGCCCAACGTAATAATATCTTTTTTTAAAGTGGGCTGGCCACATTAGCCTATTAGAGAGTTAAAACGATAGTTTTTTTTTTTTTTTCTTTCTTTCAGAAAATTAATATCCTGGTATAATTGGAATTATATCGAATTTTAAAATAAAGGAGATATTTTTCGTAATAAAAATAAAAACATCATTATTATAATAAACAGTGATAATAATAGAGAAGTTGTGTTAGGCAAGTCTTTTTGAGCCAAAATTTGAATGTACCCCAAAAAATAATAATAATAATAAAAACGTCATGTCGTATCGTGTGTGAGTCGTTGACGTAAAAAGGTAAAACGACAGCCCAATGACCCGTTTTGGACAGATGGCCCATCTCCCTCCACTTCACACCTATCTTTTTCAATTCATTTCTATATTGCTTCCTTGCATAATACTTCCACGTTTGTATCTCTTTCTGGTAATGTGAATTCCATTTTTTGTTTATATTATTCTATTTTATTGTGGTCTAAAAAAAACAATATTTTGATCTATAAATTTTTAACTTTTTACTACAAATTCTAAACTCATTTTTCTTAAAAAGGTATTGGATCGCTAAAAAGAGAATGACTTCACAACCCAAAATCAATATACTAACAAAATACAACAAAAACAAAAGAACAAATAATGAATAAAAAATCAAAGATGAAGAAATCAAGCATTCACGGCTCAAGGAAAAAGATGTCATGGAGGAGAGGCCGTTTGGGTCCAATAAAGGAATCCCTAAGCTACATAAAACAATAAATAAGAACCTCAAACCAAACATCCAGACTAATCATCTGGGGAAGACTCAATGCATCCCCATAAATATGTCTATTACGCTCATGCTAAACATGATAAATAATAGTACACCAAACAACTGGCCTTGCGTCTTAATTGATTACTTATGCTAAAGTGACAAATCCAATTGAGCTCCATATCCCAATGCAAGATTCTATGATGACGCCTTCCACACAAAAACATGCCCCCCAGACATCCTTACTAAAAAGGATATTTAAAAAGAATATAAATGATATCTCGACTCAACTCCACCTATACAAAGGACATAGTCACTCGATATATCAGAGCACTATCTATAGATATGATTACAAACAACAAACCATAAAATAAATGAATGTTTGGTAATATTACCTCCAAATCAAATAAGGCTCACCAAAAGCACCACAAGATGCCTAGAACGTAAGGACTCTCAAGCACTAATGATCTAAATACATCATAACAACAATGAAGCCAGGTTACATTATTTTCTCGACTAACCTCAACCACCATCAAATGTAACTATGAGGAGAGATTAACCAACTCTCTAGAATTAGAACATAATTTATGTCCTTGGTTATTAATATTGGTTTATTATCTAAAATTCGTGCATTCAAAAAATCTATCCATATCAATATATTAATGCACTTTTAATAGTTGATATATTGAAATTTGAACTTTTGATTTTTAAGTAAAGAAATACGTACTCACTCCAACTATTAATACACATAACTAAATTATATGTCACAGAAACTAAAATCTTCTTCTTTTACCATTTATTTTTTTAAAATTCCATTTATACACTTTTTGACCATGCCTTCAAAATACATGTGAAGTTTAAAAACTAAAAAAGGTAAAAATTTAAAAAATTTAAAAAATTAAAAAAAAAATTAAAAAAAAATACTTGTGAAAGCTTGTTTTTATTTCCTAAATTTGGCTACTTTTTATCAAAATTTTAAAAAATAAGTCAAATTTTAAAAATAAAGGTCTCATTTGGTAACCATTTCATTTTTTTGTTTTTGAAAATTAAGTCTATTTCTTACCTATTTCTTACAATGATTTAATTCCTAGCCAAATTTCAAAAATAAAAACAAGATTTTAAAAGCTACTTTTTTTCCTTTTTAAAATTCAACTTGATGTTTTTAAACTATTGATGAAAGATAGATAACAAAACAAAAAATTGGAGGTGGAAAAAGTTTCTATAGACTTAATTTTCAAAAAAAAAAAAATCAATAATTAAGCCTCATTTGTTAACCATTTCGTTTTTTATTTTTATTTTTAAAAATTAAGCTTATTTCTTTTTCATTTCTTATCATGAGTTGGCATCTTTTCTAAATAAAATAGTTGAATTCTTAGCAAATTTTTAAAAACAAAAACAAAATTCCAAAAGTTACTTTTTTTTTTTTAGTTTTCAAAATTTGGCTTGATCTTTTAAATCACTAGCAAATAAATAAATTTGGGACTGGGAGTAGGGTCTATAGACTTAATTTTTAAAAATAAAAAAAATAAAATAGTTACTAAACAGGATCAAAATGATTACCAAACGAAACCTAAGAAACTATTTTTATTTTTAAAATTTGACTTAGTATTAATCATCTCATTTAGCAACGGCTAATTTATTAGCTTGATAATCTAAACATTTTAGATGAATATTTTAAATGATAGGAAATAAAAATGAGAAGCTTGTGCTAACGGAATTATTTAATTAAGGTACAAATCGACAATATAGTTGAAAAGGAAAGAAAATAAATTATTAAAAAAGAAAAAAGTTGGCTGTCTAAATCACTTGATATTAATAAAAATTAAATTTTTATCCAAATTCCCAAGTGGCATCGAGGAGTTGATTGAGGTTCATGAACCCTTCACATCAGGATGTAGATATTAAATTAAATATTATTTTTGTTTTTATTATTTTAAAATTCATTAGATAAAATCGTTTTCTTTTTTACTTTCCAATTTCCCTTTTCAGCCTCCAAGACAGCGAAGCTTTTCGGAACCATCCTTTTGATTTTTCTTAATTAAAACTTTATCCTCTGTAATCCGCTCACACCCAAAATAAATTTAAATTTCCCAACCCAACACCATCTTCCACGTCACTCAGGAAAAAGTATTTTTTCCCTTAAATTTTGAATCTAGTTCGTATATTTCAATATTATATATACTTTGAATTTAGTTTCAGTTTAGTCTCTAGATTTCAAAATATTACAATTTTACTTTTGAAATTTGAATTTTACTTCAATTTGATTCCTATATTTCAAGATTTACACTTTTAATTTTGATTATTCACTAAAACCCATTTTCCGTCTTTAGTATTAGTTTATGTTAATAAATTAAAAATAATTGACAGAATTGTAATTAATTAAATTTTACTTTTTTTTTATCACTTTTAAAATCAAATTAAAAAAAAATCACTTCATAATTATTTTTAATTAATTACTATAGATTGCCAGTAATGATTGAATGAGTATTTATGAAAAACTGAGGTTGAAAATTTAAAACCTTGAAACCTATGGACCAAATCAAAATAAAACTTAAAACTCAAAACTTAAGGACGAAATGTATGAGATTTGAAAAACGTAGGGACCGAATAGAAACTACACCCAAAATCTAAGAACAAAAAATGTATTTTTTTTTCCAATTTTCTTTTGGATAATCAAACCATTGATTTTGAGATTGATAGTAAAAATATTATGCTTTAATTATACTCATTTTGACTTATAAATTTAACTATTCATGGTGATTCTACTGGTTATTTGTAAATTTAAGATATGGATTACTTATGAATCCTATATTTTCCAGTACATTTATTGAACATCTATGTATGAACTATTAAATTTTGTATATATACATATATCTTTTAACAAGTAGTATCAAAAGAGAACTAGTGTTCATCAGGATATCGTTTAATGGGTAATATCACTATTGTTGATCCAAAAGGTTTATGGAAGTGAGAAAAAGTAGATTAGTACCAACCAACACATAACATAGCGGATAGTACAAAACTATAATCGATTTCAAAAGTTGATGGTTCTATTCTACATTCTTCAAACTTTAACCGTTAAAATTGAGAAGACATTGGTATTCATTGAATTTAACCACCTTTTAGGTAGTAAGTTTATACTCGATCTAAAATATTAAAGAAGGAGATTAAAGTTCTCGAAAACTACTCGAAGCTTTTTTAAAAAAAGTAAAAAGAGTTTTATTTTTTCCATTCAAAATAAAAGTAATTGGACCTTTAAGAAAATTAACTCAGAGTTATTGAATACCTCTCAATAGCTTATTTAAGACATATTAGAGTTTTATGAGCTATTTATTGATAATTCAAATAATTGTCTATTCTAAAACTAACAATATAATTGTTCGCTAAAATTGGATAAACTAAACATGTAAGAGACCCATATATTTATGCAACATATACAAATACACATGATGTAAGCATAGAAAATAGTGACTCGATATAAATATTTAAATTTCAAAATGTTTAGATATTAATTTGATGGTGTAAAAATATCAAATAGAAGACAATTGATTTTATATTATATGAGATGAACAATCATAGAATTCTATATAAGTTTTGGCAGCTACTTTTTAAGTTAAAAGATTATTTTTTTAAGGAAATGATTAAAGGGAAGTAAAAGAAGAAGAAAAAAAGAGGGATTGAACTTTTTGTTAAGAGCACATGGAAAATGTGAGACTAATTGCAAAATTTCCAAAAATGTTTGGCTAAAAGAAAACCAATTGGATGATTTTCCGGCTGGCTGCCATATCATTTTTAAAATAACACCCATCAATGCAACGGAATCTTCCTTTCTTAGCACTACTTCAAAATTATGAGAATTTCCCTTTATATTAATTCTCAAGTGCCTTTTTTTTTTCTTTTCTTTAAGTTAATTCCTTGAATCTAGGTATATTTTAATTTTGGGACTATGAAAGATCTATCTTCTCTTTTGAGTAATGAATCTCTTCGTGTATATATATACAGTATAAGTCTTCAATAATATATTTTTTATTTAACTTAAAAACTTTCATATTAACGAAGATTGGTTAAAGGGAATTGTTGAAAATGGTCCAAGACAAGACCTACGGATGAGCCTAAGCCCACAAGGGCATCCCAAGAGTTTGTGTGTCCCGAAATGAAAAGTCAAAACTTCGAGTGTTGGGTTAGCCTAGCTAACCTTGCCCTATATCACCAAAGAGGTAATATTCGAGTTGTACTTACTAGCTGAAAACTTGCAATCCCAAGGACTATACCTACGTTGAAGCTGCTAATATTGTACATGTCCCAAATGAATGTCAGGTAATGGACTCAATATATGGTCTAATTCCTCCACCTTAAGGGGTAAGCAATATTTTGAGTGTCTAATTAAGCTAAACATTTATTGTACTAACTTAGGTATTGACACATTCCAAAACCAAAATTAACTTCGTTTGTAGGTTAACGACTTGAACGAGATCTCCACGCCAACAATCACACTATGATCAAACATCATTCTCGAACAAAATATCAAATGGTATATTTTTAAATTGTTGTTCATGTTATTAATTATATAAATATTATAATAATTCAATCTAAGCATAATTTAGTAGATAAAGTACAAATTACCATTTAAAAGATGGGTGGTTCAATCTTTACTCATATGATTGTTGAATTTGAAAAAAAAAAAAAAAATCTTTAAGCTCCAACATAATTTACGTCAAGATATATGCATTAATTTGTCACAGTGGTTAGAAATTTTAGCTCAACTAATTAATCTGGTTAACATCCTTATCTAATATCTTCTTACGATATAAATTGTTCAGTAACTAGATATAATATGTTTATATTCCTAAATTTCCCATACTTTGCCATTAAAAAAAATTATAAACTAAATCTGTCATTTAACGAAAATTACATTATACACAGTGATCTAATTCAACTAATCCTCAACTGGCAATATAAGATGAGTAGAAGAATTGTTTTATTCAACAATGTTAGGTAGACGGTCACTATGTATAAATTTAAATATATATGATGTCAATAACATGTGGATTTGTTAATTTATTAAAATAGATACATTAAAAAAATATCAGGAAAATATTTGTTCATCCTATAAACAACATTTCTTTTCATTTTCTTAAAGTTGATTCAATTGTGAAGAAATATGATTCAACAATTAGATTAAAATTTCAATTTTCTAAATTGATAGGTCAATTTATTTTCAATTTTAGCTAGAATAAGTAAAAAGAAAAAATGGATGTTAATCTTTTTAATTGAAGAAAAAAAATTTAATCCAAAAGGTACAAAAATTCTCCGAAATTGGGGATTCGATTCGATTGATTTGGAGGAGATTCAGAGAAGCTACAGATGAAGATTCAAATTGAAAAAGAAAAGGGATTATATACAAAAAGTTCATCCGAATTCCGCAAGTTTATGTACAGATCTCAGAATTTGGCCGGATCTTTTAAACTGCCAGTGATTCGGAACCGGAATCCCTTCAATCCACTGCCGAGTCATCGATTATCGGACCTCGATGATTCCCTGCATACAAACGGATGCGTCAACAATTGCGCCGCCGTCCACCGTTTGCTTGATTCCTTCTGCAAGCAACACTCAACAAAGCTGCGAAACTCCTCCGACGCATTCTCCGGCAGCGTCGGTGGTTCACCGAAGCAAATCGCACACATCAGAGTCGCCCAATCCGGTCTCTGTCCAGGCGGAAGAAAAGGAAAATGACCTAAATAAAGTTCCAGAAGAGTAAGTCCTAAACTCCAAATATCTCCGGCGTAACCGTTGTAATTTCCGCCGTAAGTCTCTGGATCGAACCGCTCTGGACTCATATAGGCGCAAGTCCCGACATAAGAATTACAAGCATCCAAAGTCCTGCACATGATTTTACTAACTCCAAAATCAGCAATTTTAACCTCCATATTCTTATTCACCAACAGATTCGACGGTTTAATATCGCGATGAATGATTTTGTGAGAATGAAGGTAATGAAGTCCGTTAAGAACTTGACGCGATACGTGAGCGAGCGTCGATTCTGACAAGGTGGAGTTCTTTTTCAAGAGCGAATCAAGCGATCCTAGATCCATATACTCCATCAAAATCGTTACATCTCCAGAAGGCTTCTCGAAGATTCCATGGCACTGGACGACATAAGGAGAATCAGTACGGCGGAGAATCTCCATCTCTCTGAAAACTTGGCGACGGACGGTGGGGTCGCAGTCGCCGTGGACGACTTTGAGAGCGTAAGTGGTGGAGGTGCGTTTATGGCGGACTTTGTAGACGGTGCCGCCGTTGCCGTGGCCGAGGACTTGGAGCTTGTCGAGGTCGGAGGAGGAGATGGCGGAGGGGGCGGAGGGGGCGGCTGGGGCAGTGGAGGGAGGGAGGGGGAGAGGGAAGCGGGGACGGCAGTCGGAGAGGTCGGGGAGGCGGAGGTTCAAGTGGCGGCGATCACGGACCAGAGCCATAAAGTGGGGAAGGAATTGGGATAATGGAGGATTTGGTTTTTCTTTTCTTTTTTTGAGATAAATGTGAATTTGGGAAAGAAATTAGTTTAAATAAGTGAGTAAGGGGAAGCACGTGGGAAAGTGGAAGAAATGAAGAAATTAAAGGAAGTTGCGAGGATGAAGACGACGACTGTGGGGCCCATTTTTCTGCATGCGGAGCGGACGGATGTGTTACCGGCGTCTCTTCAAATTTTAATTCAAAATACAATCAACCTTTTAATTAACGTTAATTATACCTTTAAAAATACAATCAGCCATTTAATTAACCTTAACTATACTCTTATGTCCCTTTGGCCCGCCAACGTTTTGTTTCGGGACCAAGAATAGAAATAGCAAAATTTAAAGTTTTATTCGTAAAAATGGTAAAAATATTTTAAAATTATAAAAATAGTAAAACGAATTTAAATAATAAAAATACAAATTGGTAAATGACCAAACTACCCCAAACACTAAATTGAATATAAATAGACAATGTTGAAAGTAATTAAAAAACTGCAAATACATTCTATCTAAACTTCTAGAAGAAGAAAAAATTACAATCTCAACAAAAAACTAAAAAACAAATAGCATAGTCAAATCTTAAACATTTGAAAATACAAATAGCGGTTGCTTCTTCAATGGACGACTAATCGATAATGAACAAAATAAGATTTGACAGTCATACAAACCAAAATGTAGCAGAGAGGTGATGGTGACAGAAGAAATAATGGAAAGTTCTAAAGAAGGTGACTCAGATGCAATTGTGGAGGATATGCTAACATAGATTTTAAGGGAGAGTTTGTGGAGATGTTATGGCTACGAGCTTGCTACAAATGGGAATAGGAAGAAGAGAAATAAAAGGATGAGATAGGGAGAGAGAGTAGAATGATAATTTTTTAAAAAATATATATTTTTAAATATGTAAGGAAGAAAGTGCTTAATTTATTTTCTCAAAAATTATAAATATATTGAAACTTTATAAATAAGGATTTTTTTTTTTTTTAATGAAACAATATAAAACAAATCCTATCTAAATAATAAATATGTATATAAATAGTAATAATATACACACAAAATTAATATAATAACAAAATGTATAAACAAATAATTAAAAAAAAAAAAGATAAAATAGAATTCAATAATAAAAGAATAGATGTTGTTGGGGAAAAAAATAGGAGAATCTATAATTTAAATCTGGAAACATGAAAAATGAAGATTAAAATCGCATAACTTCATATTACAATTACACTGTGTAAATATAAATTAGTTAATCTCATAACTTCATGAAGCTGATTATATTCATTGGGGCATGCCCGATAAATGTAATCTCCATCCCTACTCCCTCCCTATTCCATTCCCTGTCCAATTAAAAATTTCTCGCCTCATTGAGAATGAGATCTCACGAGGTAAATGGATATCTATAGCTCCTAGTTTTAAAAAGTTTCATTTTAACCTTTAAAAGTAAGAAGTTTTCACAGATAAAAAAATGTCAAACTATTTATAAAAATAGTAAAAAAAAAAAAAAAAAAAACACTAATAGACACCGGTAAACATTGATAGACTTCTATCAATCTCTATCAAATTCTATTACAAAAATTAAAATTTTACTATTTTGTGTAAATAATTTTTCTTATTTTTCTATTTTTAAAAATACCCCTTAAAGATTTTTTTTCCCATATTTGGCTAGCTCTAACCTCCAAATTTATTTCTCATATTTGTTTTAATTGGTTCATTTAAGCAACACATAAGATTAACTTTTTCCTTCTTAATTTAACAGCGAAATCCTTTTAAGTGCTGTTTTTCAATGGTTAAAATAGAATTTCTCAAAGTTAGGGTGTAATTGAAAAAAAGAATAGTTCATATGTATTTATATATATATAATTTAATCTCTAATCAATAGCCCTCCTTATTTATGTCAGATTATAAATTTGTTGTTTGAGTTTAGTTTCAAATTTTAATTCTTTATGGACAAAGAACATAACTCTTTTTACTCTTTTCTCTAAAGATCAAATCTTTTAATTTTCATATACTTACTTATACTAAAAAAAGATCGATTCTTTATGATTATATGTTAAATTTTACAAATCTTATTTTTTTTTAAGTAATGATGTAGTTGCATAATAACGTTGGAAATAGATTAGAAAACATGTATTCTCATTTCTATCCTAATAACAACTTCAAGCATATTTAAAGTACTTTTGCAATTCTTTTCTCATACGTCAAAGAGGTTGTAAAACTATAGTTACTTTGAGATGTCCTCCTCTAACAAATTTTAATTATTTCTTAACCAATGGTGGCTAAAAATGGTATAAGAGATCATTCATGAAGATTCAATTGACTTATCAAACTCTAAATCATGTACTATACTCGTGAATTTTAACCTAATTAGCTTACGTGTAACTTGACTAATGTCTCAAGACATATGCTTAATTCTATAACATCTTTCATTAAATATTAGCGTTACATATCAAATACATAATAATTTTTAGTTTTGAGAAAAACTTAAACACTATTGTAAGATAATCTATTTAATTTTAGGTTAAATTATAAATTTAGTCTCTAAACTCTCATATTTGTCTTTTTTTTTTTTGTCCAACTTTCAAAAATACAAATTTAATCTCTAAAATCCCATTTAGTAACCATTTGATTTTTAGTTTTTAGAACTAAGTCTATAAATCTCCTTTCACCTCTAAATTTCTTACTTTGTCATCTACTTTGTATCAATACTTTCAAAAATCAAACCAGATTTGAAAACTAAAAAAAGTAGTTTATAAAAACTTATTTTTATTTTTGAAATTTAGCTAAGAATTCCACTCTTACACTAAAGAAAAATGCAAACCATTGAAAGAAAATGAGAAAAATAGGCTTAATTTAATAATTAAAAAAAAAACAAAATAGTTATCCAACGAGGTCTAAACTTTCAAAATTCTTAGAATGCATGAATTTATTAAAAAAAAATCAAAATTTAAAATTTTATTATACACAAAATTCTAATTTTTCATGAAAGACCTATCAAATATAAAATGGAAAGTTTTAAAATCTATTACACACCTTAAAATAAACCTGCAATGTAATTAATCATTATTTCTAAGGGTGGAAAACACACTATTCTTTAATTCAGTTGAAGGGAATGTGTAGTACTAGATTTTTCTTAAAAATTAACATGATCGATCATAGCTTTCTTTTTAAAAAAATGATATTCTCAATCTTTATACACACATTTAATATTCACATCAAATAATTATTGCTTTCAATAAATAATTAATAATTTATTCAAAATTTAACAAATAAGTCCGTTATCTTATAGAGGTGTTATTTGGAGTTTTTAGACCTAATCCAATTGTTCGATTTGAAAATTTTTCAACCCAAATAACCCTTATTAAAAAATTAACCTAACCCAACCCAACCATAAAATATTTGGTTGGGTTGGTTCGGGTAATCGATCATTTATTTAAAATTTTGTTCCAAAAGGAAGCAAAATGTAAATATATAAAAATATAATTTAATTATTCTCGTATATTGAATTAAGATTAACTAACTTCAATTTATATATTGAATTTTTTTTTCTAAAGTGCAAAGATACTAGTTGTTGAAGAATAAATTATTAAAAAAATATTTAAATTAAATAAAATTAAAATCAGTATATGTATAAATAATTGTGTTATTAGTAACAAATATTTTAAAATTAATAATAAATTCGTGTTGGTTTGAGTTATATTAGGTGAACCCATGACCCAATCCAACCCATAAAATTTTCATTTATTTGAATCTAATCAAACCCATAAAATTTCCATTTATTTGAATCCAACCCAACCCAAATGAGTTGATAACCAACCTAAACTGCTTGAGTTAAGTTGGATTGATTTCGAGTTATCGGATTTTTTGAACACCATATTAACCAACTATTTTTCCAAAAACAAAAGAAGTTAGCCAACCATATTCGTCCAACGACCAAGTAGGGCCAGGCCACCCACCTTCTTTTCTTGCTTTAGTTATTTTGTTTGTATAAAATTAAATATTAAGTTAAAAACTAAATATTTAGAGCTTATACATTTAATATTTGTAATCATTTAATTTCTAAGTTTTAATAAATAATATTATTGTAGCCTATGTATTTTACAATTTATAACGGTTTAATCTCTATTGTAAACAAAGATACTTTATTTTATTAAAATTTTCATGATAACGACTAGATTGTTACAAAATTTAAAATATAAAGATTTTATTTTTGCTTATTAAAATTTATACATTAAATTGTTATAAATTTAGATGTAAGAAACTAAATCGTTAATAGGATAGATGAAAAATGTTTTTACCATAGCAATTATGCGTAAATTGTGAAAAAAACACACACACAAACGATTATTAACTTTAAAATAAAAAAGAAAAAGAAAAAACGAAACAGTCACCTGAATAAAAATGAAAAATGTGAAGTGCATTTCTTTTATTTATATGGTGAGCTGCCAAAAGTTGCACGAAAAATAATACATTTCCCAAAATTTGCTTGGATGGCTTTTTCGTCTTATATACTTATCTTTTTTTGGCAATTGGCATTACAATTATACAAAAGCTACTATTTTCCCATCGATATATTCCACTAAAAAATGGAAATTTCCAACCTATTTTCTATGTTCTGTGCCATGTTTAAATTAAAAGGTAGGTGGAAAATGTGTTTTATATTTGTAAAGCCCTATGATAAGTTGATAACTAAAAGTATTGTCAATGAACTTTTTTTTTAAAAAAAATTAAATTGGTTTTCTCCCCATTTCTTTATTATGTTATTTTCATTTTTTTTTTCACAAATCAAATTTCAAAAGTGAAACACAAGTTTTTAAATATTATTACTAACTATTATTATTTGCAGTGTTCAAAATTTGATTTAGTTTTTGAAAATAAAAAGTGAATGATAGAACAAATAAACTGACACTTATTTTCTATTATTAATTTACACTTGATTTGCTCTCCCCCCCCTAAACTACATTTTTTTAAAAGTACAATAAGTAAATTTCCGGATGTTGTCATCTAAATTCTTCTTATAGTTAGAAAAACCAAATCAAGTTAAAAGAAAAAAAATAAAAATAAATAAAAAATTTGTATTATTTTTAAACCTTAGCTAGGCAGTATACGCTTGATATCCTTAATAATCTTAATACACTACTAATATATACTTAATACTATACTTAATACACTACTAATATATATATACTTGATATACGTGATACACTTGATACACTAGATACATTATTGATACACGGTTGAAAATTGAAGAAACTAAAGAAATAGAAGAAGTCCAAATTAGGCCAAAATGACATCAAATCTCCTTCTCGAAGACGACTCTTTGCATACAAAACTGACGCTAAAAGAGCCGCAACCCTAAATGAACTCAAGGATGTCCTCTTCGAACCACCACAAGTAGCATCACAAAAATTGTGACAGTACTTACAACGAACATTATATCTTCTAGATCTAATGAGGAATTCTCTCGAAAGCTATCCCCACCATGTTTTCATCAATATCGAACTTCCAGAGAAGAAAGGCAAAAGTGGTACAAGCTGGTTCAACCATAACTACCCTATCAGAAACAAGAAATTTGAAATGTACAACATTGAGACAGTGAGTACCGATCAAGATCCATCCTTGAAAGCAGCACTGCAGGTCAGCATATCGAACTGACTTTCGAATGGAACTGCAGGAGGAAAAAAAAAGAGAGGAACGCGAACACTTCTGAAATCAGATTTGTAAATCTTGTCATATTTACGACATAACAAACATTGGTGATACAGTTGTCAAATAGTATTTTTAAATTGACAACTCAACACAATTTCTATATATATATAGAGGAGGAAATTGCCTTTAGAAAAATGTTTTCCAATTTTAAATCATAATGAACTAAAAAAGAAAAATGGTTAAACAAGAAATTTGTTTAAAGAACAACGATATCTTACATTTCGAATCAACATTTTCCATATAAATATAAAATTTGAGAGGGAAGTTAAAGTTAGAAACTTCCATAAGGAACAATTAAAGTTCAAAGGAAATTTTAGGACTCCAATAATATGTGTAAAATCATTAAAAAAAAATCAAAATAAAATAAATGCTAACCTCAAATTAAATAATAAAATAAATGTTACGGTAAATAAATAAATTCTCTTGAAAAAAGCAAAGAATATAAAAGCCGTCACTCAAATATTTGCTTATTAGATAAGCTTGACTTTCATGAGACCATGTGAGGTTAATTTCGTCAATTTTATGAAGCCGCCAACGATATTTTCCTGAAATGTACCGTATTTTCCGCTAATCAAAATCTAATTGGGTTAAAATACTATTTTAATTATGATATTTAAGTTTTGTTTTATTTTGGTTTATATAGTTTTTATTGTCTAATTTATTTTTATTGAAATTAGTTAAATAATAATATTAATATTTTTCAAACGATTATAGAGACTGTTTTTTTTAATGAAAAAAATTAGAAATAAACTAAATACAACCTATGAGACTAATATTTCATGATTTGTTGAGAATATATAGATCAAAATGATATTTTAATACTCCTTAAAATGATCACGTTTGAAGCAACAAAGTACTAAAATCCATGGAAAAAGTAATAATAAAAAATAAACAAATGAGGAAAACTTTAAAACAACAACAAGAATAGAAATACATGAGCAAAAAATATAGACAAAAACCTTCTAATTTCCACGTATTAAAAACGGCCATTTTTGTATATATAAAAAGAAAAGGTAAGTCTCGAATATTGACCTCATGAAAACTATGTATTATATTTAGTTATCTACAAATTTTCTTAATTTTCACTATTTAACAACATTTTTAAAATCTTGGAAAATAAACTTGACATTAGGCTAAACAAGTGAAATCATACTTTACTAATTAACTCTCAATTAAAATTTTATTAAACCAAACCAAACAACTTTAAAGTCAATCATTTCTAACAATGGCGTACCTTCGATAAATTTTGGATGAGTCTTTTTCTTTTTGGAGGCCAAAAACAAGTAACCAATAAACACTACGACCAACTCTCCTACGACTCTAAACATGCAAAGGGAGAAAACACTATCTAAAAAAAATCTTTCCATATCAAAGAACAACTCTGAGAGGATGCCAAAGCTACAATGGAATGAGCAGATTTGTTCACCTCACGAGAGGCGTGACAAAAATGTACAATATTAACAACATTCCCGAAAAAAGAATATCCTCAATGAAGATCTCAGTTTCAAGTAAATAAAACTCCTCCTATTGAGAAATTCAGCAACTTTTAGCGCATTTGACTTTATTTGAATGGAAAGGTTGTTACGAATCCACCCATATTCAATCGAACATAAGCTTCTAAAAGTGCTTCACCTTCAATAAATTTTGGATGCGAACTTTTAGAAAAACCATTCACTTATAAACACAACTTTATAAGTGCCAAGATTCTTGAACATATAGTAAAAGTAAAACATTTATGTAAGAAATGATGAACATGTTAAAAGACAATTAGTTGTAATATGTATATAGTAAAATGTTACATTCAAATAATGACCCATTAATCAAAAAGATGTGGAAAGAAAAAGACATGATATGGGCAAGACATAGAGGGATGCTTCCATAGTGGAGGCTTCTCTATACAAGTTGAAAGGGGAGGGTCCTCACCTCAAAGTTGACACCTTTTCTTTACATTTTATTTTAAAATTAAAGCTTAGATTTTTTTTAAAAAAATAATTATTATTATTAAAAAAAAAAATGGGTAGGTTAAGGGTTTGCCATGTGGGTACCCTCCAATCATTAATTTCATATGCAATTTTCAACCACCAACTTGCCTCACTAATTCCAAATCATATTAGGGATTGCTCATTGGAATCAATTTGCCTTTTTGCCTTATTTCCATCCCACTCAACTCCCATCAACTCCCCCAACTAAACAAATTATTATATCAAAATTATATAAATGCCTCAAAAAAATAGACAAAAGAAATGTCAAAACTCATAGCCTAAGGAAGCAAAAACAAAAGCAAAGTAAGAAATTAAGCCCCTATGCCCTACCTACAATAGCCATTGAAGCTTCCAAAATAAGAGAAAAATTAGCTATTACATACTTCTACTACTACTAAAATTCACACCCTAGATTGTTAATATTCATTATTCTTTTACTTCCAAACCAGGGCACTCACTGATTTTGCTTTCCCAGTTTGGTTTCTACGAATTTAATTACTTAAAAATCCCGATTATATTCGAACATAGTTTAATGGATACAACACAAATTATTATCATTTTAAAAATTGATGGTTCGATCTCTCATTTTCACCGTAATCAAACTAATAATATTGCAAACACGTGTCTCTCACATTTTTTCCCCCATAATGTAATATTTTGTTTAAACATTGTAATATATTTTAAAGGGAAAAATAGAAATCCATCATATATTAATTAAAAAAAACAAAGAACAAATACCACATATAAATTAGGGGAATTTTCAAAATAAAAAATATGGGAAACTATTTACACAAAATAGAAAAATTAATCTTCTTTGATGGAGACTAATAGAAGTCTAACCGTGTCTATCAATGATAGAAACTGATAAAAGTCTATCAATATATATTTTTTTTTTTTGTCAAATAGCTTGACATTTTTTTTAATTGTGAAAAATTTCCTATAAAATTTACCTAGTAAAATAAATTTTTTAGAAAGAAAATGGCAGAGGTAGAGTGGCCTTGAAATATTAATATAGAATGAAGAATGATGGATGATGGTGTGATATTCATTAATCATATTGTAATAACATAGACAATTGATTGAAATACATATAATAAATTAATAAATTCTCTGACAAACTAACTTATGAAGTTACCATATTAAAAAAATTAGTGTGAAATTAATAATAAGTGAATATAAGTTTGGACATTAAAGAAATGGATTTATATATGGGGGGTAGTGACGGAATGATAATGCATGAATTAGTTAGAATTAATCCGAAAACCTACAAAACCAAGGCGGCTGCCCCCATTCTTAAATTAAATCATAAATATGATTGGAATATATATATTTCTCTCTCTCTTTTTTGTTTCTTTAAAAATGTTTTTTTTGTCTTGTTTATCAATTAAATATCTCAACTTTAGTGGCGCTGCTCGAAATGGAAAATATCTCTACATTGTGAGATTCTGGTTTAATAATGGTTTCCATTTTATCTTTTTCTTTTCTTTTTTCACACACACACACATATATATTTTGAAGATTGTGTTTTTTTATATGTTTTATTTCCTCAATGGTTTTCATATTTTGTAAACAATTATTTGAATTCATAGTTAATTAACAAAAAAATAATAAAAAAAGGAGTTTAGAAAATCTCTCCTCTTCTTTCTTTAACCAAAAAAATTGACTGAATTCTTAGATTATATTGTTACAAACTTAAAAATAAAAATGCTAAATCATTATATTTAAATGATAAAATTATTAAAAATATTTACAAATAATAGTAAAATATCATAATCTATCTGTGAGAGACTACGATAGATTGTGATATTTTGTTATTATTTGTAAGTATTTTGATTCATTTTTCTATATTTGAAAACAACCCTATTTAAATCATTATATATACTTATACTCTACTATATATAAAAGAGGCAATGAGGAGATAATCTTTTACATATCCTTCTTGCCTTTGCATTTTTAGTAAAGTATTTTACCATTAATTGAATGGATGTAAGTTTTGGAAGGTAGGTGTCCGTTTGAAAGACAATGTAGGTGATTTTTTTTTCTTTCAATTTTTAGTTTACAAAATAAACTTATATATTTCAAAATTAAAAATTTTAGGTCGAATAGATACAATTGATGTAAACAGGATATTATTTTTGAGATATAATGTAACTCTTCTAGGGCATTTTTCTGTTGAGCTCAATAGATACAATTGATGCTAATTGGATACATTTATTAATGGAAGTAGTTACGTATTAACTCTTCTCTTTATGTGAGAGATGCATGTATTAAAAAAAAAAAAATTTATGTCTACATTCTTAAAAAATTTAATTAGTAATATAATTCTTCTCTTTGTTATAAAAAAAACCTAAATAATATTTATTTATTACATACTAAAAGTTATTATTAAAATAAATGAATTATAATTATAATATTTTTACGTGCGTGCTGTAAAAGAAAAAAAGGACTAGAAGTAGATTTCTTTTAATTTAAAAAAAAAATTGTTCAAAGATGTATATCTAAAATAGTGACTTCCATTGGACCATAGGAATTCGGATTGGATGGTCAAGAGTCATGGCCGGTCAGCGGTCACCAAACATAGGCATTTGCATTTGTATACGAATCTTAACGCCGTCTAACACCCGGTCTTGTATTGGTTATCCTCTTATAAAATGACAAATTAAAAGCTTTCGTTCCCAAAAATGATTAAAATAATTCGATTTGATTGACAATTTAAATTCTATTTTATGTTTTTACGAGAATTATTTTCGAATTCTATCATCTAAACCATATAAATTCTGAAAATAATATATTTATATTTTCAGTTTATTTATCTATATTTTGAATTTTAAATTTTAAGTATAAAATTGTATTAAATAAAAATAATAACATCTAGAAATATATTATTTTAGGTTATAAATCCACCGTATTTTTAAAACTAAAATGTGTATTACGTAATGTATTATGAATTCTATAATATTACAAAATATTATACAAATTTTATTAATATAAGATAAATTTATTGGTAATGGTAACTAGTTTTATGATTTATAAATACATTTAAAACAAAAAAGTTGATTAAGATTCATCTAAGAACGTGAGAGCATCTTCCCCTATTTCTTTCAGAGACATCCCTCTCGTAGCCTTCACTTGTTTCTTTTAGAGCTGTTTTTCTCTTCTTCTCCTTCTTTCCTCCATTATTGAGCTACCATGGACGAAGAAGACTTAATCAATGGCTGGAAATCCTTCTCTCTCTCCTCTGAAGAAGATTCCACCAATTTCAAGATAAACGACTCTTCCATTCAGGATTCAAATCAGGAATTGGTCAACTGTCTTGTTGGAAAACTCCTCTGCGCCCATACAATTCTTTGTGAAATCCTTTAACCAGCTTTGCGCAAATTCTAGAATTTAGAGCACAAGCTTCAAGCCTGCAATCTTGGGAATAACATCTTGAAGGAACTCGTTTTAAAGAGATCCTTGAGCGGAAGCGGATCATCCAAATTCTATTTTGATTGAAAAACAAATTTACAGTAAACATACAAGATATGCATTCTAAACAAATTACAACATGTTTTTTTTATTAAGAAATAGAGTACAAGAGACACTACCTTTGAAGAACCATTCTTCTTGTAAATCCCTCAATCTATCATGAACCTCGAACTCAGCAAATCTTGAAGACTCTCTTCAAGAATTCTCGAACCAACAAGAGACATAACCACTGGGAGCCTTTGGTATTGTCAAGATGAGAGTCCAGGAGTGGTGGGCTTTGACTATTTTGGTTTGGAGGGTTTTTTGAGTTTGGAGATGGAAGGAGATTGAAGAAGACAGAACTCTTCTATCGTTTAGCAAACTTCAATCGTATAGTATGTCTAGATCGTGTGGAAGAAAAGAAAACTATTTTCGTTTATTCCATTTGCCACAAAAAACTAATTAACCACCCACTAAAGTAGTCAGAGAGAAATTAGGAAAAATAAAAAAACTAATATAAATAAATATGATAACTAACTTATCATATCTTATTTATATTAAACTATATGTTATATCAAATATAACACATAATCTATAGTTTTAATATTGTATCATATACAATATAAAATATAGTTCATTTTCTCTATTTTATGGAATTTAATATGTCATATTTATATTAAATTTAACAACTATGAATCACATTCATAGAAAATAAATTTGAACCTTGTTCAAATATTTATTTCCTCCAATTAAACTATAATGTATCAAATATATTATAACAGTTATATCATATATAATTGAATTAATTTAATTATATCATATATAATTAAACTCCATCTTATTAATTTGAACAATTCAAATTAACCCAAAAACTGATTCTCAACTAAATCTTTTTGAGCTACCAAGGGGAACTTATGGACCTATAGCTTGAAGCTCCAACATTACGTGAATAATTAATTAAACTTTTTAATTACATTATCTACCACTCGTTAACTGTTGGGCACTCCACTAAAGACCAATAACTGCAATCTTCGCACTATAGATATATTTCTGTGTCCATTGGATATAACCCATCAACAGTACGATGATCCTTCACAAATTGCTCGTAAGTACAGTTGGGCCAAATTACCGTCTTTCCCCTGTAGTTAAACTTCTTAAGTATCACTGATCCCTCTAATGAACAATAGATCATAGTCCTACTATGACTAAAACCTTCTCGAATCAGGAGAGGGTGTGGCGCCACATTGTTCAAGATCCAGAATCAGCCCTTAAGGGAGCAATTTATCTACTTACTCCTACTTCGAGGAAGTAGTGAATTCCATCTTGTGTAGTTGTGTTCCCAGCTCCCCAATTAGACGAATTTACAAAATGGTAAGCTTGTTGAGTCGGCGATCTGGCCACTCTCACCCATACAATTCAAAGGATCGCCCTCATAGGCAAGAGTTCTGATAGCTGGCAGAAATTTCAGTTATTATAAGCCTTTTATTTAGAATTATGAGGGCTAACAGGTAAAAAAACACAGTGATAATACTTAGAATTTGTGAAAAATTGAGTTTTGCGTCGATAAGCACCTAAAACCTCACTGACCAAATTTTATGCGTTATTCCGTGCCAAAGTGTCTATTTTTGTAGCTATCGTAGGAATCAAACGCATGCGTTTGTAATAAGCAATCACAGACAAACGCATGCGCTGAAGCCAGGCGACCGCAAAAGACGAACACAGACGGCAACCCCATGCGTCCAACGCATGGAAGTTGCAGTAATCGCATGCGTCCAACGCATGGAGAATGCGGTGAACAAATAGAGATTGCGGCCACGGATTGAGAGTCATAATAAAAGATCGTAAGATGGGTAGAACGCATTGATAACTTCAGCTAAATTCAGCTCGGACGCATACCTTGGAAGTATCAACAAGATAAGGCGATGTGACAATGCCCATCCACGAAAAAAGCAGCAGTGAGCCATACCTTCATCATTACAGCTGTCGACATCCTAATTCTATAAATAGCCCTTGAGACCTTCATTTTGAGACATCCGAGCTTCTACCTCAAGGCAGAAGTTTGTGATCACAGATGAGAGCTTGAAAGAGATTTCCAGTGAGAATTCTTCATCTCCACAACCCAGATCGAGTGACGATCGGAGCATTCACCGGAGATTGAGCTCGAGAGAGGCATCTCCACCATTCAACCATGGCACCACTGGCAGCCTTGATGCAGAGTCCTTCGTCTCCCTTCTAATCTCTGTATTGTATAGCTTGAGATATTAAGATATTTTGTGATCAATGCAAATCTTAATTCCTTCATTACCGTCTTCATCTCTATCATAGTTTATCTTTAGCGTTGATTTATCAAAGTCAATCGCATGCTTAATCATATAGCCTAGAGATAGGACACATGTAGCAACCCACCGAGAGGTGTGCGTTGTGCGAGTATAGTGAGTTAATCCTCTTTGCTTGGTGAAAGGTTTTGGCATGCCTGTCTATGGGATGCTGTATTGCTTGCCTATAAGTTAAGTAGCTGCGTCTAACTTCCTGAAAAGGTAAGGGATAGAACGCACTAAGCAAGGTTCGTATTGTTCCTAGAGATAGGCACAATCTTATGCTCGACGCAACCATGCACTATAGAGATATAGTCATGTGGCTGACCATCGAGAGGTGTGATGTGTTAGTGTAACGAGTTGGGATTACTAGGGCGATTTAAGATAGTAAACATTACTATGCGTTATTGGTTGTTGTGTCTCTACTTATTCTCATTGTAAGTTTTCTATTGCTAAATATGTTTAGTTAGGAGTAGGAGTAGTATGTGAAACATTTAAACCTTCTTCGCTTTATTTTTATTCTTATTCATCGTCTCAAACACATCACTTCACAAATATTATTGAGTGACAAATTCCTGTGTTCGACCTCAGATTACCCGAGAAACTTGCGTTTGTGTTATACTTGGCGCAAGCGTAAGAAAACTTGTGATAGGAACACGTGATCATTGCATGCTAAGATTAACCGCATCATCATTTCGACGCATGACCTCAGACGCATGGGAGCAAACGCATCAGTTATGTCTAACGCATGATTTTATATTCAAACCCATCCGTCCTTAAATGATAAAAAATGCATCCCTAAATTATTCATACAAGTTCACAACTCACTCCGGATTAAGGTCATGTTACCTATGGTCATCTTGGTGAAATGAAAGTCTCTATTATGAACGGTATTATATAATTAGACTAAACATTTCGTGGTTCGGTCTTACACAAACTTCTTTGTATAGAATATCTCTCCTCGCATGTCTAATACATGAATGATCATGATCAGATAATTTGTAGCACTTTACAACATTTGTAACATGTACAGAGCGGACCATATTCGTAGTGTCACCAGGATAAGGTACACAGCCTTATCTATATACTACAAACCATTTAGGTTATCACTTAAACATGACCCACCTGTATGTCTCCACATACATGTTCAAGTTACAACGATAACCTTAGATGTTAGTTTATTGGTTTGTGGTTAATGCAACTAAAATATCACATATTTTATAGACAAAGTGAATAAAAATATTATATATCATTAATCACATAAGAGTTTATCTATACAAAAGTTTAAAAACTATAGGACCATCTATCTTTTCAAATTTCTAAACTTTATTGATAAAAATCACATCTTTATAACTGGACCTTCCAATTTTGGAAAATCCCTTTCTTTCTAAAAAAACTTTTACATCTTGAGTTTAAACTAGTTCCATTTTTTGGGTTCATTTCATTGGTTTACCTCTTGTTTGTTTCAGTAAATCAATGGCAACCAGTCTTGGCAACTCAATTGGTACCTTTATCAATGTTGATTTTGATGAAAACGACAACTGTTGGAAGCCAAGTCTTTGCATCAGAATAACCATTGACATCACAAACCCCCTCGGACATGGGCTCAAATTCGGTTATGAAAACTCATCTTCTAAAGACTGGATCCAAATTAAATATGAGCGGGTTCCAGACTTTTGCTATGACTGTGATATGATTGGTCACATCCTAAAAAATTGTGCCTTAGCCTCTTCCAAGATGATTGTTCTCCAAAGGAAAACCAATATAGACCTTGGCTCCGATTTCAATCTCCCTCGAGGAATTTCTTCCAGAAAAAATCAAGAACGTTCTGCTACACAGTCCCCCAAATCTGTCAAAACCAACCCTTCAGGTAAGGTCCCATCTTTTCCGATTGTTAACTATACATTAGTAGCAGATCTAACCCAAAAAGATAACACCTGATTTCCCATGTTCTGAGAAGAAGTCAAGATTAACTAAAGATGATTTTTCCATTGATCTACATCCCCTTCCAGATTCTCCTTCCTTTTCCATGGCAGAGGTTATTTAGCAACTCCGTCACTCACTATGAAAATCTTATGTTGAAACTTTCATGGTTTGGGAAACCAACGGACATTCTAAGCTATCAAAAAGGTTTTTGTTGCTTCAGGAAGCATCTCTTTGCGTTCTTCACTGAAACTAGCTGTAACCATAAGAAAATGTTATCTCTAAAAAATGCGTCAAATTTCCATGACTGCTTTTCTGTTTCCAACGAAGGTAGTGGGGGGTGACATCTATTTGCTATGTAAACAAGATCTCCATGATACAATTAAATCTTCATCTCTCACATATTGACTCTATTATTACTTATAATAGTGCCACCTAGAGATTCACTGGTTTTTATGGCCATCCCGACCCTACCAAAAGATCTAATTACTGGAATTTAATTCATCGTTTACCTAATAATGACGATACTCCATGGCTTACTAGTGGAGACTTTAATAAGCTAGTGTGGAGCTCTAAAAAAATTGGGTGTAGTCCCTAAAGATGATAACTTAATGAACAGCTTCAAAGATGCTATTTTTTATTGTGACCTTTTTACCTTGGATACAAGGGTGATAAATTCACATTGTGCAACCGCTGGCGTGATAAACCTCAAATTTTTGAAAGATTTGACAGATTCTTAGGTAATTCAAGCTTTAAACTCCTTTCCCTTCTTTTTCTAACCTTCATCTTGATTGGTGCAAATCAGACCATCGACCAATTGAACTTAACCTTTTATTTGACCTCCCTAGTAAGACTTACCCTCCTTCACCAAGCCTTTCAAATTTGAAGAGCTTTGAACTCTTCATGATTCATGTCTGGCTACTATCCAAAACTCTGGCTCTTGGAACTCTACTTTATCCAATCTTATTGATTTTCACTCCAACCTCATTTCCACTTCAAAAAATCTCAAAAGTTAGGGTTCTTCTATTACCAATAAATTTAAATCCAGAATTGAAGCCCGTAAAGCTTCCATTAAAAAAGCTTATAATATCCATCCCCCCCTTTCGACCTCATCCATAATCTTGAACTTGATCTCGATAACCTCGTAGGAAACTCGACACGAGGAGATCCTTGAGCGGAAGTCATCCAAATTCCATTAATTATTGAAAACATAATTTACAGTAAACATATAATTAAATATGCATTCAAGGTTAAATTACAACATGCTTTTACAAAATAAATAGGTTTCAAGAAACCTCACCTTTGAAGAACCTTTCTTCACAAATCCCTCAAACAATCGGAACTCCTTCCTCGCGGATCACCTTCTTCTCGCACGAACACTACCAATCAAGAACCCTCTATATTCTCTTTTGGGATTAAAGGATTCAAACAAGGCTTGCTTGAATCCTTGGTAGAGGGAAGGAGAAGGAGAGGATTAGAGGGGAATTTTCTCATAGAACTTTTCTCTGGGTTAATGAATGTGAATCTCTTGAAGAAGATGATCTCTCCGCCTCTTTTACCACTTGTTAGTTATTGAGAGAATAATGGGGAAATTTTTCCTTTCACCAATTTCAAATAAATTAATAAAATATATAATAACTACTTTATTATATGTAAAATATATGTTATATTAAATATAACATATAGCCTATAGTTTTATATTGCATCAAATACAACATAAACTATAGATTTTATTCTCTCTTAACTATACATGACATTTAATATAAATCACATTTATATTAAATCTATTTAGATGAATCTCATTCATATAAATGATTTTGGATCATATCCAATTATTTAATTCCTCTCAATATAAATAATATTTATATTTAATTACATGAATCTCATTCATATAATTGGTATTTGAATCATATTCAAATTCCTCTCATAATGTATCAAATACATTATAATTAATTATATTATATATAATTAATTTCTTCAATTAATTTGATCACTTCAAATTAATCCAAAGGTTAAATCTTTGTTGAGCTACAACCTTATGGACCTATAGATTGAAGCTCCAATAGTACTTGGATAATTAATTAAACTCTTTAATTAAATTACCCAACATCTATTAACTTCTGGTCCCTCTACTAAAGACCAACAGCTGCACTCTTCGTAGTACAAATATATTTTTGTATCCATTGGATATAACCAATCAATAGTGCGATGACCCTCACAAATTGCTCGTAAGTACAGCAGGGCCAAAATACCGTTTTACCCCTATAGTTACATCTAACTCCTTAAGTACCACTGATTCCTCTAATGAACAATAAGTTATAGTCCCACTATGACCAAGTCCTCTTGGGCCAAGAGAGGGTGTGGTTACTATGTTCAAGACCCGGAATCAATCCTTAAGAGAGTAATTTATCTACTTGCCTCTGCATTGGGGAAGGAGTGAATTCCGTCTTGTGTAGCTGAGTTTCCAGCTCTCCAAATAGACGAATCCCTAAAATGGTAGGCTTGTTGAGTTGGCAATCTGGTCACTCTCACTCATACAAATCAAAGGACCGCATTCATGGGCAGGAGTTCACAACTCACTCAAGATTCAAGTCATGTCACCTATAGTCATCCTAGTGAAATGTAAGTCTTTATTATTAACGGTGTTATATAAAAGACTAATCATTTCGTGGTCCGGTCTTATACAAACTCTTTATATAGGATACCCTCACTCGCATGTCTCCACATGAATGATCAGGATCAAATCATTTGTAGCACTTTACAACACTTGTAATACCTACAAAGCGGAGATACCTAGCCTTATCTATCTACTACAGACCATTTAGGTTATTATTTAAACAAGATTCACTTGTATGTCTCTACATACTTGTTTAAATTACATGAAATAACCTCAGATTTTAGTTTATTGGATTGAGTATATGCTTATAAAATAACACTTATTTTATTAACAACAATATGTTTATACAGAGTTTATAAACTACGAGATTACAAGGAGATTAAGGACACCATTCCCTATCAACCTACTTCTTGAAGAAGAAGTATATTGGAAGCAAAGTTCCAAGGAGTCCTGGTAAAGTGTGGTGACTCCAATATCATTTGGTTTCATCAAAAGGCTTCTAAAAGGAGAAAAAAGAATAAAATTAAAGGCATCTTTGATAACTCAAATATCTGGCATGAGGATCCCACTTCAGTTGAAAGTATTTTTACTTCTTACTTTTCCAATTTATTCCAAATAATAAACCTTCTCTGCAGGATATCTAAAGAGTTACAGAAAAAGTTTCTCTGATCATTAACGAAGAAATGAACCATACTTTCATTGTTCCCTTTACCAAGGAAGAAGTTGAACAAGCTTTAAATCAAATGCATCCCACAAAGGCCCCTGGCATTAGTGGCTATCCTACCCTCTTCTACCAAAAATATTGGATACAACATGTTATCTTATTATCCTTAACAAAAACTTTTCTATCAAATCCTGGAACCATACTAATATTGCACTTATTCTAAAATAAAAAATCCTTCTATGGTTTCAGAATGTAGGCCTATTAGTTTATGTCATGTATCATACAAATTAATATCCAAAGTTCTTGCAAATAGGTTAAAACCTATTCTTACTAATGTCATTTCTTCTTCTCAATCAGCTTTCTTATCTTCTCGTTCTATTTTTTATAACATAATTTTATCTCATGAATGTCTTATACTTTTTTAAAAGAAAAAAAGATAAAAATATTGGGATTGGTGTCCTAATTCTCTCGGAGTCTTGTTGTTTTGTAAAGATGCACATTGTTCAATGAATAAAATAAGTGTTATTTAATCCTGACATTTACTCATATCCAATAAACAAAGCTCCTTGGTTATCTTATGTGAACTTAAGCATGTATATGTGATATACAGGTGGATCATACCTTAAGTGATAACCTAAATAGGTCTATAATATAAGGATTAAGGTGGGATACCTGATCCTGGTGACACTACGGATACAGACCGCTTTGTAGAGGTTTGCAAGTGTTATAAACTACTACATATGGTAGATTCTGACCATTCATGTGGAGACGTGGCGCGGGGGTATCCTATACAAAGAGTTTGTATAAGACCTGGACCATGAGATGACTAGACTTTGTATATAACGTCGTTGATACTAGAGACTTACATCTCACTTAAACGACCATAGGTGACACGACCTCAATCCTGAGTGTTTTGGGAACTCATGCCTTTGAGGGCGGTCCTTTGATTAGTATGGATGAGAGTGGCCAGATTGTCAACTCAACATACCTACTTTTTTGGGAACTTGTCTGATCTGGGAGTTAGGAACTCAATCCACAAGATGAAATTCACTCATTTTCCAAAGTAAGAATAAGTAGAGAGATTGCTCCCTTAAGGGCTGATTCTGGGGCTTGAACATAGTAGTCACACTTTCTCTTTGGAAGAGAAGACTAAGTCATAGTAGGACTATGATTTATGTTCATTAAAGGGATCAGTGGTACTTAAGGAGACAGATGTAACTACAGGAGCATAACGATTATTGGCCTAGTTGTACTTACGAGCGATCTGTGAAGGGTTGTCGCACTGTTGATTCGTTAAGATGGACACATAACATATCTATAGTAAGGATAGTTCAACTGTCGGTCTTTAGTAGAGTGTCTGGCAGTTAACGGATGGTGGATCCTGTTACTAAAGAGTTTTTAGTTATTCACGTACTGTTGGAGTTTCGAGTTACAGGTCCATGAGATCCCCTTGGTAGCTCAATGAATTTAGTTGAGGATCAGTTCTTGGTGTTGATTTGAAATGTTCAAATTGACAAGAGGTATTTTGATTATATATGATATAATCGGTATGATGTATGAGATACATCTAGTAGAGGACTGATGTAAATGAGATTTACATTAAGTACCATAGAATAGAAAGAACTATGGTTTATATATTTTATGAGATGAAATATTAAAATTATAGATTATGAATATAGTATGATAAGTTGGTTATCATTTATGTTTATAATAATATTAATTATTGGATAATTAATTTTTTTTTTCTTTTAAATAACCAAAGTAGTGGGTGGTTATTGGATCATGGTAACCGTGAGTTTAAAAAGAAAATTGGTTTCCTATTTTCAAAAAGAAGTTTTTACAAAAGTTTGAAAAAGTTTTGTCTCCGCGCAAAAGAAACTTACGAAGTCGTCAAGTAAATACGGATTTACTAAATGACGACTGGGCTAGCTAAACGATCATGCAGTGGCGAGCTAAACGATCGTGCAGTATTTACTAAACGATCTCATAGTTTTACTAGACGATCGCTGGCCCAAGGTAAACAATCGTGTAGAGTCTGTAGGCGACAGACGGAGCTAAACAATAGATTAAACGATCACATAGCTTTATCTAAACGATTGGACATCGACCTATACGATAGGTCTCCGCCATCTCCCACTTGCCCAGTCATGTAGGCGATCGGTGTTTCCTCCTTCGTCTGCCTCATACCAAGTTCGAATAGAGCCCATCCTCTAGATTCTCACACCGAGAATATCAAGGTAGCCTTGTTGGTGGTGTCAAACTTAACTCGACACCATCGAAGTTTTGTGGAGGCCGTTTATATTGCGGAAGAGTTCGTGACCGATGAGATCATTGAGGACGAGCACGAAGTGTTCGTGCAGTGTTGCGGTCGTGTAGATCGAGTGCTCGTGGTCGCTATTGTTCAAGCAGTCTCGCAAAGGAGCATGGAGACACATCTTCATATGTGCATAGAGTTTGCTTTCTATGCATTTGTATTTGTTCATGCTGTAATTTCTGTATGAATCACATAACCGTTTGTATTGAAGTCGACTGTAAATATTTGTTCATTCATGATTGTAATTTGGAATAGTCTTGTTCTGCTACTCGTGGAAATCTCGAATCTGATTTCCTTCAATTGTTATCAGAGCCAGGTTCTCTGATATTTCAAATTACAGATCTGAATCGAACGTATTTTTCAGTCGCGGTGGGTTTCTGCATTTGTGGATGAATTTGATGAACGTTCGGGTTTTAAATTGCCTTTTTGTTAAAGCTTTCAGTATTACAAAGTGTTAATTATAAGAGCTCCTATGTTTTTGGGCGAAATTAATTTTGCAATCGAGCCTGTAATTCGAAAAGTTCGAGTTCGTCGAGTCATTCGTGATGAAGCTTTGGTGTATGGCGATGCAGTTCTCAATGAAGAAGAAGACCAAGCGTTGGTCAGATCGTGTAGCCTCAGGTAAACGATCGTTGGAATTTCACTAAGCGATCGTTTAGATATTTTTTTTCTAGACGACCGTGTAGTATTTTTTAATCGATCGTTTAACTAATGCTAAGCGATGGGGTAAATCGTTTACCATATCGTGTAGCATTGGTTGCACGATCGCATAGGCGCTGAAGGTTGACAATCAAAATGGGAGCATGAAATGCTCGTCGTTTAGTAGAAGACAGGTGCTGGACGATCGCGTAGTTAACAAGCTTCATCGCTTAGTTGCGCGTATGCTATACGGAGACGCTAACTAAGCGATCGCTTAGGCGATGGTGCTTCACGGCATCGTAGTCGCTTAGACGATCGCGGAAGGTGGGCGCTGTGCGAAGCGCGCTAAGCAATCATGTTCTTCAGGCTTCTTCGCTTAGTAAAGGTACACGATCGTGTAGTAATAGCTAAACGATTGTTTGGTTTTTTCTAGACGATCGTATAGTAAATGCTAAACGATCGTTAACTCTGGCACGCTGGTAAGCGATAGAGCAAAGAGTTTGTTTTATCGTGTAGGCGATCGTGGAGTGCTTAATACACGATGGATGGTTGGAGAAGCGATGCTTTGTCGAGCGGTTCAAGACCCGGTTCACCTGTTTGAACCGGAGACTCCTTGTCTTTGTAATAGTTACCTTTCATTTTTGTTTTTTAAGGCAATTTTACCCAGTTCATCAACTTTTATTGTTTATACATGTGATATATGGTACTTATATGCCAAAGTGTTTGTCATATAGTTAAAAACCCACCTTAGGTTATGCAATTGCTAGCATCATATATTATAAATGTTATAATCTAGCATGAAGAAATTACTTGAAAGCATGCGCATGCATCATGAAATATAAGAGTTATATTTTGCATGCATTGAGCATTATCATGCATATCATTTTATTATAAATGTTATACTCTAAGGGTGAATGGGAACATGTTTTGCTTGTTTCATTGTTGTTTTGTATAAGTGTTAGATAAAAGAAGTAGCAATGAACGGACAATGCATTGAGCATAACACTTAGGCTGTTTATAATCGTTATGAATGCCTTGCATGTATTAACTTTGCATTGTGGTTGTTTCCGTTTATAAGTGTTATAAAGGAAATTAGACCTAAAATCAATAATTCAGAGTTGCATGCGGACTTAGAGTGAACTTAAGTTTTTTAAAAGGGTTTTAAAATTGGATTGAGATAGACCTAAGTTCAAGTGTTTCTAAAGAGTTTAGTAACCTAGATTAATCTTTTAAAATCGGTTTAATAGAATTAAATTTATTGGAATAAAAGATTAACTTTGTTGCAAACCTATCTATAAGGGTCCTTTTGTCTAAGGTGGGTTTTGGCTAGGCTGGGGTTCTTAAGTTGACGGAAACGTAACATCCCTACCTGAAAACCTACTTGGAAAGGTCAACTAGATAGATTTTCAACAAGCATGCGACGTTTTGGTTAAAGACTCCATTAAAGAGTTTAATGGATGATGATCAAAAGTTGTTTCACTATCCAAGGTAAAAGTTACTATTGGGAAAACCTAAAAGTCACTTAGTTAAAATCCTTAGCCGTGTTTTTTCTAAGTAAGCTAAACCCTAGGTTATAAAATACTCAGTGGGAGAAAGAGGCGTATCAGATATGTCTATGATTCCACTCACGTTTCTCCCTATATGTTCATACCATGAGATTCATGCTTGGCCTCGAGATGCCCAGGATGCATTCCCCTTCGGATAGTGTTTGCATGAGTCAATATTAAGGTGGACGGAGAGAGTATTTATAGTAAGTGGGTGAAGGGTGTGTGTCAACACATCCTATGGTCTCTTTCATTTGTTCACACTGTGAGATCATTCTGTACGCCCTCGTGTCACGTTCGGAGCATCCCCCCTTCGGATGGGTTTTGTGCAGTTGGTCAATATCAAGGTAAACTCTAGAAATGGATAGGGTCGCTTTAGGTTTTGCCCCAATTGGTTTTTTCCCCTTTGAATTAGCCTTTTGGGACGGACCTTTAGGGCTTAAAATGACGGGTCACACTTACGGGAGATTGTTAAGTAAGTTAATGATTTCTTGGCCAAATTAATGATGGCTTGTCATTATAGGAATAAGAGTTTTTCTGGTATTAATGACTAGTTGAGAACTTCTCAATTCAGAGGAGGGATAACTGACCTTCTTTCGGTGGCTTTTGTCCTAAACCTTTGAAACGTCATTGTAAAACTAGATGTCACACGGGGTTCTTATTAGTTTTGCTAAAACCTTATTGGTTGTTGTTTTGTTTTACAAAGGGTATTTGCTTAAAACCTAACATAGGTGAATGTGTTTTTCTTTTCAGCAACTCGTTAGTATTTCCATCTAAAGCTTTTAAAAATGACCGATTACTTACAGTGGAAAGAATCGTGTGAAATGAATTTCGTAGTAAACGACCTCCATCCCACTACTCTCCAAAAGAGGAGACAAGACAGTAAATATGATTTATTGGTCTTAGAGACATGTCTGGTAGAGAATGATGATTTTGCCTGGATCCTTGATTTAGGTGCTACCAATCATGTCAGTTTCTCTTACCAAGGATTCAGTTCCTAGCAAACGTTGCCACAGGGAGAGATGACTCTTCGAGTCGGTACTGGTGAGGTTGTTTCAGTTGTTGCTATAGGCAAGCTGAAGTTATTTGTTGACAAGAAACGTTATCTGTTATTGGATAATGTTTTTGTAGTACCTCATATGAAGAGGAACTTAATCTCGGTTTCTTGTCTCATTGAACAAGGCTATACCGTCTCCTTTTCTGAGAATAAAGTGTTTATTTTCAAGAATGGAATGGATATTGGTTGTGGTTCAATGGAAAATAAATTATATGTACTAAGGTCGTTAGTCATAAAAGCCTTATTTAACATTGACATGTTTAGTACGACAACAACAGCTAAAAGACCAAAGGTTTCTCCAACGGAAAGTGCCCATCTTTGGCATCTTAGGTTAGGTCACACCAACCTCAATAGGATTGAGAAGTTGGTGAAAAGTGGACTTCTAAAGAGTTTAGAAGAAAACTCCTTGCCGGTTTGTGAATCATGCCTCGAAGGTAAGATGACCAAACGACCATTTACTGGAAAAGGTTACAAAGCCAAGAAAGCCTTGGAGCTTGTACATTCAGACCTCAGTGGTTCGATGAATGTTAGAGCTCGAGGTGGGTATGAATATTTCATCTCTTTCATAGATCATTATTCAAGGTTTAGGTATCTCTTCCTAATGCAACTAAGTCTGAAGCCCTTGACAAGTTCAAAGAGTATAAAGCTGAAGTTGAAAACTTGTTAGATAGGAAGATAAAAACACTACGATCTGATCGTGGTGGGGAGTATATGGACCTCCAATTCTAGAACTATATGATAGAACATGGGATTACGTCCTAACTCTCAGCCTCGGTACACCTCAGCAGAATGGTGTATCAAAAAGGAAAAACAAGACCTTGTTAGACGGGTTTGGTCTATGATGAGTTGTGCTCATCTTCCATACTCGTTTTGGGGTTATGCAGTGTAGACTGCATGTTATATCCTGCTCAACGTTCCTTCAAAAAGTGTTTCTAAAACACATTTTGAGTTATAGAGAGGCCGTAAAGGTAGTTTATGCCACGTTAGGATTTGGGGTTGTCTGGCACATGTGCTAGCGACTAACCCAAAGAAGTTGGAACCGCATTCGAAGGTTTGCCTCTTTGTTAGCTACCCCAAGAAAACGAGAGGAGGATACTTCTATGATTCAAGTGGGAACACAATGTTTGTTTCTACTAATGCTATATTCTTGGAAGAAGATCACATGAGGGATTATAAGCCACAAAGTAAGCTCGTTTTATGTGAGATCTCAAGTGAGATTGAGACTGCCGAGGGTTCAACAAAAGTTGTTGAACAGGTCGATTGATCAACAAGAGTTGTTGAGGTCATGACGTCTAGTAAACCAGCTCAAGAGTTCAGACTACCTCGACGTAGTGGGAGGTTATGAACCCACCGGATAGCTACATGGGTTTGACTGAAGCCCAAAACGTCATTACAAATAATGGGGTCGAGGATCCGTTGTCTTTTAAGAAAGCAATGGAGGGTTTGATCACTGGACAACGGTCAAGACGATCCTAAAGTATCTTCGGAGAACGAGGGTCTACATGCTTGTGTATGGAGCTAAGGATATGATCCTTACGAGATACAACGTTGTTGATCCCTTTACAAAGGCCCTCTCGGTTAAAGTGTTTGAGGGTCACCTGACGAGTCTGGGTTTGTGGGCCATGTAACATCTTGTCTAGGGTAAGTAGGAGATGATACTGGGGTATGCACTAGTTTATTGTATATTGTACATTAGTCTCTCGAGTCATTAGGACAAGTAGGAAATTGTTGGGATTGGTGTCCTAATTCTCTCGATGTCTCATTGTTTTATAAAGATACACATTGTTAATGAATAATATAAGTGTTATTTAATTTTGGCATTTACTCATATCCAATAAATAAAGCTCCTTGGTTATCTTATGTGAACTTAAGCATGTATATGTGATATAAAAGTGGATCATTCCTTAAGTGATAACCTAAATAGGTCTGTAGTATAAGGATTAAGGTGGGATACCTGATCCTGGTGACATTACGGATATGGCCCGCTTTGTAGAGGTTTGCAACTGTTGTAAACTACTACAGATGGTAGATCCTGACCATTCATGTGGAGTCGTGGAGCGAGGGTGTCCTATACAAAGAGTTTATATAAGACCTAGACTAAGAGATGACTAGACTCTTTATATAACGTTGTTGATACTAGAAACTTACATCTCACCAAAACGACCATAGATGATACGACCTCAATCCTGAGTGTTTTTGGAACTTCTGCCTTTGAGGGCGGTCCTTTGATTAGTATGGGTGAGAGTGGCCATATTGCCAACTCAACATGCCTACCTTTTTGGGGACTTGTCTGATCTAGGAGCTGAGAACTCAATCCATAAGATGGAATTCACTCTTTTCCCGAAGCAGGGATAAGTAGAGAGATTGCTCCCTTAAGGTCTAATTCTGGGGCTTGAACATAGTGGCCACAACTTTTCTTTGGAAGAGAAGAATCAGTCATAGTAGAACTATGATTTATGTTTATTAGATGAATCAGTGGTACTTAAGGAGACAGATGTAACTACAGGGACATAACGGTTATTGACCCAGCTGTACTTATGAGCGATCTGTGAAGGGTTGTCGCACTGCTGATTTGTTAAGATGGACACGTAATATATCTGTAGTGAGGAGAGTTCAGTTGTCGGTCTTTAGTGGTGTGCCTGGTAGTTAACGGATGGTGGATCCCGTGACTAAAGAGTTTAGTCAGTTATTCACGTACCGTTGGAGCTTCGAGCTACAGGTCCATGAGGTCCCCTTGGTAGCACAATGGATTCAGTTGAGGATCAGTTCTTGGTGTTGATTTGAAATGTTCAAATTGACAAGAAGTATTTTGATTATATATAATATAACCGGTATGATGTATGGGATACATCTAGTAGAGGATTGATGTAAATGAGATTTACATTAAGTACCATGGAATAGAAAAAGACCAATGGTTTATATGTTTCATGAGATGAAATATTAAAACTATAGGTTATAAATATAGTATGATAAGTTGGTTATCATTTATGTTTATAATAATATTAATTATTGGATAATTAATTCTTTTTCTTTTAAATAACCAAAATAGTAGGTGGTTATTGGATCATGGTAACCGTGAGTTTAAAAGGAAAATTGGTTTCCTATTTTCAAAAAGAAGTTTTTACAAAAGTTTGAAAAAGTTTTGAGTTTTCTTTCCACTTAAAAGAAACTCACGAAGTCGTCAAGTAAATACAGATTTACTAAACGACGGCTGGGCTAGCTAAACGATCGTGCAGTGGCGAGCTAAACGATCGTGCAGTATTTACTAAACGATCGCATAGTTTTGCTAGACGATCGTTGGCCCAAGGTAAACGATCACGTAGAGTCTGTAGGTGACAGATGAAGGTAAACGATAGGCTAAACGATCGCATAGCTTTTGCTAGACGATCACATAACTTTATCTAAACGATTGGGCATCGACCTGTACGATAGGTCTCCGCCATCTCCCACTTGCCTAGTCGTGTATGCGATCGGTGTTTCCTCCTTCGTCTACCTCATACCAAGTTCGAACAGAGCCCACCCTCTGGATTTTCACACCGAGAATACCAAGGTAGCTTTGTCAGTGGTGTCAGACTCAACTCGACACCGTCGAGGTTTTGTGGAGGACGTTCGTGTTGCAAAAGAGTTCGTTATCAAGGAGATCGTTGAGAACGAGCGCGAAGTGTTCGTGCGGTGTTGCAGTCGTGTAGATGAGCGTTCGTGGTCGCTGTTGTTCGAGCGGTCGCGCAACGGAGCGTGGAGACACATCTTCATATGTGCGTAGAGTTTGCTTTCTATGCATTTGTATTTATTCATGCTGTAATTTCTGTATGAATCGCATAACCGTTTGTATTGAAGTTGATTGTAAATATTTGTTCATTCATGATTGTAATTTGGAATAGTCTTATTCCGCTGATCATGGAAATCTCGAATCCGATTTCCTTTAAAAAAAAAAACCTAGTTGCCCTAAAATTAGACATGAGTAAGGCTTTGATAGAGTAGAATGACCTTATCTTCAAGTCAGTATGGGAAAGATGGGTTTTCACTCATCTTGGATTAATTTAATCATGAATTGCATCTCATATGTTTCCTTCTCTCTTATTATCAACGGGCAAGCCAAAGGTATGATTCATCCATCTAGAGGACTTCGTCAAGTTGACCTTCTTTCCCCACATCTCTTCTTATTATGCTCTGAAGGCTTCTCTTATCTCTTAAACCATACTGTTAGTTTTAAAAATATCACTGACATGTCTATTGCTAAATCAACTCCCCCAATTTTCACCTTCTTTTTGCTGATGATGGTCTCTTATTTTTTATAGCATCTAATTCATAATGTCAATCTATTTGCTCTCTATTAAAAAAATTATGAAATAAGGAAAATATTTTAACTACAATAAATCAACTATCATTACTTCTCCCAATGTCTCACATTATTTACAACATTATTTGCAGAATATTCTTGGTGATTTTTTGGTTGATAAACTTGGTCTTTATCTTAATCTCCCCTCCAACTTCTCTGAAAAAAAGAGGATGATTTTAGCTTCATTCATGAAAGAATTTGGAAATCTCTCCAAAATTGGAAGGCCCCTCTCTTCTCCATTGCAAGGAAAGATGTCCTTCTCAAATAAATTATTCAAGTAATTCTTGTTTATTCCATGAGTTGTTTTAGACTACATAAATCAACAATTGATGACATCTCTAAAGCTATGGTCCGATTCTAGTGGGGCTCCTCAAATTCCAAAAAGAAAATTCATTTGCTCAATTGGTCAAAACTTTGCAGTCCTAAAGAGCTTGGAGGCCTTAATTTCAAAGATATGGAAATTTTTAATCAAGTACTACTAGCCAAGCAAGCTTGGAACCTTCTTATTAATCCAAATAGCCTTCTTGCACAAGTGCTCAAAGCAAAATATTTTCCTAAGAGTAATTTTCTTCAAGCCAAGACAGACCCTAATTCATCATTCTTTTGGAAAAGTGTTACTGGGCCGTGATTTGTTAATTAAAGGAATTCACCTTCAAGTTGGGAATGGTGCTAATATTCAATCTTTCAAGGTTCTTAGCTATCAAAAGAACCCTCTTTTAAGACCATATATTCTAACCCTTCGATTTTCACATGGACTGTTGATGGATTTATCACTCAAAATGGAAGTCTGGTCTAACCTTCAAGAAGCAGCCTGGTGCGTTATTTTATGATGTGGATTTATGGATGATTGCGATAATGAAATTACGTTGAGCACTCAATTTTTCTCATCGGAATCCAAGTGTAAACTCCACTAAGTTTCCTGGTAAGTCCAGGGTCAAACTCAGGGACTTTGGAAAATAGGTTGCGGTGGTAATTTTTAGAAAAAATTTGCGGTACCCAAATAAATAAATAGTTGTTGAGGTTGTTGTTTGTGGTAATGAAAAATAAAAAAATGCGGCGGAGTTTGAAAAGAGTTGAATAAACGGAAGATGCGATGATTATAGGTGAACGGGTTGAGAAAAGTTTCGGCTAACACTTCTTAGGATGCGTTCATACTATGCGATCATGCAACATGCATACAACAGTAAACCACCTCTCGATGCGAATGCCACGGCTTCTAAGGCTAGAACGCATGCGATATATACGATAAGTCTATAAGACCTAAACATAAGCCTCTATTCTTATTTATGCGATGACAAAATGACATACACACAAATAAGGCGACCACATAATATCATTCACATCTCTAGGATGCATGCGATGCAGGTGGACAAACAGAGCTTATCTCTAAGTCCCTATCTTTTGTTTATGCAGTTCTAATCTTTCTCTCTCGAGGCTAGATTCTAACCTAGCCCTCTCGAATATTAGGTTCTTTCTTCAGACTCTCTCTCGAGTAGCTCTAAAGGGATATTTGGCACAACATAACACAAGATAATCGCAAGCAATGAACTTCCTAGGTCATGTTAGCGTAGTTCTTCTTAACCTATTCGACAAGTTTAGCTACTCATGCATGCTAAGAGAGTGAACAGATGTAGAATAAGAACTTCCATAGTATAAATATAAAGATGAAGTACAAAATAACAATGCAAGGATAGAATAAAGAGCCTGGTAGCAATCTCTTGCTGTCCGGTCTTTTACACTGTTTTTCTACTCGTGTTCAAAAGATAATCTCGCTCTCGCGAGAGTCGGCCCGCTCTTTGCTTCTACGCCTCAAGGTTCTCTTTCGAGTTTCCCTGAGCGATCTCCAGCGTCTTTTCTCTTCTCGGTCTCTGCCTTAAAATAAAAAGGAAAAACTATGGACAAAGACGTGCGATCCGAACTTATGAATTTTCGAACTGGTGAACCCCTTTTCTGAAGGATGTCTTGTTATCATTAGCGGCTGTCAACTTAATTCAGATTCAACCGTCATCAGCTTTCTGTCCCATCGTGATTAATTATGCCTTTCACCCAGATGCGCCCACCAAGTTGTGGCAATCTTTCTTGAGCAAATGTTTGAAAACACAATCACCGCAAAGTCTTGCGGTAATGTTGCACTCGACCAATGATTTCCTATGATCGCAATTTCCGCCTTGCGTCAACGCATATTCTGCATAAAAACACAAAAATCAACTGTTTCTATGCGATGAACGCACGCGGCCGCAATATTATGAAATTGATGCTTTTTGGACGTAATCTAACATCTTTTATCAACCCAAGCCAACAATTTTTAAGAACTTAGCACTATGATAACGTGTATTTCTGCCCGTTATCACGACCTCATTTGTCTACCTTTAAGAAGTAGGCTCATTTGTGAAGGTGTCAATTGCCCAATATCTTTCCTTTTCTACAATAAAAAGTATGAAACAATTGAACATGTACTAATTTTTTGCCATCGAACAAAGGAAGTCTGGTCTAACCTTATTCCCAAAGAAACTATGTTTCAATCCTTTAATATCCCTCTTATTGATATTTGACACAAGTATCAAATGAAGAAGAACTCAATATTATCTTTCAACAAATTTCGTCTCAATTCACTACCAGCGTAGAAGAAAATACATCCAACCTTCAAGAATAAGAGGATGAAAAAGAATTTACAAATTTTATACATCACATTTACATTAAAACCCAATCCACTGATCCAAATTAGTAGAAGACAAAATTCTCAAGTTGCAAATGAAGATAAAGTGTGTACGTGTGTCATTTTAGATTTTAAAGTGTCAAAGAATTGTATAGGTGTCATTTTAAATTTTAAGTGTCATCTTTTGTAAAGACGCGTCTTACAACTTATGATGTAAAGAATAACGTGGCTTGTTTTATGTAAATAATATATTCTTCTAAATCTATATAAAGGATGCTTAGTAGATAGCTAGGGTTGAGATTTTTGGAGTGAGTCTTGTATGAGTTTCTTTTGAGTACTTTTTCACGAAAAAAAGAAGAACATGTACTTATAAAATTTCGATAAAAGTTCTTATTTTCTCCAAATTCCTCCTCTTTGAATCACTGTTATCATCTTCAATTTTCGATTTCAAGTAGGTATCTTCTCAATTTTGATTTCCCACATTCTCCACTATTAAAATAAAATAATTATTTTTTTATTCCTTTTAATAATTCCAACATAATCATTGTTTTAATTTCCAACAAATAATATAATTTTAATTTTAATTTTCACATTTACATCAATTTCCTTATACCATCATTCCCACAACACCACTCATTCCCACACACTGCCACGTATCACCCATGCATTACTATCACACCTCCCACATTGCCACCACACACCACCACATGTCATCTTCAATTGGTATCGGAGCCAAACATCATTAGTAGAGTGTATAATTAGTTCAATTAATATAGCATTAAAGATTTATTAGCCCTTGCCTTAATATTATTCTAATTATCCTTCGTGATAATAATCAAGTTTTTCTAATTAATTCTATTGAATAGCACTTTAGTAAACCTTGTGTTCCCGTAGAATCGTAAGACCGTTGGTAAGCTTGGTGTTCCAGTGTTGTAGAATTTTAGCATTTTGATTATTCATCACAATAGATAATTAGAATCTTAATAAGATTTTAAGCTTTAAATTTTTAATGTCTAAGTTAATTAGAAAAATACTCTCTGAAGCCCATATTACAAAAGACTCAAAAGCCCATATTACAAAAGACTCAAATATAATTGAAGATTATACAAAGAATTCTCAACTCTCCATAGTCAATAGTCAAAAGCTTCAGATAGAAAAAACAGAAAAAAGCCTCAATAATTGGAATATACCAAAAGTAGATATTAAGACTATTTATCAAATAGAAAAATTTTACTTTCTTCAAGATTATAAATTAAGACCATAGAACAATTAGTCCCAATTAATAAACTCTTAGAAACTCTTCATTTATTCTCAAGATAATCAATTTTTCAACACCAAGAAAAATATAAATTTCTTCATATAGGATTAGTTCAAATTTCCATAAAACCTCTTTATAGGATAGGATTAAATACACAAATTCTGTTACTATTATGTGATAAAAGACATAGAAACTTTTTAAATTCAGTACTCTCTATAGTTGAATCAAATCTAGAAAGAGGAACATTTTATTTTAATTGTTATCCAAACTTTTCAGATTCATTAAATGACCCAAATATACTTCAATCTTTAATTTTTTATATTAAAATTCTAAATATGGATTGAGAACCACAAATTGAATCCATTGTAGGAATATTACGAATACATCAAATTAATGCATACAAATGTATTCCCTAAAGCTCTTAGGACTTCTCCTAAAGATCAAACCTTTCTAGTGGAAGTTAATACTGAATACTCAAATATTTTTACTCCAAGAATATTATCTTGGAATCAAATTACTCATAATCCCATAAGGAATTTAGAAGACGCCTTTAAACCATCGATTGAAAATCCAAAATTAATCCAAATTATTGAAAATGAAAATGGAAGCTAGGGTAGAAATACAATTTCAATCTTCAAGAAAAGAACTTTCTAGACTTTTTACTACTTATGATTTATGAATCTCCTTAACCAAGTACTTCTATAAATCTTCCAAGGAGTGCGGTTTGATAATACAATACTAGAACCTTGGATAAAGGATCCTAACTTTATCTCCAACTCATTGATATGCAAAATATTAATCAATTAAATGTTATTTCCAAACCCTTTATAATTAACAAAATAGAACTAAATTAAGAATTTTGGTCTCACAAAAATAAACTCTTAAGGGATATATTGTTTGAATCATTTAACAAAACTGAATAAAGTGAGATTTGTGATGAATACTAAAAAAAATGGAAAAACTCAAAATAAATATATATTTCTTCCATTGGATGAAATATAGGACGTATTATCAAAACATTACATCTCCTTCATATCAAACTATTAACACAAATACTCTTCCTCACATGGGAGACTACAAATCCTAAAAAATATATAACCTCTACGTATCCTCCTTTAGAAGAAATTAAATTTCAAAACAACAATGATCAAGAAGTATTAGCTTCTTTTTTTTAAAATGATTGATGTACCTGAACGCGAAACAAAAGAATCAACATTAAATGATATTAAAAATATACAATTACAGAATAGTTATTCCAATAAAAGTTTATATATGATATCCAACTAAGTGGAAAGAATAGAATCTAAACTCAAACTCCAACAGTATCCTATAAAATCACAACCTCTACTAATTGATAAAACAAAACCTTTATTTAAATCTTTTGAAATTTTGGATAAAGATTTAAAACTAATTAATTTTTCTAATAAAGAATCTAATAATATTTTAGACAAAATTAACCTTCAAGTACAAAACTTAAACCTAAATTCATAAAAAAACGTCAAATACATTAACATCAAAAGTAAATATCATAAATGAAACTCCTGATAAAAATCATTATGATATTCATAAACTAAAAGAGAATTTTGATAATAACTTGGAAGAATAATTTCATAACCTTACCCTCCAAAAGATAACAAATCTAGATATCCAAAATTAAGAAATTATTATTCTAGACCATCTCTCCTTAACATGCAATATGAAGAAAGACATCAATCAACTCAAGCTCAATATACCGGAAATGACATCTATGAATGAAATATAGATGACATGAATGAAAAAATTAATAACTTCGAAATAGTAGAAAACTTAAAAATTCAATTATTAAACTTATTAACACCTTTAGACCCTTCTTCTTCATCAGACAGCAATGAAGATATTGATAATTCTTATGACCAAAATTTTAAAATCCAAGAAAATATTGATAATTCTGATTGCGAAACATCATTATCCTCTAGTGATAATCAAATAGAAACATGTACATGTAGTAAAACCATTTCAAGAGACCAAGAAATTCTTTTTGAAGCCATTAGTCAAATTGAAGATCCAAAAATTAAAAAAGAATATTTTAAAAAACTTCAAGAGGTTATTATTAAAGAATCTAAACAACAAAGTATCCAACATTACAATCATAAAGATATATTTTCTCACTTCAAACCTAAAACAAAACTAGTAACTATTCCTGATCTTCAAAGAGAAATAAATATAATAAAAGAGGAAATATCTAACATTAAAAAACAATATTCTCAAATTAAATTTGAATTCTTATCACTCCAAACCCAACAAATAATAACAATATTAATTTTAATTTTCACACTTACATCAATTTTCTCATACCATCATTCCCAAAACATCACTCATTTCCGCACACCGTCGCATGCATCCAAGCATTACTACTACATCTCCTACATTGCCACAGCACACTGTCATGTGTCACGTTAATATATATATATATATATATATATATATATATATATATATATATATTACGCATGATTGATGTATATTCCATGGACGAAATCTTAGAAATTTAAATTTGGAATAAATTGGAATCAAATATAAATTTGGTTTCTCTATTACATTGGTCACAGCCTCAGTTAATTAGATTTTTATTTTTTTATGTTTGTTGATTGTATAGTTGTATTAATTAGTTAATATTTAATTAATTAAATAACAATGGTGCATGTAAACCTATGACTTTTTGCAATTTTAAAATCGTCATATTGATTAAAAAAACCATTTTATTATACATCATCAAATATATAGATATTCGACACGTTTCAAAGATTAAATAGATATAAAGATATTTCCTAGAAAACAAAATATATATGAAAATTAAATTATATTTTATTTGATCTAAAGTGACAAATTTTAATATTAAGATAATACAACTTAGATGAGTCCACCCAATTAAACAATAAAGGAAAAGAAAAGAAGACCTAATTTTAGAGAACAATTTTGAGATCAGTTGTTTTTAATACCTCAATACTTATGAGAAAATGATGTCATGCGAACATAAGTTTGTTTTTTGGGACTATGTTTGTATTTTAAACATGGAAAAAAATATGGGTTTTTATTTAGATATGGATAAGGAATATCACTTTTTGCCTAAATAAACTTAGGTCAAAGGTAATTGATATGGTCTTATTTGATAAACTAGATGTAGATCATTGTGTCGTGGATGAACACACTGCCTTGAAAACAAAGTAAGATCGATGAGATCTTGGTGCTAAATCGTTAAAACTGATTGCTCCCAAGATTAAAACAACTCCAATTTTTAACGTGCATTCGTCGAAAAATAGGATTGAATCCATGGAAATTGCCTAGAAAACAGTGTAAAACTTTTGCATAAATATGAGATCTGGTTTTTTATTTTTAAAGAACAGAGAAGAAGGGAATAAAACTTTTGCATAAATATGAGATCTGGTTTTTTTTTTTTTTATGTATTTCAATTCGCTTTATAATTAATTACAAACAGTAAAGAATTAATTTAAAAATAAAACAGTAAAAACGGTATAAAAAGTTTAAGAGAAAGGTGTTAAAAATTATTACTCTTATTATTATTTTATTTTTTTTGCACAACCACTGTTACTCAAACTCACCCACCCAACAGGACGACAATGATACACATGTAGGGAAAGTTCTTACTTTCATCACAACCACAATTTGAAAGTTTCATTCCTTGCCTTGGTATTTAAACCTCCTTTCCAACTCAAAATCTTCCAATGTAGGACAATGGTAATACCTATCTCAACTTTCATATTTGATGATCTCCACTAGACCCGATCTTTCATATTCAGCTAGTCTTTTTTGTAAGTATACGTCTAATCCAGGTAAGAGACACTGAGAGGCTACTAAATGAATCCCAAGATATCTGATTTGGTCAAAAAATTCTATCATAATCTATTAGAAATCACAAGAATAAGAGAAAGAATTATATGGGTATGTAGATGCAAATTGTGCAGAGGACTTGGACAAGAGAAGATCCTAGATTAGCTGGAAAGCATCATTACAACCCATAGTGACCCTATCTACAGCAAAGGTTGAATATATGGCTTTAACAAAGGCTATAAAGGAAGGATTGTGGCTTAAAGGATTGATGAAAAAATTTAGTTTGGATCAAACAATGGTTAAATTCTACTGTGACATCTAAAGTGCCATTCACCTCTCAAAAAATTCACAATATTATACAAGAATTAAGCATATTGATATCAAATATCATCTTGTATGAGATAAAATTGAAAGTGGAGAAGTGGAAGTACTAAAAATTTATACCCTAGAAAATGCTATTGATATGTTGATGAAGCCAATCCCAAAACTCAAGCTCCTCAAGTGTCTTGAGTTGATCGGCTTCAACCTACCAGACACAGGGTAAAGGGTAAAAAATTGGAAGGTTTGAAGATTCCAAGCGTTGGATTCAAGGTGGAGAATTGAAAATAATGACTCCAACAACTAGTTTTTACTCCTTTAACAAACTTACAAATCTATAACTGAATAGTATTAACTATAAATACTATCTCAGATCAAATAAATATGTAAGAGAGTTATCATTTTATAAGAATATAAACTTATCTTTACATTCTTCAAGAAAAGAGACCTTCTTGTGGATGTAGGTTGATTTTGGCTGAACCATGTAAGATTTGTGTTCTTCTTCTTTTTTCCCTTTAATTTTCATGTGTGCATGTTGTAATTTCACCTTGAATCATAAAATCGCCATTACATAAGAGGCTTGAGAGTTAGAGAGAAGTATGAGAAATATAAAAGAACAAAGAGGAAAATTTGTTTCAAATGAGTAATAAATTTGAAATTCATTTGAGAAAAAAAAACCTCACCCACATGTTAATCAATCTACAAAGAAGATGTGGCTGTTTTACCTTCACTCACTTCAACTAACTCACATCAGCTTGGGTTTCTCCTATACTTTTCTTTTTGGTTTAGGCCTAAAATTCACAGAAGAACCCAACAAAACTTGTATGAGAGCTTCAAGATAATCAAGAAAACAATTCTTGAAGGTTTAAGACTCAGATTTCAGATTGAAAATGATAATGACAAGTTTCGAAATAGAGAAATTTGATGGTAATGGCGATTTCGGCTTTTGGAAAGCCAATATCAAGGCTATTCTTGGTTAGCAAAAAGCCTACAAGGCTCTTTTAGACCCATCAACTCTTCCAATCACGAGTATAACATGAGAAAGGGAAGACATGGAGTTGGTAGCTTATAGAACTTTGGTTTTAAACCTCAGTGATAGTGTCCTAAGGTTGGTTATCGATCAAGACACTACCTACAAGATATGAACCAAGTTGGAAGGCCTCTTGGCCACAAAAGACCTTCCAAACAAGATGTTATTAAGGGAAAAGTTCTTTAGTTTTAAGATGGACTCAACAAAAACACTCATAGACAACCTAGATGAGTTCAAGAAAATTGTTTCTGAATTCAAAAACTTTGGTGAGAAGCTAGGTGATGAAAATGAAGCATATGTCCTTTTGAATTCACTACTTGATGCTTATAAAGAAGTGAAAAATGCCTTGAAGTATAACAGAGAATCAATTACAACTGATGCCATTATTTCAACATTAAGGACCAAATAATTGGAGCTTCAAGTCACCAAGAGAGAACAACCAAATACAGAAGGTTTGGTTGTAAAAGGCAAGAACAAGCCAAACTATTCTAAAGGTGGTAAACAACAACCTAATGAAGAACATGAGCCTAAGACTAAGTTGAGGTGCAATTATTGCAAGAAGAAGTGACATCTTATGAGAGATGCTATAGTTTAAAGAGGATAAATCAAGATAAAGAGACAAAATAGAAGGGAAAACAACCTGAAGCCTCCATAGTTGAAGGCTTCTATTTTGATTCAGATGCTCTAGCCTCTATAAATGACTAAGCCAACCAAGTAAACCCGTTAGAAAAGTATGATTGGGTCCTAGATTTTGGTTATACCAATCCTATGATATCTTTCAGGCCTTATTCCACACCTGTAAAGAGACCGACGGAGAATTGGTTTACATTGACAATAATAAAGCTTGTAAGATCAAGGGAATTGGCTCAGTTTCATTAAAACTGAAGGATGGGTCAGTTAAGCTTCTAAGAAATGTCAGACATGTGCCTTTGTTCAAGAGAAATTTAATTTCCTGGGGTGTGAATATAGGGAAAAGGTGGAGTTTTTGAAGTAATAAAGGATTCTAAAGTAGTCTTGGTTGGTGAATAGGTCAATGATCTATATGCTATAAGAGATGTAGAGATATTAAATGGAGCTTATACTATAATAGAGGAAATCTTGACAGTAGCTGATTTGTGGCACAAAAGGTTGTCACACATTAGCATTAAAGGTATGCAAGCTCTTTCTAAACAAGGTTTACTACCCCAAGGCATCAATGACTCTTTCTGTGAACACTGCATAAGGGGAAAGGTTAGTAGGCAAAGCTTCCCAAAAGCTTAGCACACTACCAAAGGCTTTCTTGATTTTATCCATTCTGATTTGTGGGGTCATCCATCCCTAACTCCAAGCCTAGGTGACCTTCTGACTCTAATTGATGATTTTTCAAAGAAAAGCTAGATATACTTTCTAAAAACCAAGGATTGGGTGTGTCACATCCCCTTCCAGATTACCCTCTTAACTTGAAGGAAGATATGACCACATCAGTTACCAACCCTTTTACTGGCACTTACTGCTTACTAACCTGCCTAACCTGCTTGGAAACCCAAGTGATAACAAACATGTAGATAAAACCTTCAACAACCAACAGACATAAACCAACAGGGTTTCACACATAGCCAACATATAAACAAAATGCACATAATACCAGATCCTGTGAGCCCCAACTTGCTAATCTAGTCCCTATATGCTCAAAACATGTGTACATATATTTACAGATAACCACCTAAATTTTGTTGAAATCAGAGTACTTGAGTGGCAGAGCAGCAACATAGTTATCTTCTGGGAAGTTGACCGCTGCCTGTGGAAAAGGAACCATTTAAAATGGGGGTGAGCTACTAGCCAGTGAGTGATTTATAAAACATAGCTCTCATGTTTAAATTGGAAACTTGAGAAATACTACATATAAAATTCTTAAACATAACATGTCTGAAAACTTAGCTAAACTGATCCTTAGTTGAGAAAGAACCCCTTTTGTTCAAACCCTCAACGTCAAGCCTTAATCGAGAGAGAACCTTTTTGCTCGATCCCTCAACTTATAGACTTAAGAAACATGCAACGGAAGAAAACAGGATCATCATGCATTCTAATTCATTAATTTTGGCTATAAAATCAACATGCTCATGAATTAAAAAGAGAGTTTCATCACTAACCTTTGAAGATACACTTGAATCACGAATTCCAGCTGTAATTCTCCCTTCCTTTGGATATGAACCACCACAGGGTCTTCTTTACTATCCTCTTGGTGCCTTAGATTGAGTTGTGAGACTCAAAATAAGTTTGAATTAGGGAACAAAGGAGAGGAAGTTCTGGTTTTCCAAGGTTGAAGACCTTTTCCAAACTCTAAAGAATTTCAACAATTTCAGCAACAATTGCATGCCTTTTCCACTCAGACATTCTGAGTTTTATTGCATGAATATCATGCAAATTGAGTCCTTGCATGATTAACAACTCCTACTCTCAATTTTGTTAGTGAAAACATGAGTAAGGAGCTTGGTTAATGGTGAGTGGAAAAATCCCACAAAGTGGGGTTTTCCAATTTTTTTTCTTTATTTCTTTATTTCTTTATTTGATTTTTAAATTTCAAAAATCAAACTTAAAACTAATTTTCAATTTTGATTTTGATTTTCAAAATTTTTATTAATTCTTACAAAAAATAATTCAATATTTAAGTTTTCTAATAAAATTAATAATTAATAATTAATTAAAATTTTTAATTAATTCTGATTAATTTAATATTAAATTAATTAATCACCATTTCCACTATCATGAATCTCTATTCATGAATTTAATATTTAAATCATATTTAAATATTAATTGATTTTCCAATTCCATTATTTCAAAAATTAAATGTGTAATTATATTATATATAATTACTAATTCCTTTAATTCTAATCTAAACATTTCAAATCAACTTATCATGCTATTCTAAGGCTAATCCATTTATGAGCTAGTAGGGGACCTACAAATCGTGGGCGACGATCCGAGATTAATCGGCTAAACTCTTTACACCGAATTAACCCCTATTCGTTAACTACTGGGTCACTCCCTTAAAGCCCAGAGTTGCACTCGCCTCACTATAGATATTTTGTGTCCACTCAATATAACCATGATTAGTAATCGAACCTTTCACAGGTTGTTCGTAATAATGGTTGGGTCAAATGGTTGTTTTACCCTCGAGATTACCTCTAGTTCCTTAAGTCTCATTGATCATCTAATGAACAATTGGTTTGTGATCCAATCACCAAACTGAGTCTTTCTTGGGCCAATGAGAGGGAGAGATTCCTTGTTTAAGACCCAGAGTCAGCACTTAAGGGAATAACCTCTCTACTATCCCTAAAAGCGGGTATGAGTGAATTCCGTATGAGTGAATTTCATCTTGTACCCTATGTCCCTAGCTATCTACCTGGTCTTACCCTTAAAATGGGAGGCTTATTGAGCCGGCGTTGTTGAACCAACCCTCACCTATGCAAATCTAAAGATAATGCCAAATAAACATGAGTTCATAGTTACTTCAGGATTTAGATTAAGTTACCTAGGCTATCATTGTGAAATAGTTAGTCTTAAACAGTAAACAACGTTATAAAGTAAGAGTGACTTATTTCGTGGTCCAATCTTGTGCAAACTCATTGCACAGGACACCCACACTTCTCATGTCATCACATGTACGAATCAGGATCACTTCATCTATAACACTTTACAACTCCTTGTAACAACTACAAAGTGGGCCGCATCCAATAGTGTTACTAAAATAAGGCACCCAACCTTATTCATATACTATAGATCATTTTGACTATTTACTCGAACCCGATCCACTCTTACATCTCCACATAAAGTTCAAGTACTCATGTAATAGTCATGGATCTTTTAGTTTATTAGATTTATTTCTAAAAAACAAAATAAGCAATTCACATATTCAATAATAACTTTATTGAAATTTTAGAATAAGTTTTGTTGTTTACAAATCACGAGTTTTAGGACATAAAACCCAATAAACTCCCACTTAGACTAAAACTTCAGTGGTAACACATATATGAATACATAATGTTGAGTTTTTGAGTTTTACAAAGAAATATAATAAAATAGGGCATCACATACCTATGGTTTACCTTTAGGTATCACATACCCATTGGTTTTCTCCCACTTGTCCTAGGTTATATACCTCGTAGTCCTAGTCTTACTAGGAGATTCTCAAATACTTTAGTCGAGAGAATCGCTGTAAACACGTTAGTATACAATGGACTTCTTAGTTGTTTAGTAACAACTTTCGGTCAGAAAGTACTAATACTTTGGTAATTCCGTAAGTGTAACCCTCCGTCTTCAAACCTCAGAGGTCGGCCCCAATGATGCTACCGAATTGGAGAGTCAAGGTTGGGAATGGACCTAAAAAATACTATCCATTTCTGGAATTTGAGTTGTTCCTGTTGGATTTTATGTCCTATAACTCGTAGTTTGTAATATCATATTCTTGTTCAATAAAGCTGTTATTGAAAATCTTTAGTAAATTTAAATTCTATATTCATGAATCTAATAAACTAAGGATCCGAGGGTATTAAGTTTAAGTTTGAACTTTATTTAGTGACATAAATGTGGATCAAGTTCAAATATATATAGCCAAAATGGTCTATAGTATATGAATAAGGTTGGGCGCCTTATTTTAGGGACACTATGGATGCAACCCATTTTGTAGTTAGTACAAACGATGTGATCCTAAACCGTTCATGTGGAGACATGAAAATAAAGGCATCCTATGTAAAGAGTTTACATAAGACTGAACCATAAAATAATCACTTTTACGTTCTAAATGTCGTTTAATGTATAAAACTGACTATTTCGTTAATTGATGACCTAGGTAACTTAATCTTAATCCTAAGTTAACTATGAACTCCTGTTCACTCCCTGAGCATTAGCATGATGGAAAAATCGGCATGCGCAGCGGAAATGAGAATCAATTTTACTCTAATTGCCCAAAATAACATGCAACCCTAAAAGAATTAATTAGGGTTATTTTGAAATAATACCTTTGAAGCTCCCAAAACTCGTCTATCTCCACCCGAACACGAACGGACCACCACTAGAGCTGACCTACTATTCTCTAGACTCAGAACCGGGTTGTGGGACCCGATGGAAGAAGAATCCGAGAGAGAGAAAAGATGGACATAGAAGAAGAGATTTTTGGTTGGGTTTGCGTTTTTCTTTTTAGCTCAATTTTAGAAAACTATTTTGGCAAAAATTCAAAACTTTTTAATCCAAAAACACAAGCCCATATTTATAGAAAATGGCCATGCAAAATTACATAAAAATAACTTCATAAAATCCCAACACCTAGAATCCACTATCTTAGTGGGCTTAATGTCTCCACTATAAGCCAACATCTAGCCCACTATTTTGTTAGTGGAATTATCTAACAAAAGTTTGGATTTTCCCACTAACTTTAGTCAAAGGGCAAAATAGTCATTTGGTCAAAGTCAAACTTTGACCAAAAAGTCAACATTTTGACTTTTTATGATTTTTTCCGTATTGACTAATTTTGACATCTTGAGCATGATCCGCATTCATTTTCTCAAAATTCAAATCACGTTTGAATATAAGGTCGGTCAAAGTTCGACTTTTCAAAGTCAAAAGTCAACTCTTTGACTTTTTACATCTTTGACCATTTCTATTATTTCCGAGCTTCCGAATATGAACGTATTCATATTCTTGATGTTTAAATCACATTTAAATATTAAAACTGTATCTCTAAATTTAAAAAACCAACAACTATATCACATATACTTGTCGGTTCTCTCTCTTCACCTAATTCGAACAATTCGAATTATTCTATTATTCTATTCTAAGTTTATTCCATATGAGCTAGTAGGGGAACCTAATGGACCTGTAGATCATAGGCTCCAACGATCCAAGATTAGATGGTTAAACTCTTTAGACGAAGCTAATCAACATTCGTTAACTAACGGATCATTCCACTATAGTCCCGTAGTTGCACTCCCCTCACTATAGATATATTTGTGTCCATTTGATATAACCATGATTAGTAAGTTAATCCTTCACAGGTTGTTCGTAATCTCGGCTGGGTCATAAAAACTGTTTTACCCCCGAGACTACATCTTATTCCTTAAGTTCTACTGATCCTCTAATGAACAATTGGTTTAAGGTCCAACCAATAAACAGAACCCCTCTCGGGACAATGAGAGGGTGGAGCCCTTTGTTCAAGACCTGGATTCAGTACTAAAGGGAACAACCTATCTACTATCCCTATAACGGGTAGGAGTGAATTCCGTCTTGCACCTTTTGTTCCTAGCTATCCACCTAATCTTACCCCTGAAATGGGAGGCTTATAATTTTACTCAATTGCAAGTGGTGGGTATCAATTTATTAGATAAAATTGAGATTGGAAACTAAAATGGTTTTTAAGTTTTGGCAATTAAATTAAGTTTTTTTTTTGTAGTATTAATTTGTAATTGCTCACATGTTTATGAGCATTAACGTGTGAAAAAGGGTCTATAGATTGCTAGAGTCATTAGAGTTGAAATTATGATGTAATTGCTTGGTTCCGAGAAAGAGAACAGCTTCAAAATGAAGGAAAAAAATGGTTCACAGAACCGAATATTACCCCAGACCTAAGAAGGCTATACCCAAACCCGAGACAAGCTCTCAGATTCGACCCGGTTCTTCGTAACCCGTGCGTCAGCTGTCGACCAGCATCTGACCCGTAGCGCGACCCGGGCGTCGTGCACCAACCTGGTTCGCACCTGCCTGCTCGCGCTCGCTCCGCCTCCGTTGACCCGACCCACGCCCTATGGCTTCCGTTGACTGCCCCTGCATTAGTTGACCAGTTGGTCCAGATGGTCTGATCCGGTCCAGTTGAGCCGATTTGACTGGTTCAACCTAATTTTTGGAGTTTTTGGGCCAGTTCGAGTGTCTAAAGCTGGTTCGAGAGCGGTTTTTTGTACTACACCAAATTATTATTTTAATAATTTAGTTGTTAGCTTAATTTAAGAGCCAAAACCCATCCATTTTAGGGTGTTTAATTAATTATGCATGTTGATGTATGTTTTAATTAAATTTTGAATCTTGTTGTGCATTTAGTATGCCATATAGATTTAAAATCCCACCATAGGTAAACATGTACATGCATTTGATTATGTTATAATTGTTATAATGTATATAGTATGCATGTTAGTTTTTTTCTTTTAATATAAAGTGTTATATTAAAGCTTGATAATCAAGTATGAATGTATGTTATAGTGGTTATAATTTTATTTTATAATTGTTATAGAATAACCTAGACTTTAAAATCTATAACAAAGGTAAAAGTTGCATGCTCACCTAGGATTAAATTGGTGCAATTTCAATCGGCTTTTCTAAAGAGTTAGAATAGGTCGATTACTTGTTAAACAAAGAGTTATTTACTTACCCAGGGAGATCTTGTCTAAGGTTGGGGGTTCTTAAGATGACGGTTTATAGAACACCTCCTTCCTGGAGATCAAACTGGCGTCTAAGTCAAATAATCCTAGTTTTAATGAGCATGCGTGAGAGATGTGAGGTACTAAAATTTGTTTATCACCTAGACCTCATAGTTTAAAATCCAGTATAAGAGTTATACATGGATCTATCAGCTAGACTTAGGATATGTTTAATTTAGCCGAAATATATCTCTAAGTATTTTTTTATGTACCTTAAACCGTTATAGAACACTTCAGCTAGAGAGAAGTAGCGTACTTTTAGCTCTAGCGTCCCTAAAAGTTCACATCGTGAGGTCCATGCAGGGCTTGGGGCCATGCTTAGGAACGGACTCCCTTCGAAGAGTGTTTGCATGGATCAATATCAAGGTGAATAGGGGAAGTAGATCATCGTAAGTGCGTGTGGGGTATGTAACAACATATCCCACGGTCTCTTCCATTAAATCGCAACTTGAGATTCCTATTATGCGCCTGCAAGTCTACCCTAAACCGACCTTTCCCTTCGAAGGCTTGTATTATAGGATTCAGAACACCGCGAACTCCAAATCTGGATAGGCTCTCTTAGATCAATTTTCATATTGACTTTCCACTTTCGGGAGCATGTTGATTCTGGTTTCTAATATCCAAAAATGGAAGGTTACACTTACAAGAATTAATAAGATGTTAGTATATTCTCGACCAAAGTAACGATAACTAAAGTGCTATAAGAATAAAGAGTTATTCTGGGGTTAGCATTCAGTCAAGATTGTCTTGGTTCAAAAGAGGAATAGTCGACTGCCTTTCGGTGGAGGTTACTCTAAACTTTTGAAATATCATTGAAAAATATAATAATGAAGGTATATTATTAGTTTTTTTGCTAAACTTAATTGGATTTAAAAGATTATTGTTTTTTTTTTTACTAAAAAGGATATCTTTATCTTTTTAGCATGAATAGCTCGATAATTCAACTCTTAGCTTCCGAGAAACTAAACGGCGATAATTATTCGGCATGGAAATCAAATCTAAACACAATACTGGTAGTTGACAATTTAAAATTTGTCTTAACTGAGAAATGTCCTCAAGCCCCAGCCTCAAATGTTAACCGAATTGTTGGGAAAGCATAGGATCAATGGGTCAAAGCCAATGAAAAGGCCCGTGTCTACATTCTTGCCAGCATGTCTGATGTTTTGGCAAAGAAACATGAATCCTTAGCTACGACTAAAGAGATAATAGATTCATTAAGAGAAATGTTTTGGAAACCATTATGGTCCCTTAGACACGAGGCAATTAAGCACATTTACACGAAGCGGATGAAGGAGGGGACCTCTGTTAGAGAACATGTCCTGGACATGATGATGTACTTCAATATCGCTGAAGTAAATGACAGTCCCATTGATGAGGCTAACCAGGTTAGCTTGATTTTACAATCTCTTCCGAAGAGTTATACCTTTCGAGACAAATGCATCTTTAAATAAGATAGAATTTAACCGCACTACCATTCTCAACGAGCTCCAGCGATTCCAAAACCTTACTTTAGGTAAGGGAAAGGAAGTGGAAGCAAATGTTTCTACCACTAAGAAAAAGTTTTTAAGAGGATCGTCCTCTAAAGCCAAAGTTGGACCCTCTAAAGCTCAAATGAAAAAGAAGGGAAAAGGGCAGGCTCCCAAGATAAAGAAGGGAAAGAAGGATATAGATAAAGGAAAATGTTTCCACTATAACCAGAACGGGCATTGGAAGAGAAATTGTCTGAAGTACCTTGCAGAGAAGAAAGCTGAGAAAACGGCACAAGGTAAATATGATTTACTGGTCGTTGAAACATGTTTAGTGGAATATGATACTTCAACCTGGATACTAGATTCAAGAACAATTAATCATATTTGTTTCTCGTTTTAGAAAACTATTTCTTGGAAAAAGCTTGAAGAAAGTGAGATAACCCTCAAAATTGGAACAGGAGAGGTTGTCTAAGCTGAAGTAGTGGGAGATCTGAAGTTGTTTTTTTGAAGATAGATATCTAGTACTTAAAAATGTTTTGTATGCACATCTTATGAAGAGGAATTTGATATCTATCGCTTGTATTATAGAACAATTATGTACAATATCTTTTAATAAAAATGAAGCGTTCATTTTTTGTAAAGGTATTCAAATTTGTTCTGCTACACCTGAAGAAAACTTATATAAGTTAAGACCAACTAGAGAAAATTTTGTTTTAAATATTGAAATGTTTAGAACATTAGAAACTTAGAATAAAAAACAAAAGGTTTCTTCCAACGCCCATCTATGGCACCTTAGACTTGGTCACATAAATCTCAATAGGATTAGGAGATTGGTCAAGAGTAGACTTTTAAGTTAGTTAGAAGATAAACTGTTTACCTCCATGTGAATCCTATCTTGAAGGAAAGATGACCAAGAGATCTTTTATTGGAAAAGGTCTCAGAGCCGAAGTACCCTTAGAGCTCGTACATTCGGACCTTTGTGAACCAATGAATGTCAAGGCTTGAGGTGGGTATGAATATTTCATCAGTTTTATTGATGATTATTCAAGGTATGGTCATGTATACCTACTTCATCATAAGTCTGATTCTCTTGAAAAGTTCAAATAATATAAGTCTAAAGTTGAGAATGAATTAGGTAAAACAATAAAGACACTTCGATGAGATCAAGGTGGAGAGTATATGGACATATGATTCCAAGACTATTTGATAGAAAACAGGATCCAGTCACAACTCTCTGCACCTAGTACACCTCAGCAGAACGGTGTATCATAAAGAAGAAACAAAACCTTATTAGATATGGTTCGCTCTATGATGAGCTATGCTCAATTGCCTGATTCCTTTTGGGGATATGTACTTGAATCTACTGTCCATATTTTGAACAACATTCCCTCTAAAAGTGTTTCAGAAACACCTTATGAGCTATGCAAAGGGCGTAAAAGTAGTTTATGTCACTTTAGAATTTGAGATTGTCCAACACATATGTTGGTACAAAATCCCAAGAAATTGGAACATGGTTCAAAGTTATGCCTATTTGTAGGTTATCCAAAGGAAACAAGGGGTGGTCTATTTTATCATCCTCAAGAAAACAAGGTATTTATATCAACAAATACCACATTCCTTGAGGAATACCATATTAGAAATCATCCACCAAGTAGTAAAATAGTGTTGAAAGAAATTTCAAAAGACGCTACAGATAGAACTAGTTCATCTACTAAAGCAGTAGATAAAACTAGTACATATGATCAGTCACATCATTCTCAAGAGTTTAGAATTCCTCAACGTAGTGGGAGGGTTGTTCATCAACCTAACCGTTACTTGGGTTTAACAGAAACACAAGTCGTCATACCTGATGACGGCATAGAGGATCTATCGACCTATAATCAGGCGATGAAAAATGTGGACCGTGATCAATGGTTCAAAGCCATGGACCTCTGAATGGAGTCTATGTACTTCAATTCTATCTGGAAACTTATAGATAAATCAAATGATGTAAACCAATTGGTTATACGTGGATCTATAAGAAAAAACGAAACCAAGCGGGTAAAGTACAGACTTTTAAAGCTCGACTTGTGGCAAAGGGTTATACCCAAAAAGAGAGAGTGGACTATGAAGAAACTTTCTCTTCCATTGTCATGATTAAATCGATTAGAATACTCTTATCCATTGCCACCTTTTACGTCTATGAAATTTGGCAGATGGATGTCAAGACAGCCTTTCTAAATGGCGATCTTGAAGAGAGTATCTATATGGCTCAACCAGAGGGGTTTATTACACAGGCAAGAACAAAAGGTTTGTAAGCTTCAAAAATCTATTTATGGGTTGAAACAAGCTTCTAGATCCTAGAATATAAGGTTTGATACTGCAATCAAATCTTATGGCTTTGAACAGAATGTTGACGAGCCTTGTGTTTACAAAAAGATCGTCAATTCTACTATAACATTCTTAGTTTTATATGTCGATGATATTTTACTCATTCAGAATGATGTAGGATATCTTATTGACGTCAAACAATGGCTAGATACACAATTTCAAATGAAAGATTTAGGAAATGCGCAGTATATTCTTGGGATCCAAATTGTTCGGAATCGCAAGAATAGGACACTAGCCATGTCTCAAGCATTTTATATAGACAAAATGTTGTCTAGATATAAAATACAGAATTCCAAAAAAGGTTTATTGCCTTTCAGACATGGAATTCATCTGTTGAAAGAACAATGTCCTAAGACACCTCAAGAAGTTGAGGATATGAGAAATATTCCTTATGCCTCCGCAGTTGGAAGTCTGATGTATTCAATGTTATGTACTAGACTTGACATATGCTACTTAGTAAGGATCGTCAGTAGATACAGTCTAATCCTGGACGTGATCAATGGACTACCGTTAAGAACATCTTAAAGTATCTTAGGAGAACTAGGGACTACATGCTCGTGTATAATACACTGACTCTGATTTCTAAACTGATAAAGATGCTAGAAAGTCTACATCTGGATCAGTGTTCACTTTTAACGGAGGAGCAGTAGTATGGAGAAGCGTAAAACAGACCTGTATAGCTGACTCCACAATGGAAGCTGAATATGTAGCTGCTTGCGAAGCAGCAAAAAAAGAAGTATGGCTGAGGAAATTCTTGATAGATTTGGAAGTTTTTCCAAATATGCATCTACCCATCACCTTGTATTGTGACAACAGCGGTGCAGTTGCAAATTCAAAAGAACCTCGAAGCCATAAACGGGGAAAGCACATCGAACATAAGTACCACCTTATCCGAGAAATCGTCCACCGTGGTGACGTTGTAGTGACCCAGATATCTTCTAAGCAAAACATTGCTGATCCTTTTACAAAAACCCTCACAACTAAAGTTTTTGAGGGCCACTTAAAGAGTTTAGGTCTACGGTGTTTGTAAACTAGGACAAGTGGGAGAACTTTTGGGTATATGCCCTAGTTTATTGTATTCATATGTTTATTGTACTCATATGTATAATAATTCCTCACAGTTAAATTCAGCATCGTATGATCCTACTATGAGTTTTAGTCTAAGTGGGAGTTTATTGGATTTTATGTCCTAAAACTCGTTTGTAATATCATATTCTTGTTCAATAAAGCTGTTATTGAAAATCTTTAGTAAATTTAAATTCTATATTCATGAATCTAATAAACTAAGGATCCGAGGGTATTAAGTTTAAGTTTGAACTTTATTTAGTGACATAAATGTGGATCAAGTTCAAATATATATAGCCAAAATGGTCTATAGTATATGAATAAGGTTGGGCGCCTTATTTTAGGGACACTATGGATGCAACCCATTTTGTAGTTAGTACAAACGATGTGATCCTAAACCGTTCATGTGGAGACATGAAAATAAAGGCATCCTATGTAAAGAGTTTACATAAGACTGAACCATAAAATAGTCACTTTTACGTTCTAAATGTCGTTTAATGTATAAAACTGACTATTTCGTTAATTGATGACCTAGGTAACTTAATCTTATAACTTAATCTTAATCCTGAACTAACTATGAACTCTTGTTCACTTAGAATTATCCTTAGATATGCATAGGTGAGGGCAACTCATTATCGCTGGCCCAATAAGCCTCCCCATTTAGGGGTAAGATCAGGTGGATAGCTGGGAACATAGGGTGCAAGACGAAATTCACTACTACCCATTATAGGGATAGTAGATAGGTTGTTCCCTTTAGTACTGAATCCAGGTCTTGAACAAGGGGCCCTACCCTCTCATTGGTCCGAGAGGGGTTCCGTTTATAGGTTGGACTTTAAACCAATTGTTTATTAGATGATCAGTGGAACTTAAGGAATAAAATGTAGTCTTGGGGGTAAAACGGTTTTTATGACCCAGCCAAGATTACGAACAACCTGTGAAGGATTAACTTACTAATCATGGTTATATCAAATGGACACAAATATATCTATAGTGAGGGGAGTGCAACTATGGGACTATAGTGGAATGATCCGTTAGTTAACGAATGTTGATTAGCTCCGTCTAAAGAGTTTAACCAGCTAATCTTGGATCGTTGGAGCCCATGATCTATAGGTCCATTAGGTTCCCCTACTAGCTCATATGGAATAAACTTAGAACAGAATAACAGAATAATTCGAATTGTTCGAATTAGGTGAAGAGAGAGAAACCGACAAGTATATGTGATATAGTTGTCGATTTTTTAAATTTAGAGATACAGTTTTAATATTTAAATGTGATCTAAATATCAAGAATATGAATACGTTCATATTCGGAAGCTCGGAAATAATAGAAATGGTCAAAGATGTAAAAAGTCAAAGAGTTGACTTTTGACTTTGAAAAGTCAAACTTTGACCGACCTTATATTCAAACGTGATTTGAATTTCGAGAAAATGAATACGGATTCATGCTCGGGAGGTCAAAATTATCAACACGAAAAAATCATAAAAAAGTCAAAATGTTGACTTTTTGGTCAAAGTTTGACTTTGACCAAATGACTATTTTGCCCTTTGACTAAAGTTAGTGGAAAAATCCAAACTTTTGTTGGATAATTCTACTAACAAAATAGTGGGTTAGGTGTTGGCTTATAGTGAAGACATTAAGCCCACTAAGATAGTGGATTCTAGGTGTTGGGATTTTATGAAGTTATTTCATGCAATTTTGCATGACCCTTTTTTATAAATATGGGCTTGTGTTTTTGGATTAAAAAGTTTTGGATTTTTGCCAAAATAGTTTTCTAAAATTGGGCTAAAAAGAAAAACCCAAACCCAACAAAAAATCCCTTCTTCTATTTTCATCTTTTCTCTCTCTCGGGTTCTTCGTCCATCGGGTCTCACAACCCGATTCTGAGTCTAGATAATAGTAGGTCAGCTCTAGTAATGGTCTGTTCGTGTTCGAGTGGAGATAGACGAATTTTGGGAGCTTCAAAGGTATTATTCCAAAATAACCCTAATTAATTCTTTTAGGGTTGCATGTTTATTTTGGGCAATTAGAGTAAAATTGATTCTCATTTCCGCTGCACATGACGACTTTTCCATCAGTTCCGAATCCTATGTTACAACCCTCCATGGGGATAGCCTTCGTTAAACGACTAGAAAGTGCCACCTAAAGCAAACCAACAGGCGCAACATAGGAATCTCACGGTCCAAATTATCAGAAGAGACCGCAGAACATGTTGACACATATCCTTCACCCACTTACTATGAACTACTTCCCCATTCACCTTGCTCTTAACTCGTACAAACACTCTTCGAATGGAGGTCACTCCCAGGGTGACACGAAATATCATATGAATCTCACGATATGAACTTTTTAGGGACGTGAAAGTTAGAAATCAATATATCATATATTTGATTTTTTATTTGAACAACTTTCCTTTATTCATCTGAATCTTGATTTATACAAATACTTTCTGAATGGAGGTCTCCCAGGGTGACACAAAGTACTGCATAAATCTCGATTGTGAACTCTTAGGGACATGAGAGCTAAAAATAACATATCGTATATGTTATTAATCTCCTACTGTAGTGTTCTAATAACTTTATCATATATGTTATTAAACTCCCACTGAAGTGTTCTACTATTTATTTGGGTATATTTTGACTAATTAAATAACCCTAAGTCTATGCGGTTTATCCAAGTATAAAATCAATAAATGGATTTTAACTTGCGATTTTTAGGTGATAAACCATTTTATTACCTTACACTGCTTACGTATGCTTATAAAACTAGTTATCAATGCTCAATTATTTGACCATAATTTTCAGGTGGGAGGTGTTCCATAGACCGTCAACTAAAAACCTCCAGCCTTAGACATGATTACATATTAGTTGAGTTCGTAACCATGATTTATAAGATAGCGACCTATTTTAACTATTAAAATAAGTGTTTAACCTACGTGAGCATGCAACTTATCTTTGTTATGGATTTTAATGTCTAATTCAATTTTATAACAACTTATAAAATTAGACATGCTTTTGTATCCACAACATACATCAAAGACCTTCAAATTTAAAATAACACTTATATTAAATAAAAGAAATCCTAAACATGCATACTAGTACATTATAACAATTTATAACATATATATAATGCATGTAACATGCTTTCAATGGTTGGATTTTAAATCTAAATGGCATAATATATGCACAAGCGTGTTTAAATTTAAATACAACATACATCACATGCATAATTATTTAAATAACACTAATATGGTTCAACTTTGTCATCCTAATCAAGCAAAACAACTAATTTATTACAAAATAGGTATAAAAATAGCTCCAAATTGATGTAGAACCACCCAAACCAATCCCAAACCGCTCGAACCGAACCTCCAAAGCTTCAAAAGGTGTTGAACCGGTCCAAGGTGGGTTGAATTCGACCGGATTGGAAGTGAACCGGTCGAATCAGACCTCTCCCGTTCAAACCGACTTAAACTGTGCGTTGCTTAGCTGGGATGAGTAGCGTTGCAACGCTGCGGGTTGAATCAAGAAATGCGTTGCAATGCCCAAAGAGCAGCATTGCAACGTTGCCTGGCCAGTAAGCTGTTCTCCAGGGTTGCTCCTCGACCTTGCTTGCTTCAATCTTCAAACTACAACTTAATTTCGACTCTAATGTCTCCAAATAAATTACAGACTCTATAGCATACACATAAACTTATCAATCAAGAGCCAATTACAAATTAAACTTGGGAATCAAAGAGAAATCTAATGCCAAAGCTGAAAAAACACCATAACAGTCCACAAAACATGTAATCTTAGAAATTCACCCACCAAACTCAAATTAACGTTAATTGAGTGCTTAAATCACGTTTTGATACCAATTGATAGGATATACTAACATGCGATGGAAGCAAACAGAATCAATAAGCACACTAATTACATTTAATTTGAGTTCTAAAAGCATGCTTTGACAAAAATTCAGAAGAGGGTTTCTTATGAACATACCTTTGATGAGTTCTCCCAAATCCAAGTTGCTCTTTACGTGATTTCAACTCAGATTTTCTAGTGAACCACCAAGAGATCTTTTCTACTATTCTCAGCTTTGAATTTGAATAGTGGAACTCCAATTAGAGTGAATTTTTGAAGGGTGTTTGTGTGAATTTTTGTGAAGATGAATTTTTGCAGCAGGCTTCTAAAGAACTCAGAAAGTCTCTCTTCTAATTTTCAATTTCAGGGCTTTTATTCACAAAGTGCATGCAAGCACTAAAATTCAGCTCAATGTCATCAGCAACTTCATGAATAAGTGGGATTTGGTATAAATTTTGGCGAAACACCTCCTACTTGGTGTAAATGTGGAAAAAACCCTCTCAAACCAAGTTTTCATATTTTTGTATTTTCAATATCAAATTTTAATTAATACCAAAATTAACTAAGATTTTGATTTAATTAATTCATAATTAATTAAATCTAAAAAATCAAAATTTAATTTCTTAAATTGAATTGAAATTGAAAATTAATTTGATTTTTATTTAATTAAACGTATTTAATTAATTAAATAATTTAATAACAAATATGAAATTAATCACACACCCAATTTTAATCATGAATCTTATTCGTGTAATTTATATTTAAATCAATATTAAATATTATAAACTCTTTAATTTCATTTAATTTCAATAAACTCAACGTTAATTATATCAAATATAATTATACAAACCTTAATTTGAATTTGAAGTTATTCAAAATCAAACCCTAGTTTCAATTTGAACATTTTCAAATTGAAATTAAATTTGAACAATTCAAATTGATATCATTCCAAATTCACTCAATTTATTAATTCAAAGTGTTCTTGTTTTACGAGCTAGTAGATAGACCTTATGGACCTACAGATCATGAGCTCCAATGATTTAAGATTAATTGGCTTAAACTTTTTAGACCAAATTAATCAATATTCATTAACTATCGAGTTACACCGCTATAGCTTGATAGTCGCACTCTCCTCATTATAGATATATTTGTGTCCATTTGATTTAACCATAATAAGCTAGTCGTCCCTTCACAGTTGTTTGTAATAACGGCTAGGTCAATACGCTGTTTTACCCCCGATATTACGCTTTGCTCCTTAAGTTCTACTAATTTTCTAATGAACAATTGGTTTATGATCCAATCACTAAATTGGATCCCTCTCATACCAATGAGAGAGTGGGATCCCTTGTTCAAGACCTAGATTCAATATTTAAGAGAACAACCTTTCTTCTATCCTTCATTTGAGTTGGCGTGAGCTCCGTCTTGCACCCTATGTCCCTAGCTATCTACCTGGTCTTACCTCTGAAATGGGAGGCTTATTGAGTCGGTGTTGTTGAGCCAACCATCACCTATGCAAATCTAAGGATAATCCCGAATAAACAGGAGTTCATAATTAGCTCAGGATGAAGATCAAGTTACCAAGGTTATCTAAATTAATCAATCTTTAAATAGTAAACAACGTTATAAAGTAAGAGTGACTTATTTCTTGGTACGATCTTATGCAAACTCATTTCATAGGATGCCTCCACTTCTCATGTCAATACATGAACGAATTAGGATCACTTTATTTGTAGCACCTTTACAACAAATTGTAACAACTATAGAGTGGGTCGCATCCGATAGTGTTACCAGAATAAGGCACCTAACCTTATTCATATACTATAGACCTTTTTGGCTATTTACTCGAAGTTGATCCATCTTTATGTCTCTACATAAAGTTCAAGCATTCATATAATACCCATGAATCTTAGCTTATTGGATTTAGACCTTACAAATGCAATTTATAGATTCAATAACAACTTTATTGAAGAAATGTTGAATAACATCTGTATTGATAATAGAATATATTTAACTTTACAAACTGCGAGTTTTAGGACATACAACCAAAAAAACATGTATGTAGAGACATACGGGTGGATCATGTTTAAGTGATAACCTAAATGGTCCGTAGTAGATGGATAAGGCTAGATACCTTATCCTAGTGACACTACGAATATGACCCGTTTTGTAGATGCTACAATTGTTGTAAAGTGCTATAAATGATTCAATCATGATCATTCATGTGGAGACATAAGGGCGGGGGTATTTCACATAAAGGAGTTTGTATAAGACCAGACCATGGAATATTTAGTATTATTATATAACGTCGTTTATAATAGAGACTTACATTTTACTAGGATGACCATAGGTAACATGACCTGAATCCTGAGTGAATTGTGAACTCCTACCTATGAAGGTAGTCCTTTGATTTGTATGGGTGAGAGTGGCCAGATCGCCGACTCAACAAACCTACAATTTTGGGGATTCGTTTGATTGAGGAGCTGGAAACATAGTTAAACAAGAAAGAATTCACTCCTTCGCCAATGTCGGGGTAAGTAGATAAATTACTCCCTTAAGGACTGGTTCTGGGGCTTGAACAATATGGCGCCACACCCTCTCCTAGTCGGAGAGGGATTTGGTCATAGTTGGACTATGATTTATTATTCATTAGAGGGATTAGTGGTACTTAAGGAGTTAGATGCAACTACAGGGGCAAAACGATAATTTTGGCCCAACTGTACTTACGAGCAATTTGTGAAGAGTCATCGTACTGTTGATTGGTTATATCTAATGGACACTGAAATATATCTGTAGTATGAAGAGTGCAACTGTCGGTCTTTAGTAGAGTGCTCGATAGTTAATGGATGGTGAATAATTTAATTTAAAAGTTTAATTAATTATTCACTTACCGTTGGAGTTTCAAGCTATAGGTCCATGAGTCCCCTCTTTAGCTTGGGAATTAATGAGAATCAATTTTTGAATTAATTTGAATTGTTCAAATTAATTGAGAGAATTAATTATATGTGATATAATTAATTTAATCTAATTATATATGATATAATTACTATAATGTATTTGATGCATTATAATATAAAGTATATATAGGAGGAAATAAATATTTGAATATGATTTAAATATTAATTATGTGAATTGGATTCATATAATTAAATTTAATATAAATGAGATTTATATTAAATGTCGTTGGTGGTAGAATAGAAACTATAGGTTATATTTTATTTGATACAATATAGAAACTATAGGTTATATATTTTATATTTGATATAACATATAGGTTAATATATATTATATGATAAGGTAGTTATCATATAAATATATATTAAATTATTTATAAAAATAAAATATTTTTTTCTCTCTACAACATGAGTGTGGGAAGTTTTGTAAGTCCTAAAAACTTCATCACTATCATTCTTCTCCTCTCTTATTTTTCCCTCTTCCAAAATAGCCAAAGCACACACAAACTCTTGGATTCTCACTTAGAGAATATAGAGGTAACATTCGTGGTGGTGTCCTCATTAACGGTTAGAAGTTTTTGAAATTGTATGTGATAAGACACGGAGAAGGAATTTTGTGAAGAACAATTCTTCAAAGGTAAGGGTTTCTAAACCCATTTTCTATTATGTTAGTTTTAGTATGCTATAAATTACTTAAATGCATAATCTGTTTGTTTTGTTTGCTGTAAAATTTAATTCTATAACTATTGGATTTTGGTCCGATCCCATCTTTCACTCAAGAACCTTCAATGGTTCCTTCAATTAAGAGTCAGGTTGTTGGCCTAATTATTTTCAGAATTTTGAAATTATTTTTCATTTTCTTGTGGGATTTTGCATTAAGTAATTCATGTAGTGAATGTAATGTGGAATGTATAGTTTTACAATTATGGATGATTTTCGGGATTGCACATTTAGTTTATTGCTTTCCTTTTACAAAATTGGTTTGTAAGAGCCCATATTTTGGGGCTGCGATCGAGTCTGTAATTTAAAGTTTTGAGTCACTCGTGCTGTTTTTAGTGTGTTTTTTTTGGAGAAAACGAAGTCCAATTTGGAAGAAGAAGAAAGATAGCTTGATCATTGCTAGGTGATGCTTGCTATCTGATAGCACTATGCATGTGTTACTATAGCAACATGTGATCATTGTTAGGCGATGCTTGCTATGCGATAACACTAGTGATGTTCAGATCGAGGATCGACATTGTTAATTCGACTCCGAACTGAAGCAAAAGAAAAATTTGTAAATCACTGAACTAATCCTATCACTACTAAAAATAGCAACAATGGTAAGTCTGGGTCGATCCGCAGAGAAGCGCGATTGGTTTCATTAAGTTAAATTTCTAACCAGAGCGATAAATGGGGGGTTTTGATGTGGAAGAGATAACAGGCGTGAAAATTAAAATAAAAGGGTAAATGAAATCTAGGATAGGAGTCTATCTAATTTCTTGAGCAAGAAAGAGTTCTTATGCAATTTCTTTCATTAGGCATTAATTAATTATACTGAATTTGTCAACCCCTCAACCTATTAGAAAATCTAATAGCCCAATTAGCCAATTTTGATCAAAATCTAAATCAGCACTAATTTAGTTTAAAATTTTTCCTTCTGAGTGACATACAAGGTAAAACTAAAAAGCATTAAGAAAGGGTTCAATTGTTGAGACATACTATAAGCCGGAAAGTCACATCTTATAGCATGATTTATTTGGAAAGATTATACTAGGATATACATGAGTTTGGCTAGAAAAAGTCTAGACCCTAAACATGCGATCCTAATATGCGCAACTTAATCAATCAATGATGCATAGGCTAGAAAGATTTTACAAACAAGAATTTCAAAAAATTAATTTGTCAGAAGAATTTATCGAAACTCCATTAAGATTAAAACGAATCCAACTAAAGAATTCACAAGATTGCAGTTAAACTAATAATAAAACCTTCAAGAAATTAAATACATGGGTCTTGCACAAAGAAACTATATAGAATTTACCTCTCAATTCATAGACAAATCCAAGATACACAACCGTTTGATCGACTACAACCCAAAACAAAAAGAAAAATTGACCTAAAGATACTTAAAATTGAAGGGAATAGAAGAAGGGCCAAGTTTTACTTCGGCCTCCATCAATTTGGCCTCCCAAATTCAGCATGTTTTGACCTAGGGCCGAAGAGATTATTATAGAAATTGAGGCCGCGTCGCAATGCTGAAAACAACATTGCAACGCTCACTTGTGCACGCGCTCGACAAGATTTTCGTCAAAGTTTATAGTGTCGCGATGCTCTACAAGAGCGTTTCAACAATTCGCTTCTGTCTTACAACGTCAAGGTCGAGCGTCGTATGATGTTGCAACGGTGGCAATGATGATCATTCGAAGCATTACGACACTGGCCTATTCTTCAAGCTACCGCCTTTAAGCGTTGCACAAGCATTAGGTTAAGCAAATCAAGAGCGTTGTGATGCTCCAGCAGGGCAGAATCATGCTTTTACAATTCAACTTGATTTAATGCGTTTGTCTTCATATTTTTGTGCTCTTTTGGCTTGATTCATTGTCTTTTCCACGTGTTTGCTCCATAGGGTTAATTCTTCTACAAAATAAGATAAATAAAACCCAAGAATAACCCAAATATAGAAAGTTAAGGCCCTAATTGTCTTTTCCACGTGTTTGCTCCATAGCGTTACTATGTGATAGCACTATGCGATAATACTATGCGATCGTTGCTATGCGATAACACTATGCGATCATTGCTAGGCATGACGTTGGATGATCGTTGCTTTGTGTTGGCTGTGGGCGAACATTTCTGGGTGGTTTGGATCGAGCGATTCAAGACCCAGTTTACTTGTTTCGAACCGACTGACTATTAATTTGTAATAGTTAGATTTTTTTTGTTTTAGTGCCCAATCCCGGTCCATTAATTGTCCTTTAAATTATGCATGTGATGTATGATTTATTTTTATTATTATATGCCATAATGTATAGTATAAAATCCCACCATAGGTTATGCATTTAATTTCATGCATCATTTATATTATAATTGTTATAATATATATGTTTAGATGCATGATTTAATTTTATAGCATGCTCATGCATCATATAGTATGAATGTTATAGTACATGCAGCATACATTAATAACACATACATGCATCATTTATATTATAAGATTTATAATATATAGTATGAATGTATGTTTTGAAGTATGTTATTAATAATTTCATTGTATTACTATATAATTGTTATATATGTTAGTAATGAAATGACGTTGCATGAAGCATGACATTACCTTAGGTAATTTATAATTGTTATAATTTACATAAGTATGCTTTACTTGCAATGTATGATTTTAATTATTTCATTTGCTTATAATTGTTACAAAAAAATGAAATTAGAAATTAAAATCTATAAATTAGAATTGCATGCAAACCTTAGGTTAAAATCATCTTTTAAAATTGTTTTAAAATATGATTCATATAGACCTAAGATCACATTTCTAATGAGATTAGAAATTAAGTTTAATCTTTTCATCGGTTTAATAGAATTAAATTGATTCTTAATTAAAAGATTAACATTGTAACAAATGTATCTATAAGGGACCTTTTGTCTAACGCTAGTTCTGTCTAGGTTGGGATATTTAAATTGATGGAAATGTAAGACCCTGTTGGGTTTTATGTCCTAAAACTTATAGTTTATAAACAATGAAACTTATTTTGAAAATTCAATAAGTTGTTATTGAATATATGAATTGCTTATTTCTTTTTGGAAATCCAATAAACTAAAAGATCCATGACTATTACATGAGTACTTGAAATTTATGTGGAGACATAAAAGTAGATTAGGTTCGAGTAAATAGTCAAAATGATCTATAGTATATGAATGAGGTTGAGTGCCTCATTCTGGTAACACTATTGGATGCGATCCACTCTGTAATTGTTACAAAGAGTTGTAAAGTACTATAGACAATGTGATCTCAATTCATACATGTTATGACATGAGGAGTGGGGGCGTCTTGTGCAATGGGTTTGTACAAGATCGGACCACGAAATTAGTCACTCTTACTTTATAATATTATTTACTGTTTAAGACGGACTATTTCAAAGCGATGACCTAGGTAACTTGACCTTAATCCTGAGCTAACTATGAACTCCTGTTTATTCAGAATTATCCTTAGAACTGCATAGGTGAGGGTTGGCTCAACAACGCCGGCTTAATAAACCTCAATTTCAGTGGTAAGACCGGGTAGATAGCTGGGGACATAAGGTGCAAGATGGAATTCACTTCTACTTGCTTTTAGGGATAGTAGAGAGGTTGTTCCCTTAGGTGCTGACTCCGGATCTTGAACAAGGGGCCTCACCCTTTCATTGGCCCAAGAAGGACTCAGTTTGTTGATTGAATTACAAACCAATTGCTCATTAGACGATCAGTGGGACTTAAGGGACAAGAGGTAATCTCGGGGGTAAAACAGACATTTGACCCAATCATTATTACGAACAACCTGTGAAAGGTTAACTTACTAATCATGGTTATATCGAGTGGACATAATATATCTACAGTGAGGGGAGTGTAACTATGAAATTTAATGGAGTGGCCCGTTAGTTAACGAACGGGGTTAATTCGGTGTAAAGAGTTTAATCAATTAATCTCGGATCGTTGGAGCACATGATCTGTAGGTCCACAATGTCTCTCTACTAGCTCATAAATTGATTAGCATTAGAATTAAGGGAATTAGTAATTATATGTGTTATAATTACGCGTTTAATTTTGGAACTAAATGAAATTGGAGAATCAATTAATATTTAGATATGAATTAAAATATTAAATTCATGAATAGGGATTTATGAGGTGTAATTTGTGTAAATTTAATTTAATATTTGATATTAAATTAATTAGAATTAATTAAAATTTTTAATTAATTATTTATTATTAATTTTATTAGAAAATTAATTTATGAAATTAATTTCGTAAAACTAATAAAGTTCTTAATTTTGAAAACTAAATTGATTTTGGAAATCAATTTATAAAACAAAATTAAAATTGTAAAACATAAATTGGAAAAGATTGGAAAATGAAAAGTGGGAGAATTCCACTTTCTTCATCAAATGAGCTCACTTATTTCCCACCACTTCTTGATTCAAATCTCCAAACATGAGGTGCTTTTCATGTAGCCTTCTCCATTACATGATTGTCCTACAATAAATAGAGAAGATTAAAGTGGAAATCGTTTAATGGAAATTGTTTGTAGTTGCTAATGTTTTGTTTAAACCTTAAGAGGTTGAAGAAGTGTTCTTCAAGTTTCTATAGTGAGCTTCTTCTCTAAATTCCCTTCATTCAAGCTTATTTTGAGTCCCACAACTCAATCTAAACCTCTAAGAGAATAGTAGGGAAGATCTTGAGGTGGTTCACAACAAGATTTCGAGAAGATTTGCAGCTAAGTTCGTGATTCAAAAGGTTCTACAAAGGTATGACTTGAAACCCTCTTATTATTGTATGAGCATGCTTTATTTATAGCCAAATTTAATGAATAGAATGCTTATTGATCCTTGTTGCTTCCGCCGCGCACTGATATACTCTTACAATTGGTATCAGAGCATCATTTAAGCATTCAATTTGGTTTAATTTTGGTGTGGTGGGTGTTTTTCATGAGATATATGAAAATGGTGCACTGATATGGTTTTCTGAGTTTTGGCATTTATTTCCTCTTTGATTACTTGATTAAATTATAATTTACTCTTATTGATGAGCTTATATGTGTACTCAGGAGTCTGTAATTTATTTGGAGTCATTAGAGTTGAAATTAAGTTGTAATTGAAGAAAGAAGTGAAGAAGGTCGAGCAGCAGGAACCAGTTTTTCAGCTTCTGCTTAGATTTCGAGCGAGATGTTGATCGAAGTTCAAGCGAGATTTCGTTTCGATTTTTGTTCGGATGCTAAGTAGGTGTCATTAGTTCTACCTAACCCGAAACAAACAATATTTATAAAGCTCAAGCAACAGCCTAACTAACTCATAGTTAAAGTGGAAGTAAGAGGTCGATCCACACGGAAGGTTTTAATTCTTATTCTTTTTTAACTAACTTTGACTGTTAAAGCAATAAAATGGGGGTTTGATTAAATTGGAAAAATACTAGAAATAAAAAGATAAAAGATGAATGTAAACACGTAAGGAATGATCTTGCTTCTAGTTCAAGTTAGACGTTCAATGCAATTCTTATCATCGAATTCTAAAAGTTTGTTGACAATCGGATTATGCTCACAACTACTCGTTCAACTCGATCGAGATAGCCTCTACAAAGGTTAACAACTAGCAATAACCTAGTCGAGAGAGCATCCTTATCATTGATTAAGGTTGGTTAGGCCAAACCCTAATCAACCTACATGCTTCTACTTCTATTGGGTTTGATAGCGACCATATAGAATAGAAAACATTCGCATTAGGTTCTAGGATTCAACTGCATTGATTAATTGTTAAGATAGCTTACTCAATTAATCAAATTTTCTCCAAATCTAGTCATTAATGCATCCTAGGATAGCCATCAAACACACAATTACTATTGCCTCTTATAGATCTTGTCTAGACATTCCATCGAACACATTGAAAGAAACATATTCAACAACGATTGTGACAAAACAAAGCATCTATGCTATACATGTTCAAGATATAGATCATTCAACATGCTTCAAGAATTAAAATCAGATTCAAGAAAGCACAAATCAGATTGCATTTGATAAAGAAAGTAGAAAACTCAAAAGAATTGCAAGAACCCTAGAAATCGAAACAAGATTCAATCAAACTTCACAAATTCATTGACAAATTGTATGAAGAACTACAAGAGTTTTGTTTACATTTCAACAAAAATATAAAATCTAACATAAATTGGAACAAGAATTACCAAAGAAGTGAAAGAACTTGGAGAGAGATCCCAGTCTTCATGGATTTTCTTCCTATCTTTTCAAAAAATGAAAGAAAAACCTTCTATAATTCGTAGGCTTGCGTCGGGGTAAGGTTGCAATGTTAAATCGATGAAAAGGCCAAGGAACGTTGAGCTTGCATTGCAACGCTACCCCCAATCGCTTGTCAACACAAGGCGCACGCGCTGGATGATTTGTGTGAAAGTCTGGAGCGTTGCAACGCTACCCTATTTTACAGTAGAATGAAGCATTCTATCTTCAAGCATTGCGCAATGCCTCTCCTAGGGTCGTGATATTGCATTCTCGATGGAATTTTGGTAATTTACTTGATTCTCTTCGAATTTTTTAATTTCTTGATTATTTTGGATCCTTTTTAGTTCGATCTTCTTTTAATGACTCCTAAATGCTTCGGAGACTATTTTACCTACAAAATAAACATTTAAAGCAAATATTCTACACAAATTTGGGGGAATTAATATAGAAAATATACATCCTTTAAAAACCTAACAAAACACCCCCAACTTAACTCTTGGTCGTCCCGAGCAAGTCTAAACTAGAAAAATGCATACATTCAAGCAAAAACATGAATATCAAATGTGCATTCATTCAGAGAACTCATTAAAAAATATTTAGTATATTCATGTGGTTTGCCCAAAAATTTGATTCATATCTCTCTTCTCAACAATCAAGCAAACGAATGATACAAATGGGCATTTAGACCTTTAAAATTTTTCTAACAAAGAATTGAAGCCTATTTTTGAAAAGAAGAAGCCTTTTTCTTGTAAAGCCATAAAAGAAAAGACTACTCAGTTTTAGTTTATTTAAAAGCTGAAACTAGTGGAAAGGCTATATCCAACTTTCAATTCCTCTTCGCCTTACACGGGCTCGGTTATTGTTCTAGGATATATCTAACTTGTATTAGATTGAGGAAATTCTAATACAAGGGTGCCTTTTAAACTCACACACACAAAACGTAATTGGTATTTCTTTTACTTAGAGGGATAGCTTTCACACTCACATCACCGGGAACCTATCGCTCTTTTCTTACGGGCTTTAACAGAAACACGATGGAGGTAGCTCTTTTCACCTCTACCTCTGCACATACCCACATGTTTGTGAAGGTTATGTCAATTGGCAAGCTTCTTTTTTTTTTTTTTTTGTGCTAGCAATTTTTTTTTACACTAGGCCCTTTTTATTCCTCTATGTCTAGACTTACCTCTAAAACAAGATGGTTGTTCCTAGACCAAGGATTGTCCTATTGGGGTTACAAAGAAAATCAAGTAGATCTGGCATTTCTAAAAGTTTGAGATTCTAAATAAATCAAAAGGTTAAGTATTCAATTTTTTATGAAGTTAAAAGGAAAAGAAAGTTTCTTTTAAAAAATGAGTTTCAAATCTTGTAAGAAAAGATTTTAAGAAGTTTAAAATTGATTTGTATAATTGTTTGAGAGAATGTGTCATCAAAGTTCATTGATAAGAAGCAAAAGATTGAGAAAAGCAAATGATCATGGCAAACAAAGTGAATGTTATTCTTGAATGAATGAACATACTTAGATGAAACATGTATTGAAAACAAAAATGAGTCATATAAGAGAAATGATGCCAAGACAATGATATTGTCTTTTTTAAGAGAATAGAAAGAATTCCATAGGAATATAATAGAGCCTAATCGAGATATATAATTCATCAAGGTCATAAAATCCACATAACCCAAGCTCAGGTGCTAAAGGGTTCCAGACATGCAAGGATAATAGAGATAATAGAGCAAAAATTTTTGTAAGGCTCATTTTTAACAACCTAAAAAAAAATGTTAAGAACATGCAATGTTCCCCACCCCTAACTTAAAAACTAAATATTGTCTTTAATATTTATAAAACTAAAAATTAAGCATAAAAACAAAATGATAAAGGGAATAGAAGAACTCCTTTGATTTCGCGCATTGTTATATAAAATGACTATTCATTTCGTAGTCCAGTCTTATACAAACTCTTTGTATAGAATACCCCCGCTCCCATGTCTCCACATGAATGATCAAGATCAAATCATTTGTAGCACGTTACAACAATTGTAACATCTACAAAGTAAATGTCACCAGGATAAGGTACCCTTATTGGGGTTGATGCTCTAAACTCTCGTAGGATCCTGTAGTTTGTAAACACCTGTATGAACAAACGCTTATGATTTAATAATATAAGATATTTTCTTCACTATTGTCTATGAAATATGAGATATTTTATTTTCATTTACCACAAACCAATAAACTAAGATCCCTGGTTGTCATTGTCTAATTGGGGATTCGTCTAATTGGGGAGCTGGGAACTCAACTACACAAGATGGAATTCACTCTTTCCCCGAAGCAGGGGTAAGTAGATAAATTGCTCCTTTAAGGGCTGATTCCGGGGCTTGAACGATATGGTGTCACACATCTTCTTATGGCCCTAGAAGTGTCCACTTATAGTAAGACTATTATGTATTGTTCATTAGAGGAATCGGTGGTACTTAAGAAGTTAGATGTAACTACAGGGGAAAAACGGTAAATTGGCCCAACTATACTTACAAGCATTTATGAAGGGTTATCATACTGTTGATTGGTTATATCCGATGGATACAAAAAAATATCTGTAGTGAGAAGAGTGCAACTGTTGGTCTTTAGTGGAATGCCCAGCAGTTAACGGATGGTGGATCTCGCGACTAAAGAGTTTAGTCAGCTATTCACGTACTATTGGAGCTTTAAGCTATAGGTTCATAAGGTCCCCTTGGTAGCTCAATGGATTTAAGTTGAGAATCAGTTTTTGGGTCAGTTTGAAGTGTTCAAATTGACAAGAGGGTGTTTTATTATATATGATATAATTAAATTGGTTCAATTATATGTGATATAGTTGACATGATGTATGAGATACATTATTTGGAGGATTTTGATATAAATATGATTTATATTAAGTAAAGGAGAAAATGACTATGGTTTAAATGTTACATATGATGTGATATTAAAACTATAGGTTATAAATATAATATGATAAGTTAGTTATTATATTTATATATAATTAAAAAATTATACGATAATTGTAGGCGGTTTCTCCTTTAACAGTACGTGAAAGTGGGAGGTTTTATTCTGTTTTCATAACTGAAGGATAAAATGAAAAATGTTTTCATTTTTTGTAAACATCACTTCATAAGTCACATGACTAATCGTTTAGCTATCTAGGTAGCCTTCTAAGCAAGAGACTAAATGATCGTGTAGTTACCTTTGACTAAACGATCATGTAAACTTTTACTGAACAATCACGTAACTAGCGAGATTCTCTAAACGATTGTGTACCTGCTGAGTTTTACTAAACGATCAAGTACAAAGTTTATATGATAGATAGTATTCTTCTCCCACTTGTTTAGTCGTATAGTTCGATCGTTGTTTCCTCCTTCCCTCTACCAAATCCAACAGAGCCACAACCTCTTGGATTCTTACTCTGAGATTACTAAGGTTACTGAGTGGTGGTGTCCGAGAGGTTACTAGAGAAGATTGTTCGTGATTGACTAGACGATTGACTAGACGATCGTAGAGACCGAGAGAAGTTGTTGGTCCAAGTCTTCATGAGAGCGAGAGGTTTGTAGAAGAAAATTTCTTTAAAGGTATGTCTCTTGTCCCTTTTGTTATTAGTTACTAATGAAGGAACTCTTATTCAAGAGTACCTACGAGCGGAAGCGGATCTTTCCAATTCATTGTGACAGAATTACTACATATACATTCAAACATACTTTCATAATGCTAAAGGGATCAAGAAATCATACCAGATGAAGATTTCTTCTTCACAGCGGTCTGAAGCACAACTGTCTACCTCGAACAGTCAGCACTCGAACAGAAGAAAACATAGAAGACAACACCACTCAGAGCCCTCAATATTCTTGGAGTGAGAATCCAAAGTGTGGGCTTTGTTCGAATTTGGCAGAGGAAAGGAGGAAGAGCGACCGTACACAACGATCAAGTAAGTGGGAGATGCCGTCGTCTATCGCATGGACAATATGCTTGATCGTTTAGGTAAGTATATGATCATGTAGTAAAAGTAAGTGATCATGAGGAAAAGGTAAATGGTTGTCTAAATGATCGTGTAGGAAAAATGGTGAGCGATCGTCCAAACGATCGTTTAAGAAAAACTAAGCGATCGTCTATACGATCGTTTAGTAAATATCAGGAGCTAAACGATCGCTTAGGAAAAAGGTAAACGATCGTTTAGATGATAGCGCGCGACGGTGTAATCGGTATGTGATCGCTTAGCAATATCGTATATGTAAGCGATCGTGCAGTCACTGATTTTCTAAACGATGACACTATCTTTTTCACAATATCTGCGCACACCGAGATCAACACACCGTCTGCTATTTATAATGCACTCACCTGTTATTTAGAATGAAAAGGCGCCTTCCCATTTCCTTTATAACCGTCCAATGAATGTTATCTTATCACATTCATAACTTATAAATTAATATCATATATTAATTATAATATTTTTCCACTAATAGATATTAATCATATTTATATCCAATTTCCTCCAAATTAATGTATCTCATACATAAAGTTAATTATATCATATTTAATTAACTCGTTCGATTATATCATATATAATCAAAATCCCTTTTGTCAATTTGAACATTTCAAATTGACCTAAAAACTGACTCTCAACTTGTATCCAAGCTACCAAGGGGACCTTATGAACCTATGGTTTGAAGCTCCAACAGTACATGAATAGTTGACTAAACTCTTTAGTCATGATATCTACTATCCTTAACTACCAGGCATTCCACTAAAGACCGACAGTTTAACTCTTCTTGCCATAGATATATTTCTATGTCTATTGGATATAACTAATCATCAGTACGATGACCCTTCACAGATGCTCGTAATTACAGCAGGCCAATTTACCGTTTTAGACCTATAATTACATCTTCCTCCTTAAGTACCACCGATCCCTCTAATAAACAATACAACATAGTGCTACTATGTGTGAACACCTCTCGGGCCATGAGAAGGTGTGTGGCGCCACATCGTTCAAGTCCTGGAATCAGCTCTCAAGGGAGCTATCTATCTACTTGCCCCTGCCTCGGGGAAGTAGTGAATTCCATCTTGTAGCTGAGTTCCCAGCTCCCAATCAGACGAATCCCCAAAATGGTAGGTTTGAGTAGCCGTTCTGACCACCCGCACCCATGCAAATCAAAGGACCGCCATCAATGGCAGGAGTTCCCAACTCACTCAAGATTGAGGTCATGTTACCTATGGTCATCCTAGTGAAGTGAAGTCTCAGTTATGAACGGTGTTATACAACTAAACGTTAACACTTCGTAGTCAGGTCTTATACAAACTCTTTGTATAGAACGCTCGCACTCGCATGTCCTCTACACGAATGATCAGGATGAGACCATTTGTGACAAGTCACAACATTTGTGACCATTACACAAAGTGGGCCGCATCCATAGCATTACCAGGATAAGATTTCCCTCCTATATCCATATACTATAGACTATTTTCGTTATCACTCAAGACATAACCCACTTGTTTGTCACCACATACATGCTTAAGTTACATACAGATAACCAGGGATATTAAGTTTATTGGTTCAAGTAGTGAAATAAATATCATTTATATTATACATCACAAGTGTTCGTACAAAGTTGTTTATAAACTACTGGACACGAGACTTTACAGCACAAACCCCACAATCTCCCACTTGTCCTAAAGCGAAGTGAGAAGTACAAGTAAACAGACACAAAATAATAAACTAGGGCATAAAAACCCAGTGCAACAAAATCTCCCACTTGCCCTAGTCCAGCCATGGGTGGTCCCGTAGACCCATGCTCTGAAGGTGACCCTCAAACACTGTAGCCGTGAGAGCCTTTGTAAACGAATTAGAAATTTTTTCTCCGAGGTGATCTTCATAATGATCACGTCACCTCGATGCACTATCATGCAGATCGACTTTAACATAGCAACAGGTAAGAAAGTCTCCTCATAGTTGACTCCCTCCACATGGGTATAACCCTTTGCCACAAGCCTAGCCTTGAAGGTTTGCATCTTCCCATCAGCACCACGTTTGTGCTTGTAAATCCATTTACAACCTATAGGTCTTACCCCATGAGGCTGATCTACAAGATCCCATATTGAGTTGACGTACATCGAATCCATCTCGAGATTCATGGCTTTGACCCATTTATCTCGGTCAACATCTTCCATTGCCTTTTTATAGGACAATGGATCTCAACGTCGCCATCTGTCACCATAGCTAGGATTTTCGTGAAACCTAGATAGCGATCAGGTAGGTTTGTAACCCTTCCACTGCGTCAAGGTTCCCTCAATTCTCGAGGTGGAACCAACCTACAGATGAACTATCATCAACAATTCTGGTTGATGAAATAGGTTCTTCAACAACTCTTGTTGAAGCTTCAGTAGTTTCTTTGGAAAGCTCACTTAACACGACTTTACTACGTGGACTGTGATCCCTGATATGATCCTCCTCCAAGAAAGTAGTGTTCGTGGAAACAAACACCTTGATTTCGGACGGATCATAAAAGTAACCTCCTCATGTACCTTTAGGGTAGCCTACAAAGAGGCACAACCTTGATCGTGATTCCAACTTCTTGGGATTTGCCTTAAGCACATGTGCTAGGCAACCCCATATGCGGATGTGAAGTAAACTTGCTTTGTGCCCGTTTCACAACTCCATAGGTGTTCTTGCAACGGTCTTAGAAGGAATACAGTTGAGAATGTATACCGCAGTCCTCACTATGAAACCCCAAAACGAGTTTGGTAAGGAAGCGTAACTCATCATCGAATGAACCATGTCTAACAAGGTTCTGGAAAAATTAGTTGGCATTTAGATTTAGTTACGGCAGATTTAAACATCTCTATGTTATGGAGGGAACTTACGGCTAAAGGTCTTAGCACATACAAGTCATTTTCTAGTTTAGGTGTACAAATTTTAACACCATCCTTACAAATAAACTTTTTATTCGATTTAAAAGAAATGGTGTAATTGTATTGTAACATACACTTTACAGAAATAAGGTTCCTTTATAGTTTAGGATCTATAAAGACATCTTTTAATATAAGAAACCTATTTTGTAAAGTATACCGGATGTCTCCCACTGCCACAGCTGAGATGACATGCCCGGAACCTACTCGCAACGTCATCTCACCAACCTTCAACTGTCACCAGGATCTAATCCCCCTTTTCTGCCTTGGCCTTAGCTTTGGCAGCCTTCTTTTCCTCCAGATAACGAGGACAATTCTTTTTCCGGTGTCCGTCCTGGTTACAGTGGAAACATTTTCCTTTTTCAACCGGTGGTGGACGCTTCTTCTGGACGACAAGTGGCGGGTTAGCAGGCGCATTCCCTTTCCCTTTACCACCCTTCTTCTTCTTCCTCTTTTTCGAGTTAGAAGTTGAAGGTGCGGACTTTGTTCATAAGGTCGAACCTCGATAGAACTTTTTAGAGGACGAGACTACATTTGCCTCACCTCCCTTTTTCTCCTTACTTTTCAACAAGGATTGGTAAGTCTCTAACTTTTTGAAGAGAGTGGTAAGGGAGTAGTCCATTTTGTTAAGAATCGTATTGCTAACAAAGTGGAGGAAGCTCTCTGGTAATGAATGCAGGATAATGTTAACTTGACTGCCCTCATCGATTTTAGACCCATTCATCTCCGTCACGTTAAAGTAGACCATCATTTTCAGCATGTGTTCATAAACAGAGGTTCTTTCCTCCATTTTCGAGCTGAAGATGCATTTCAGAGCCTCATGCTTGAGCTGTTCAGATGGCTATCTGAACACTCCCCACAGGGACTCCATGGTCTCAGCTCGTGTTTCTTGGCCAAGATGTCACCAAGACTGGCTAGAATATAGGCTCGGGCCTTCTCATTTGTCCGTGTCCAACGCTCGTACGTTGCCCGAATATTTCGAGTAGCGTCCTGAGGTGGAATAGGAGGACATCCCTCCATAAGGATAAACTTGAAATCCTCGAGGATGAGTATCATCGTGAGCATATGATTCCAACTTGAATAGTCTAAGCCATTCAGGTTTTTAGCGCTAAGTAAATTTATAGTGACTGATGCCATTAAAAACTGTTGCTGAAAAAAAAACGAATAACCTTTTATAAGACCTTGCAAAAACCACATTTTAATTAACCAATTAATCTTTAGCAAAATAGATTCCAAATACCCTAAGTGAAAAGACTTCTATTTTGCAATGATGCCCTAGCGAGGCAGGACAAACGTCACCGGTGGGGTGATCGGATGGCCCTTCACTGGGATGAGACATTCTCAACCATTAGGCAGAACAAACTCTTAGAACTAAACCTAATAGCTTCCATTTTTTCGGTTCAGAATAGTTAACCCTTAATAATCCTACGTAAGTATAACCCCTTGTTTTCGGCCTCAGAGTCCCACCCTAATGCACTCACCGTAGGGAAAAGAAAAATTAGGACAAGAGACTAAGTAACCTTATCCTCTTATTGGAGATCAAATAAAGAAACGCGCAAAACAACCATTCTATAGGGGGACACACCCAGGGTGCCACGAGGCGATGCGCATAAACTTTATTCAATCCAACGAGGGAGACCGAGGGATATGCTGTCACACTTCTTGCTCCCACATACTATGAACACTCTCTCCATACACTTTAATATTGACTTACCCAAACACCATCCGTTGGGGGGACACGCCAAAGGTGCCTCGAGACTGAGGGTAGATCTCATGGTGTGGACTATGAGGGAGAAACGTGAGAGGTGAAAATGAAGCATCAAATTCCCTAAGAACCTTCCATTGGATATTCTACTTGGGGGTTTATTAACCTAGACAATCAGACTACTGATTATGATCTAAGTCATTTATAAAGTTTGCTAAAAAAAACTTTTATCTTTGAAATAAAAAAAAATCCAAGTAGTCACATTAAACTCTTTAATGGACTGGCCTTAGTTTGCATGCATGCATCAAATCTATCTAAATTACCTTCCCATATAGGTTTCCAGGTAGACAGAACCCACATTTGACAAAAGGTCTACTATAGATAGACTTGCTACATATTAATCTTTTACTAATTATTTTAGTTCTAATTTCATTTTATAACCATTTATAAACTAAAAATCACATCCCACATAACGAAGTATTTATAACGCTTATAAATAAAACGTTAAAAAAATAAAGCCTACATAAATATAACCCTTATATTATATGATGCATAAGCATGCATTTATGTAAATTAAAACATGCTTCTATCTATAATAAAGAGAATATGCATGACCTAAAGTGGGATTTAACTATATGTGCATACCATATGACATATTAAAAACATACATCGCATATAATAAATAAATAAAGGATTAATGGACCGGGATGAGCCTTTACAAAACCGGAATGAAATAACCCTATTTATTACATTTCTCATCGAGCAAACCGTTTCACAGGCGAACCGGGTCTTGAACCGCCAGGAGGACTCTATCGTGTAGTAAATGTCGTAGGTAGACGATCATCCATCGCGAACTAGATGATAGAAGCAAAATTAAACAACTGCGTAGACGACAATGAGGCAATAAAGCCTGATCGTCTATGCGATGACAGGTAAACGATTTACCTTGCGTTACTAAGCAATCGTTTAGTCAGTTACTAAGCGATGAAGCTTGGTGACTAAAACGATCGTCTATGCGATCATTTAACGCGACCTCAGGTAAGTGATTTACCTTGCATTACGAAGCGATCGTTTAGTCAGTTACTAAGCGATGAAACTTGCTGACCAAAACGATCGTCTATACAATCACTTAATACGGCAACAGGGCTAGAACGATCGTGCTTCCACTCATGGGTTCTCTTTGATAAGAGTTCCTTCAATTGGTATCAAAGTCAGGTTCTGATATTCCAAATCCATTGATGTATAGAATAACATTTACATTCTTGGTGGGTGTATGTATGTTTACATTCTGTTTAAGTGTTAAATATGTTTTTGGATGTGGATTAATGGAGTTTCTGGGAGGATTGCCTCTGGTTGCTGAATTCTTTTACTTTTTCAAAGTTAATTGTAAGGGCCCCTGTGTTTTTGGGCATATTAATTTGCTATTGAGTCTGTATTTCAAAGTGTTTGAGTTAGTATGAATCGCTCGTGATGAAGCTTCGAAGCAAGAAGTTGTGCATTACTTCGAGGAAGAAGAAGACCAATCATTCGTCAGAACGTGTAAACGATGGAGGTAAGTGATTGTAGAGCATAGGATACTCGACTACAAGGTGAATGCGCGCGCACTAAATGGTCGTGTAGCTCAGCAAGCTTCATCGCTTAGTCAGTGACTACACGATCGCATGGTAATTGTTACTTGTCGCTTGTTATTCTAACGACTAGATGATCATGCCTCATAGCATTGTAGTCGTCTAGACGATCGTTTAGACTTGCGTTGTTTATATTTAGTGCGCTAAATGATTGAGTGGCCTCATGCTTCATCGCATTGTAAATGGTACTCGATCGTAGCTAAGCGATCATGGTTACCAGCCCAATTTACTAAACGATCAGGGAAGAGTTCGCCCAAGCAGTTCAAAACCCGGTTCGCCTGTGAATCGGTTTGCTCGATGGTTTTATGTAATAGATAGAATTTATTTCCGGTTTTTTAGGCTAATCATCCCAGTCCATTAGTTTTTGTGAATGTACATAAGATGTATGTTTTATTATATGTCATATGATAGGCCATATAGTTGAAGTTCCACCATAGGTTATGCATTGTTCATGCATCATCTCTATATTGTAAGTGTTATTATATAGTAGTTTGCATGATTTAAATGACATAAGAGCATGCTCATGCATCATATAATATAAGAGTTGTGCATGCATTAAGCATATTCAAAGGTAAGGGTTTTTGAAACCCCTAAGTTTTCCTTTATTAATACATGCTATAATTTATGTAAAGTATATCTTGTTCTTGATTTACTGTAAAACTTACATTCAATGAAAAATGGATTTGGAGTTCCAAATTTAATGATGCGCTTTGGGCTTTTAGAACTAGTTATAAGACGCCCATAGGAACAACCCCGTACATAATTATATATGACAAGGCATACCATCTTCTAGTAGAGGTTGAACAAAGCGTATTGAATGGTTAAATGATGTAATTTGAATCTAGCACAAGCCTGAAAGAAAAGACTCCTAAAGTTACAACAATTGGAAAAATTAAGACAAGATTCTTACAAAAATTCAAAATTTATAAAGAGAAAACCAAAATTTTTCATGACAAAGACTTAATAAGAAATGACTTAAAAATTGGACAAAAAGTTTTGCTTTACAATTCTAGATTACAATTGATGCCTAGAAAACTTAAGTCCAAGTGGCTAGGTCCTTTTGAAATTACTAATGTTTTCTCTTATCTGGCACAGGCTCAAAATCTAAGGGCATATAAACCAAGTCCAATTGGACTTGTGTTTAAATAATCCCTCATATACTTGACACCCATCTTCACCAACGTCGAGCAAACGACGCTAAAAATTTGCAAAGATATGATGAATTTTCTTCTTTTCTTTTTCATTTTTCATTTTTCTTTGTTCTTTTTTATTTTAGCATTTCTAATAAAAAGAATAATTGAATCTTCTCTTTTTCTTTTGTAGGTGATTATCTCAATAATAAAAAACAAAGAAAAAAGAAAAAAAGAAAAAGAAGCTCATCATAAAAAAAAAAAAAAAAAGCAAGGAAAATTTATCTCAAGGAAATAAATGAACAACAAAACCAGGGAAGTTTCTCTCTACATCCATTCCTTTCTGTTTCTTGAATTCATTTGCTTATTCTAAACATTGACAATATTTCATCTTTAAGTTGGGGGTAGGTAAACATTGCATGTTTTTTGTATTCTTTGATTAGCTTTAAAAATAAGCCTCAATGAAAATTTTTGCATAATAATGATCTATATAGAATCATATATGTATGTTTGAAATGTTTGGAACCCTTGAGCATCTGAGCTTGGGTTAATAGATTATTGATTACTTAGATTGATTACATAGATTTATGCGACTCTGATCTGACATATCTAAACAAATTTAAGGCTCTAATTCTTCTTGATAGTGTAATTTTGATTCTTTGAAAAACATGTCTATTAAATTCTTTATGCTTCAAAAGACCATTTTGCCTTGAATGCAATAAATTCATGTTTGCTCATTCAAGAATCCCATTCACTTTGTTATGCATCATTTGTTTTACACAATTTCTTGATTCTTATCAATGAAATTTTGATGACACACTCTTTCAAGTAAGGATACAAACAAAATTTTAGATCTCTTAAAATTTTCAAACAAAATTTTTAAACTCATCTTTCAAAAGAAACTTTCTTTTCCTTTTAACTTCATAAAAAATCGAATACTTAGTCTTTTTATATTTATTTAGAATCTTAAAACTCTTAGAAATGTCATATCTACTTAATTTTCTTTGTTATCCTAATAGGACAAATTTTGGTCTAAGAATAACCATCTTGTTTTAGAGGCAAGTCTAGACATAGAGGAATAAAAAGAGCCTAGTGTATAAAAAAATTGCTAGCATTAAAAAAAAATAAAGAAAAATTGAAAAATTAACATAACCTTCACTAACGTGTGTGTGCACATGGGTAGAGGTGAAAAGAGCTACCTTCATCGTGTTTCTATTAGGGCCCATGAGAAAAAAGTGATAGGTTCCAGGCGGTACGAGTGTGAAAGCTATCCCTCTAAGTAAAAGAAATGTCAATTACATTTTGTGTGTGTGAGTTTAAGAAGGCACCCTTATATTAGAATCGCCTCTCTCCCATGCAAGTTAGGTATATAGTAGACCAATAACCGGGCCAATTTAGGGTGAAGAGAAAATAAAAGTTGGATGTCTCGTTTCTATTAGTTTTGGCCTTTAAGTAAACTAAAACTAGGAAGTCTTTTCTTTTATGGTTTTGCAAGAAAAAGACATATTCTTTTCAAAATAAGCTTCAACCTTTTGTTAGCAAAAATTTAAATTTCTAAATGCTTGCTTATATCCTTACTTCCTTGATTGTTGAGAAAAGAGATGAGAATCAATTCATTGTACAAGACATTTGAATGTGAGGATGAAAATGTGCCAATATGAAGAAGTCAATTTTGAATAAATGAATGAAACTTCGAATAAACAATAAACAATTCAATTTTGCTTGAATGTATATATACTTTTATTTTTGACTTATTCGAGATGACCAAGATCTAAGTTGAGGGTATTTTGATAGTTCTTGTAAAAGACTATCTTTTCTATGTTAAAACCCTAAATTCTATCATATTTGTTTGCTTAAAATGTCTATTTTTGTAGGTAAATTCCAATCCTAACACAAACGAAGTTGTTTTAAAAGATTTGGAGGTAATTCGAGCCAAAAGACACCAAAGAATCACTTAACAAGAACATCCAGGATAAATTACCACTTTGGTTCTCAAGAGGAACAATTCAATACACTTCAGCAATGCTTGCAGCGTCGCAACACTCCTCACATCACTGAGCCTGACGCTAGCTCGACACTTGAAGATAGAATGCACCTATTTGCTACAAAAACAGGGCAGTGTTGCAACACTTCGGATTTTGACAGAACTGTCCGTGCGCGCGCCTTGCGTAGCTCAGCGTCTACCCAGCATCACAACTTAAGCCCAACACTTTTTAGTTTTTTTACGATTTAGTTTTGCAACGCTAGCCCTATCGTCGCGACGCTACACCTGTAGATATAAAATTAGTTGTTTCATTTTCAGTAAAAAGAGAGAGAGAGGAAAAATTCATTTTTCAATTGATAAAGAACTTAGAACAAAATTGCAGAGAAAATTACTCAACTTTGTGTTTTGTATGAGAGATTCTTGTAACTTTTTCAATTCCCTAGTGGATTGATTGATGGAATTCATTATACTTTCAAGAACTTCTTCAAGATTTCTTATCTCCAAGGCTAGGTAATTCTTTTTCTTGGGAATTCTAAATTCTAGGTTTAATTCTTGAGTTCCTTTTTATATTTTCTTGAATTGTGTTCAACCTTGAATGTTCTTGGACTGATTTTGAATGGAAATTAATGGATGATAATTGACGCTTTGATTCTATTGAATTCTTGTATGTAATTCTTGCTTGGCACTATTGCATAATGGTGTTAGAGCCTTATAAATTTCATTTGCTTTGGTAAGATAGAACTAACGACACCTATTTTGCACCGATCATATATATTAGTTGGGAGTGAGAAGTTACATATATGTCTGTAAATATTTCTGTATGTTAAGCCCAAATATGTAAATAGTTCTCTGATTTCCTACTGGTTTAAGAAATAAGATGGATGTTATAATTATGGTATTGTTTATCAGGTCAAACAGGTGAACATGTTTAATAGAAAACAGGTGGACAATAGATGCCGTAAGTGTTGGGGTTGATGTCCTAAATCTCGTGGTTTTGTAGTTTGTAAAATGTATTTGTACAAACATATTATTTATTTAATAAAATAAGTGTTATTTCATTTGGCATTTAATTTCTTTAACCCAAAACCAATAAACTAAGATCCAAAGTTATTCGATGTAACTTAAACATATATGTGAAGACATACAGGTGGATCATGTAAGTAATAACTTTGTAGTTAAAAAAGGTGATCCAACTACTACAGACCCGTTAGGTTATCACTTAAATATGATCCAATTGTATGTCTATACATATATGTTTACGTTACAAAAGATAACTCTAGATTTTAGTTTAGTGGATTATTGCATAAGTTTCATAAAACTAGTCCACCATGATTTAACTAACATATAACTACGAGGCTTTAGGGCATACGTCCCAATAATCTCCCATTTGCACTAAAATCGGGAAAATATAAGCTAGCCTAGGGCATACTCTATAATCCTACATGCTCTCCCACTTTTCCTAGTATACTAGAGACATGTCTTGTAGTCCTAGACAGTCTAAGAGATTATCTCACACTTTAGCCTAGAGAATCCTTTAATATAATACAAATAGATATGTCAATAAAAACCATCTAGTCATCAACAAGATGTTTCTCTCAGTCGGACAATTTAGAGCCTACCTATGTCCTCAAACTCAGGTTTTGCACCACATTATCCCATAAAGTGGACAAACCAATTTATTTCTGAAACAGATTTCAAATATCAAAGACATACTTGAGATATGCAAAATATTGCTTCACAAGTAAGACACTACTTTATCATCCAATATACACCTACTAGGATAAAATATGGTGTCTCTAAATCCAATATAAAACAATGTATTCCGTAAAAGGTCAAATCTTGAACTATATATACCAACCTTTCATTATTCATCAGTTTTAATTTTCAAAACTCAATGGGTACATCATCTACTTTACCGACTTAACTAACCAATTATATATAAGTGTTAATGAAGTCTCATGTAAAATGTACATTCCCTCAACATTTGAGATGTCTTAGAAAACTTTCCCTTAGACAAATCAACATCATTGTAGAATGGTACATTACTAGTCCATCTGAAGTATTTGCATTGAACAGTAAACAACTTCTTTGTAAATGTAAGATGCATGAGACCAATTTAACATCAGGTCCTAAACATTTGTATGTGGATTTTAAATATACAAAAACACTTCAAGTAAACTATTTGAAATTGATTAAAAATTTCATATTGATTTCTAACTCATCCATAATGAGCAAAAATCAATATAAAAAATAGATAAATATCCACATTCATTTTCTTGTCTGTACAAGAACATCGTCATCGTTCAAAGTCACTGGTTATGATACTATATGTAACCCTTATTTTCAAAGATCTCAATTGTGAAATTCACAATATTTACAAACATTTCTGCAATTCAATCTAAGAAAATTTTTCTTCAAATAACGTAGATGCATTGAACTCCTTTTCATATTATTACACATCTCATATGCAACAATGAATAAAAAAAAAAGCATAGATTGAATGATAGAAACTAGTTAGAAAATTGACTTACATACCATTTTCACCCAACAGATTTGGCACTGATTTTCACCTGATGCCAAGAGTCTTACTTTGAAGTTCTCTATCTCCAAGTACTACACTTTCAAGTCTCCCTTTTGTAAATCCATTCATATTTTTTGATATTGCCCTCATTAATGATAATTTACAAAAAAAAAACTAACTGAGATTAAGTACATTACTCTATCTCAAATTTATGATTTTTACAAAATTTCTGTTTGTTAACTTCGTTCAGTTCTTGTCATCCAACATGACATCTTTGACTTCCAATAAGTCACAACTAAAGTAGAGTTATTTCATAGGTCTCCCACTACTAAAAGATTTATAAGTTTTCATCTTATCATTTTATATGATAATGAAGACTTCAAGTAAGTCTTTGCAAAAGTTGAGCTATCTCATAACTCTCTCACTATGATGAAGACTTATCTTTTTGACAACTAGAAATTGATGTTCAAATGAAAATAAATAGTTAACAACACTTGTTAATTATCATGTGGTTTTACTTGAAACTAATTCATCAACACAACTCAACCCTTTTACACGTCTGCAACTTTTAACTTTCCAAATGAATCAGTATTTGTCACACAAATACGTCATATTACTTTGGAATATTCAAAAGACCATTTATAAACTCCTCATGGACTACTTACAACTAGGTGTATTTTTGAATATTTATTTCACCAAGAGTTTGTTTTGACACGCTCAACTTACCCAAAAAAAATAATAATAAATAAATGTCAAAAACTAGTTTTACAACGCTTCCATAGTCCAACAATGTTTCACAAACATTTAAGAGGAAATAACGTTCAAACAATGCAATCTCTATTGCATTACTTTCGTTAAGTGAGGTATTAGTTTAGTTCTAAAAGACTAGGATTTGTTTGACAAAGTACTTAAAATGTACCAAGTTTAATAAGGCCATATTTCTCCTGTTGCACCACAATTTCATCCAAATTGTAGCCAATGCTCAAAATTGAGATCTCATCTCTATTATTTAGGCTTAGTACAATAAACAAAACTTATACTAATCATTATGATTGGATCATAATGTCACAATACAATTGCCAAAGTGACTTAAAATTTAGTCTAACTTCTTTTGAACATTTCAAAGAAAATAAGACTTAAAGTTGTATTAGAATAAGATACGTTTATTCATAAATACTCATCAATCACATTAATGACTTATTTATGAAGTAAAATTTATGCTTTTGATCACAAGATCACCTAGGTCAAAGCAAGTCCAACATTGACTAGGTAACCTTATCTAATAAGGTTTTGATGACATACTTACATGAGAAGCAAGGCTTTGACAAATAATTATAATTTAACTCTATGTGTTAGAGAATTACTTGAAACTATCATTTAAAAACCAAACACATGTATCCTATTCAGAAGAATAAAATCTGTCTTTCATCCTAGATTCATTAATCCCCACACTTTCTTAGTAGTACGTAAATGTGTTAACCTTTAACACACATAAATATGATTTATTTAAAGTTAAACATATTTTCAAAACAATTTTTTGAAAACATGTATAATTACTAAAACTATTCATACGCTATGAAATATTTAGTAATCAATTTTGGAGAAATTAAATTCCTCATGTAGTGATAAAAGCACCATATTCAACATAAATAAACAATATTGCAATTTAATGCAAAAATATATATTTATTTAAAGTTGAACATATTTTCAAAATAACTTTTGAAAACATGACTTGTTACTAAAATTATTCATACGCTATGAAAAATTTTGAATAATTTTAGTAATAAAGCTTGGGGAAATGAAAATTTCTTTTATGGTAATAAAAGCACCATATTCAGCATAAATAAATAATATTTTAATGTCTCTCACTACTTTAACTGAGATAAGTTCCTTGTTGCCAACTAGTAGACTTATTCCACTAAATTTATTTTTTCTTCAAGATTTACAATCTAATCATAATGAAGAAAAAAATTATAATAGTGAATCATTGTTCAGCAATCAAGATGCGAATATTTATTCTTCACCAAGAATTCAGTAAATTAAATTCTTATTCTTATTTTTCTTTTCTTTGAGATATTTCTAAAATTCCTCATCACCTGACATCCTAAATTAGTTTGAAAACATTTTCCTAATTAGTTCTAGTCATAATAATTTTCTTGGACGTCAAAAATACTTAACTTTATAGGTCATTTAGTTTCCCATGACTCTAACATACAATATGTTTTGTCATGACTTTATCTTGTATTCCAAATACATCGTATGTAACCTAGATAATAAAAGTAAGTTATCACTATAATTCTTTTTTAGAATGTTTCCCAAATTGAAAGACAAAATTACACCACCTCTATTTGTTGATGACACATTTCAAAGTAACATATTTATCAAAACTTTGACTTATATCGGTAATACAAAATTAAGACTCTTGAGAGAAGATGACATAACTTTGAAATATATAAAATATGTTAATTGAATATATGCAAACTATTATCTATTTGAATGTGAGATTTGTGGACATGCAAAGTGTTTTTTGAGCTGGTGAGGAAGAAGAAGAGTTTTTAAACCAAAAACTAGAAAATTTAGTCTTCTTCTCTCCAAAATTCCCTAAATTCTAATTCATTTTGAATCCCACAATTCAATCTAAGGTCTTAGAGAATAGTAGGGAAGATCAAGTGGTAGTCTACAACCATTTGGAGTGTAGATTCAAGCTAATTTCGTGGATTGAAGAAGTTCTTCAAATGTAACTTCTTGAAACCCTCTTTTTTAATTGATGAGCATGTTATTTTAGTTGCTAAAATTAATGAATTAGAGTGTTTTCCGCTAATTGCTTGTTAACTCTATTAATATTATATTATATATGATATAATATAAATTATATGTTATATTATATATGATATAGTATAAAGTTTGATTTAATTATATTAACTTAAATTTAATTAAATGCAATAACTCTCCTGAGAGTTACTCTACGTGATAAAGGGAGTTATTTGGAATAGCTCCCCTCATTCTTTTATAACATGGATTACACAGAGTTTTGAGAAGATACATAAAGTTGGTTTTCCTCTATAATTCTACTTCCTCTCCCAAGAACTCTCTTAAGCAAAACAAAATTCTCCCTCACCAAAATTCTTAGACGAGCCCACAATTCCATCTTGATTGCTTATCTTGAGAATAGAAAGGAAGACTTTGATGGTAGTGTCCAAGAGAATTTTCGTGACTTTTTTTTTAAGTTTTCAAATTGATTTTTTGAACTCATAATTAAAATCTTTAATAGTAAGAGAACAAACAAACAAACAAATAATATTTTCATTTATAATAAGAAAGCTTTAAAATAAAAGCTGATCACTTTTATTGGAAATAAAAACCTATTTCTGTCATATTTATTTCAAAATTATACATAGATGAATTGTTATATGTTTACAACAAATTTGAAAAGAGAAAAAAAAAGTACAAAAGCATGTAAAAACAATAAATTATTTAAATAGACTTATTGGTGTGTATTTACAAAAATTAAAAAGTGAAAAAACTACAAAAGCATAAAATAGTCTATCACTCTCTTATTTGTCACTTTCGATCCCTAAATTGCTTGAACCTTTAATAAATTTCTTTAACTTCAAAAGCAAGGTCTTCTTTTCCACCTCTTCAATATGTGAGAAAAAATAGGTGAATCTATTTGTATAGAATAAAAAAAGAGCTACCAAAATATATATATAAAAAATAGAGTAATATTAAATTATCATTGAAGAAGAGGACATATGATAAATAAAAAAGAGAGAGACAAATGTGTATCTCCTTCTAGACTTAGAAGAGAAATATTTGAAGCAAAAAATCTTGAGATAATGCATACTTCTAAAAAAAGAAAAAAACTTAAAGAAGAAGAAAAAGATTGGAAACAATGTTGGTATTAAGATTTTTTTTTTTTTTAAAAAAAAAAGGATCATAATGCTATAAACAAAACTTCTATAAAAACAAAAGAAAAAATTAGAGAGAACGAGTTAAAAAAAAAATTAAAAAAAGAAAAAAGAAAAAGAAAAAGAAGAAGAAGAAAATTGAGTGGAGTAATCTAATCGAAAAAGATTTAATTTAACTATTTATAGAACAATTTAGATATCAAATCATGATTATATTTTATTTTCATTCAAAATTAAATATATTTACAAATTATAAAACTATTGGAAAGGATTTTTCCAATGATTTTTTTTAGATAAAATGATATCAAAATTCTTTCTTTTTTAAATGTTTTTAAAGCTTTGATAAAATAAAATTTTCATCTATTATTATTTTTTAAATAACATGAGATTATAGATAAAATATAAATCGCGATTTTTAATTTTTTAAAAAAATATATTTTTAAAAGTGAATTATTTTTATATAAAACCAATTTTTTAAGAAAGATTTCTATTATTACTCCAACTTTCTCACTTACAAGAGAGAAAAAAATTACTTAATGATTTAGATAGTGAATAGATTTTTATTTTCCAACGACAAACGAATTTTTTCATTTAACGTGGTTTAGAGTTTTGTTGTATTTTTTAAATTTTTTGCATATTTCTTTTAGATTTTAGATTTCGATAATATAGATTTTTTATTTATTGTTTGTTGTTAAATTTGTTTAACATCAATTATTATTATTTTTAGATAACATGAGATTTTCATCCCTGTTTTTTTATATAACAAATAAAATCTAAATCTAGATTTTTATTAAAAACATGTGTTTTTTTTAACATGATTTTTCATAATATATAGATAGAAACTTTTTTCATAGCAGTTTTCAGATTTTAGAATGTTAGATTTAGATAAATAGATTATTTGTTTATTTTTATTTTCTTAACGTGATTTATATGATTTTTTTTCCTTTTAACATGATTTAGAGTTTTATTGTGTTTTTTAATTTTGTTTTCATATAACTTTTAGATTTTAGATTTAGATAGTATATAGTTTTTTTTTTTTTTAACTTGATTTAAAGTTTTTCTTTAAAAAAAAATATTTTTCTTTCTTTCAACATGACTTAGAGTTTTATTGTATTTTTTTAATTTTTTCATATCCCCTTTTAGATTTTAGTTTGCGATTTCGCTGAGCTAGTTAATTTCTAAGCATATTTATAAACTTCGAGGTTTGAAAACATATTCTTGGTTTCTCATTGATTTCCATACACACACACCATGTTGGTCTTATAACTTGAGTTGACTATCTCTATTCTCAAAAAAAAAATCTGATGAAAATATTTTCAAGTATAGCAGTATATCGTCGTCTATCAGTGATAAATCGCGATAGACATCTATAGTGGGTGATAAATTAGGACAAACATCTATCAGACACTAATAAATGGTTTCTTTTATTTTATTTTCTTTTTTTTCGATAAAATTGAGAAGTTTTATTAAACCTCAAGGGCACAAATTGAACCAAAATAATTTACAACTAGATTTTAAATCCACGTAAGATAAGAATTCGATCACACCTCATTAATACCAAATAACTTAACCTTCTTAGCTACAATATCAACTAATTTGTTTATATATATAGAAATATGAAGAAAAGAGATAGAATCAAAATTAGAAGCAAGATCCAATATTTCCTCAAGCCACACTCGGACATTGCCTTCAGATACGAGTTTCTTAAAATCGGATTGAGAGGCCATTTGAATCCCTTGGACAATAGCTAGGGTTTGTTCTAATGGAGGAGGATACACTACATCAGTTAAAAGATACACAAACTATGAGGATTTATGTCATAAATCTCGTAGTCGGTGCATTTTGTAAATAAATTATTAATAAATAAATAAAATATTTATTTAATTAATAAAGTATTATGCATTATTTGCATAATTCAAAATCCAATCAACTAAGATTCGAGGTTATTTAATGTAGGTTGAATAGTATGTAATTGATATATAGGTTTATAATATATGAATAAAGTTGGATAGTGGTAACACTATGGATACAGTTCTAATTAATTAATTAATTTTTTTTAAAAATTATTAAATACAAATTTAATAGTTGAAAATTTAAGCCCCGTTTGTTAACTATTTTATTTTTTTTTTAAATCGCTTGGTCGATGTCGATTTTGAGAGAAAACCGACACCGAAAACTGACCAAAAAATGAGTGTGAAATTTGTCCGACCATCGGTCGGGACGGTCGGTCGATTTAGTTTTTTTAGGAGGAGCCAAGGTGAATGAAAAGGAAAGATGAATTGATAATGTGTTATTGTTAGGTTAATAAAATTAGCAATTTTTTTTAATTTTAAATCAATCATTTTTTAATGAAAAAATTTAAATAAATCATGTAATGGGTTTGAAAATTAGGCAAGATAAAAAATAATAATAAATCAATAGTAAAATAGTAGGCTTGGGCCTGTGTTTGTGGTAATAGGCTTGCTTTTATACTTATTTATTTTTTTAAAAAAAACAACAACAACGACAACAACAAATATATATATACGTCGGTCGGTCGATCGGTTTTCAAATTTCTGATCGACCTTAATTCGGTAGGGTCGATTTGGTCGGTTTGATGTATACCCCTACTATAGAAACTACTTTAATCTCCAAATTTCTTACTTTGTTATCAACTTTTCACCCGTAGTTTAAAAAACCAAGCCAAATTTTGAAAAATTAAAAAAATAGCTTTTAAAAAGTTATTTTTGTTCTTGAACTTTAGTTAAGAATTTAACATTGTTCTTAATACCGATGCAAATTATTGTAAGAAATAAGAAATAAGACAATTTAATTTTCAAAAAACAAAAACAGAAAAACAAAATGCTTATCAAATAAAATCTTAGAAATATTATAAAAAAAATGGATTAGCTTTTGAAATATTTAATTTTGAAAACAAGTCATTTTGATAAAAATTGAAGTATTTGGAAATTAGTGAAAATAACTTTTGAAGTGTTTAAAAGGTTAACGAGTTTTTATCGAAAGAGTTTAAATAAAAATATTTTTTTCTCCTCAAGTAAAAAAAGGCAAGAAAATCAGAGTATGTATAAGAATGCCACGTGTCGAGTTTTTTCAGATCAGACGACTACTAAAACATCAGGATGAACAAACGCCATGGAATCGAAGCATATAATTTTAATTCTTTTCTTTTCTATTAAGAAAAGAAAAGAAAATTGGACCGAGAGAGAGAGGGGGGCGTGGAAGACAACAAAGAGAAGAAGTAGAAGAATAAGGTGGATCTGTTCGGTACTCTGTTTGTGAATTAGGGCATCTTTATTGAAAAATGGCGTTGCAGTGGATGCTTTTGGCTTATACGGTGGCAGTGGAGGCTGCCATCGCCATTCTTCTTACCATTCCTTCACCCAAGTTGCTCAAGAAACGCTTCGTCTCTTTGATTTCACTCATTCTACAGCCTGCACTCTTCGTTGTCCCCTTCGCCGGCTTTCAGATTCTAGGTTTACTTCTATTTTGATTTTGTAATTTTCTTTGTTCGAAATTTCATTCTGGTATCCGATGTTTTGCAAATCTCGACTTGGAACCGAGATCGAACCTTGACTTCTATTTTGGGGTTTCTTGTCGTACTGTGTAGATATCTACTGGAAGAATGAGCACCGGTTGATGTGCACATCTGAGATCTGTACCGCTGCTGAGAGGGATCGATATGAGAAATCTGTAAGTATAAATGCCTAGTTGGGTTTTTCTAATTTATGGTGTTTTACTGTTTTAATTGGGTTCTCTAGGATGCAGCATTAGGTGATCAAAATGTTTTATTTCGTTAATACTAGCAATCGCTGGAATTTCGAAGGATTAGAAATTGATGGAATTTGGATACATCTACGGTATCGGTATATTTAACCCCTTCTAATTAACTCTAGTAATTGTTGGAATTCAGGAAGGAGAGTGCATAGTTGGGCTATCTTGCCCTGACGATGGAAAGTCAGGAACTCTGGTTATCTTCACAGTATTGTTTTCATATTCTTCTTGATCATGATCCTACCATTGTTCATTTCCTTCTCGTACAACAAACGAGATTGAATCCTTCAAATCTTTTGAAGAGCAAAAGATTGAAGTGTTAGAACGACTCTGTTAAGTATATGATTGTACTCATAGTTTCTATGTTGCAGGATATGAATCTGGTTTGATGATGCCCTTGCCCTGTATCATTTTCATATAATTTCATTGGATAATGAACTAGTCGGGGAGGTGGAGTTGAAATGATGTGATGGTTAAAGTCCAAATCATTAGAAAATCGAATGTCGTATATGCTTGAGCTTCACTGAGACTTGAGTAGGATACATCATAGAAAGTGATTGGAACTTGGTGAACAACGAAGTGGTTGCCCAAATAAGAAGGTGGAGTTTAGTGGGGTGGGTGGGTAGGGGTGGATTGGAATTAGGAACGAATGAGGTAAATCGGAATTGAACCAATATGAAACTGTACTATTATCGTAGGATCTTTATTGGCCAAGCCTGTACTTTCCAGTTCCCAGTTTCCAGATTCCAGGGCATATTCTAATTTTACCTCAGCTTTGCAACTTTTTTTAATGTGTATATATATAAATTAGTGTTCAGGTCAGTTTATGCACACCTCAACTAATTTCACGAGACAACTCGATTGACCCTTCAACATTTAGATGTCAAGAAAACTCGTAGGATATTTAGGTAGGTGACCACCATGAATTGAACCAATTACCTTTTAGCTCTTTAACAAGGGGACTCTTATTTACCTCTAGGTTGGCCCATAATGGTTACCTTAGCTTTGAAACTAATTAGCAATGTGTTCTAATTTTGGATGAGGTTTGAAAACATCTTTCGAAGTTATGCATTCTCTCCCCAAGTTATCTTTTTCTTCTAAAAGAATCACAATCCATAACACGCAGAAATATTCTCTTTTTTCTTCTTTTTCTCTATAAAATTTGAAAACTCCTCTATCTGTGTTGTATGCAATCAGAAAAAGACCCACAATGTATACGGTTCCTCTCATCTACAGTCTAATAGGTTCTCCTTCTCCCCCTTCTGCAATCTATGAAAAGAAATCCACAACGCAGGAAGAATGGCAGAAAGTGAAACTAAGGGGGCGGAAAAGAACTAGCCTCAAATAGAAAATGGGGATAACAGGAAATTTGAATGTTCATTCAATAAACTCCTGTTTTTTCCAAAAAGTAAAAACAAAATACAACCTATGCGGCTATGCTGAACCACCATATATTTGTTAGTAATTTCAAAACCATACATATTCTTGAAAATTTTTCCTATTATCACGATCTCTGAGGCTGTGGATAAAACAGAATTGCCTTCCCTCCCTGATTTCTGCTATGCTATTTTTTGTCTTCTTTACTTGCTTTCCCCGACCCTTATCAAGAATGTTTATCATTCAGATCTATAAAGCTCAGAGGAATGTGATTCTGTGTGTTGCTGCATGCCTTCTCTACTGGTATGTTACAAGAAAATCCTGTCCATTTGAAAATTTTAAGTTGTGTCAATTTCGTCTGAACTTCTATCGATCATATGCATGCAGGTGTATCTACCGCGTTTGCAAGTATAACAAAGAGATTGAAAGTTTGGAGGAGGTAGAGAAAAGATACAAAGATCAGTAGGTTACAGGGAATATGAAATCCTGTTATATGTGGGAATGGTTTTTTAGCCACGGCTTGTGTTATTGATACTTAAATCTTTGTTTGTACTTGAGTATTGGAAGTATTAACGTTATTAGAACACTATAACTTTGTTGTTTTAGCGTTGGTCAATTATTCAGCTTTATGAAAAAGGAACTCATACCATTACTGTTGTTGGATTAGTGGGAATAAAATAATTTAGGTCTGGATGCGATTACAATGAAATAGAATGATCTCGTGTGGTTTTGGTGTGTGCTTTATGAAGAAAAACTAGGTTTTCTATTCATTGTTTCAAGTTCCAATATGGTTCTATATACCCTTAGTTTGTATCAAGTGGTATCTGGAGTAGATATGCAAGTTGTTGAATTCATATCTAACGATTATTATGGAGCAGTTACATTATAACTATGATAAATGAGTTGGTCTAAATTGATAAAATTCTGTCATGTAAAAGTGGTATTTTTTAGGAGAAAAATATCTTTTTGATCCCTAAGTTTTGAGTTTAGTTTCTACTCGGTCTTTTAAGTTTAAAAATGTTACCCTTTTAGCTTTGAGTTCGATTTCAATTTATTCTATTTCAAAATGTTTAATCTTACTCTTGAGATTTGAGTTTTATTTCAAGGTCTCTAGAATTTAAGGTTTACATTTTTAATTTTGATTTTTCGTTAAATATTTACTTTTTACTAATAATATTTTAATAATTAATTTTAAAAAATTTATATTTAACTAAGTTTTACTATTTTTTTTATCAATATTAAAAATAATTTTAAAATTTTACTTTATAATTATTTTAAAATAATGAATAAACATTAATGTTAAAGATTTAATCGCGGATTTAGAGAATAAAAGTTTAAATATTGAAACCGTATACCAAATTGATACAATTTCATTTTACTCTTTAGATTTATGAAATTGTTTTATGTGTATATGAAATTGGATTGATTGACACGTGCTCTCAAATGAATCATAGATTTTCTTAAAAGAATTTTTTTTCAAGTGGAAGCTCATGTCGGCAAAAGTTAGTTGATTTGGTGGGATTGTGGTGTGAAAGAGATCTAAGATTTTAGAATAGGAAAATAAAGAGAGAAATTAAAAATATACTTCCCGTGAATGGTTTTTTGACCAAATTTGTGGAAAAGAAAATTCTGCAAATTATTAATTTCCTTTTCCTTCTTGGAACTTCGATTTTGCGACATGAGATAGAAGCTGTAGGTCAATTTATGGTAATTTAAGTTGGACTCAAATTTCATTTTCTTTAAAAAATTATTTATTTACTAAAATTAGTCCTAAGAGATTAAATATAGATTTATACTTTAAACCACGGAGATTATATCTTTAAATAAATAATAAGTGTATCAACATAAATCTTGAATTTTTGTAAATGTATTAATTTACACTATTCTGTTAGATTATGTTGTGACTTATAATTGTTTCAATAAAACTTATAAATTGTCATAAGTGAACCAATTTAAATCATTTATTAAGATTACGTTTAAAACTCATCAATGCATCTATTATTTTTCATGTCTAAACTTCTTCAAATGTTGGATTAACAAAATGGTCTATTAAAATTGATGTATGGACAATTTTCAAACAAAATTCTAATTAAAAGTTCAAATTAATACATTCACTTCTAAAAATTTAGAATTTAAATGGATCAGTTTATTAATTTACAATTTTAATTTAATTTACAATTTTAATTGATACAACTAGTGGTACAAATAGATGTTTTCTTTAAATTTAAAGCTTTCAATTATTTGTCTAATAAATTAAATTTAGATTTAGAGATTAACTTTTCTTTTAAAAAAATTATTTAGGGATTAACTTTTAATTTAAATAAAACTAAATACCAATTAAAGATAATAACATAATAATTTTAGTGGTCAAAACACAATTTTGATACCTATACTTTGAAGTTTGTTCAATTTTAATCATGTAATCTCAAATGTTAAATTTTAGTTTTTGTAGTTTGGTCTAAAATTTAGTCATTTAAAAGTTAATTTTTATCAATTTGAAAGTATAAAGACTATAATTAAGACTCAATTTAGTAACCATTTTGTTTTTTGTTTTTGTTTTTAAAATTTAAATCTATTTCATCCACATTTTTTACGATGGTTTTGTATCTTTTTGAAATACAATGATTGAATTTTTAATCAAATTCTAAAAAAAAAAAAATAACTTTTTGAAGCTACTTTTTTTCATTGATAAATAGTAGATAATAAAGAAGAAATTTAAAAATACAAGTAGTACTGGTATGTTTAATTTTTAAAAATAAAAAATAAAACAGTCTAAATAATTTAAAATATGGAGAGTAAAATTAATTAAAAAAAAAACCCTTTAATTTTAAAATGATCCATTTTTTCAGAATTATAACGTGAATCACAACCTATATTTTAATTCGCATATTTATAATAATATAAAAAGTATCCTTCGTGGAACGTAACACACTTGTTTCTGTTTTGGACATCAAGACTCTAAAATTCAGCTCTCCCACGTCTCTTTGTTTCATCCATTTCTTCTCTCCGGAACCATCCGACCACCACCTTCCTCTAGGGTTTCGCTTCTTCTCCGGTAAAATTCCCCATTCTTTAATCTATTTTGTATTCTTGGCGTCTATTTCCGGCCTTTTGTTTTCGTTTTTCTTCAGAATTTGATGGCGAATGTGTGGTTAACGGTGGGAATTTGGATTGTTCTATTTGCAGGGCTCGCATGGAAGCTGCCATGGCAACTGTGATCGGATCTCCCATTGGAGCTTTTGCTCGCCTAAATTCTACTGGAAGATCGGAAATCTTCGGCAACGAACTTGGTTTTGTGCGCTTTCCTTCCCTATCTCATGTCCCAATTCGTGTAAGCATGTTTCTCTTTTTACTTACCTACCTCCGAATTCTTTTTTTTTTTCCTTATTTTGAGCTTTATTGATTTGGAGATTTTTAATTTGATGTTCAATTTAATCGCCAGGTGTTGGGTTGGGTTGGGTTTGGTAGTGGTCGGTAAGGGTCGTGAGAAATTGAGAATAGTCTAGGGTGCACCAGGTGGCCCGAACACTAGTGGATATATATAATTGAAATTGATGTTTTAAGTTCTGAAACGGCTTGTTCTTGGTGCTTTGATTTTGTTATGTGTAAGTGAATCAGTGATGTGATGCGATCCTGCACCAAGTCTCCCTCTATAACCTGCAAAGTTCAGTTTCTATGTATTTAAACATCTACACTAAATTTGTATGGCTCGTGCCAGGCTTAGCTTTTTGACAATATATGTGAGGGGAAATCAAACCTTTGACCTCAGTTAATGGCCCAGTTCATATATGATGTATTTATACCATAAATTTAGCAACTGTATGATACCGACGAGGTATAGCCTTCGTGGTTTAAATTCTAACGGCTTTTCTCTTCTTTTTTTTTTACCTTTCTATTTTTAAATGAAATTTCATAAGGTAGTATAAATTTAATTTGTATCCGACTTTTTTATTTGATGGTGTTGCATATTACATTTGAATTTGAGTTTGATTTGGATTATGCTACGTTTATGAACTTCCAAAGTTTCTACTAATTTTTAAAACGAATTCTTATTTCATGTTATTTATGTAAATGCGTTTTTTCCCCGTTGTGGCAACTATGCCCTCAGGTATCTTACTCCAAACTCTGGAATAAGAAATTAGGCTCTGGAATTAGAAGAAGCACGGTAGTTAGGGCATCCATGGATGCGGAGTCATCTGAATCAGATGATCCTATTGCTCCCCTTCAGTTGGAGTCTCCAATTGGGCAGTTTTTGACTCAAATCTTGGTTAGCCATCCCCATCTTGTCCCTGCTGCTGTTGAGCAACAGCTTGAGCAGCTTCAAATTGACCGTGATGCCGAGGGGAATAAGGAGGCTTCTGGTTCTGGTACTGATTTGGTTTTGTACAGGTGAGTTTCTTATCTTGTGTAATTATTGTGTTGACAAATAACAGAATGACTTAGAGACTTCTCCAGTGAAAGCTTTTGTTTAGCATCAGATAAGAGAGTGACAACAACAACAACAATAATCAGATAGAGAGAATTACATGGAAACAAGAAAATTGAAGTTTCCTAGGTAGTCGCATTCTAGGTCTTGGTCTAATGATTGTAGGGGTGTAAAAGGTTCTTGATGAGCTATTGAGAAGATGCAACTGAATAATTGCTGTATGTTGGGCTAGTACATGTACATAATGGGGAAATACTACTTATGGTTTTCTTGGTTACACATTATATCATTTCTTGTGCACCTAGGAAGAAGTAATTAATTCTTAATTTTCTTGGAAATGCGAATGCATGAATATAAAAGGTTTCTATTGGCATATAAACTTGTCTTTGCTAAACATGACATTCGAACAGCCAAATAGCTAGATTTTAGGTGCTGTATTGATATTTTTCTATTGCTTCTGCAATCATCAGGAGAATTGCTGAGGTCAAGGCAAATGAAAGGAAAAAAGTTTTAGAAGAAATCCTATATGCTTTGGTAGTACAGAAATTCATGGATGCTAATGTTCCCCTGATACCTGCAATAACTCCTTTATCTTCTGATGTTTCTGGCCGAGTTGACACTTGGGCTGCTAATGATGATAGCCTTGAGCATCTTCACTCGCCTGAAGCATATGAAATGATTCAGAACCACCTCGCTCTCATCCTTGGGAACAGGGTGGGTGACTCAACCTCAGTAGTACAAATAAGCAAACTCAGGGTTGGCCAGGTCTATGCTGCTTCAGTGATGTATGGCTACTTTCTTAAGCGAGTTGACCAGCGCTTTCAGCTTGAGAAGACTATGAAAGTTCTTCCAAAAGCATCAAATGTAGAAGAGGGTATAATCCAGCAAGTTATTGGAGAGGATGTGAGACCTAATGTGGGAGAGAACTCACCACCTGTTTCACCACATCCCGAAATCTCTTCCTGGCCCGATCATGATGGGAACGGTGTTGGGGGATTTGGTCAAGGTATAAAAGCTTCTAGACTGCGCAATTACGTAATGGCCTTTGATGGGGAGACACTTCAGAGATATGCAACAATAAGATCCAAAGAGGCTGTCGGCATCATCGAGAAGCACACAGAAGCATTGTTTGGTAGACCTGAAATTGCTATAACACCTCAAGGAACCATCGATCCTTCCAAAGATGAACAGTTGAAGATTAGCTTCGGTGGTTTGAAGGGATTGGTTTTGGAAGCTGTCACTTTTGGTTCTTTCCTCTGGGATGTCGAAAGCTATGTGGATTCAAGGTACCATTTTGTTGTGAGTTGAGCTAAATGCCATTCCTGCCAGAAGTATGTTTGTACTAATACCAACTTAATCTGTGCGGGTCATGCTGTATATTAACTACGTATGTGATTCTGACTGATCAAAAACTATACAAATTTAGGGGGAAAGAGTTTCATTTTTTAGGCTTTACAGGAATTTTCACAACATACTGTTATAGAATTCGTTTCAACTTTCTTCCCTTCTTTCTGTGCACAACCCACATCGACACGTTCTGTTATCTCTGAACATATTATTTAGAAAGTCAATTCAAACAGGACTTTTATCTCTATCTCATGGAAAGAACAACTTGTTCACTCCATTGGAAAAATCGACAAATCTGTGAGCCATATGAGAAGTGGTAATTAGGATTCATTCTTGGGTGAAAGGTCTTGTGAGGAAGGTAACTTTTTTTTGTCTAGTCATGGAGAAAATTCACTCATTTCTGTTCTTTTTCATCTGCTGATTTCACATCCAAGTAACTGATTTTTTTGGTTCAGTCATCAGAAGAGAATACGATGGTCAAAGTTGGGGACTAATCTGCAAATAAATTCTACCACGTTACTCATTGGCATTTTAGTAATTTTATGTACCAACTTCTTAATAAAAGCTCGTCTCTTGTTATTTTCGATAAATAATTGACAGATCTTCAGCATTTTTTTTGAATATTTTATTATTCATGTGCCATTACGTTATAAATTTTCTTTCGAGTATTTTCCCTTCTTGTTGTGGGCTGAGCTTGTTTGCTGCCATGGCCCATCTTTTGAAGGTACCCCAAACAGACCTCTTTGTTTAAAGAGATAGCTTTATTTATTTTAGATTTTTTTTATTAAACAGAGGTCTTCTGTATTTTATTTGATCCGAAGTTCAATACGTGTTTATTTGGTTGCTGAACTATTTTTTTTTTTTTTTTAATTGTTGAATAGGCCTCACAACTTTAAAAAAATAGATATTTAAAATTTCGGTTGATAAGTTTTGAAAACTTAAAAAAGTAATTTTTTTTTAAAAAAAATTTTGTTTTCTTTTTCCCTCTTACAATTTGATTAGAAATTCTAGTGTTTTCTTTAAACTTAACTAATATTTTATAAATGTCTTCAAATTTAGTAATATTTTATACCTAGATTTTAGTAATATTTTGATACATTTTTAACTTTTGGATAAATTTTCTCTCATCTTTTAATTTCATAATATTTTAAAATAGAAAATGTTTGAATTTAGTACTAATTATATAATGATTTTATTTTTTGAAATATTATATTACTATTTTTTGGCTTTGTTCTTTTATTTATTAACTTTGGTTGATATTTTATTTAATGTACAATATTTTAAATTAAGGTTAATTAATTTTAGGATATTTTATTTATTTATTTTTTCCATATTTTTAACTATATCGCATATACTATGGTTTACTTTTTTTTCGGTGTGTTCACAAATATATTGAAAAATATAAATATATATCCCATATATTGTATAAATTATCTTATTCATTATTCATCAATACTTATTTATTTTTTAAAAAAATTATGTGGTGTTGGATACATCAAATATACATCATTTTCTTATAAGGATAACAATTTTCGATTTTTTTTAGAGAAATGGTTAGTTTTGTAAAGAAAACCGTTTTGGAAAGTTGATAACTTCCCCTATGTATTTTTCTGTATTAATATTATTGTTTGTATATATATTTAAAAATTGAGTAGTAAGAAAGGATGAAAGGTAAACTTGGGCTAGGGATTTGTGTAAACGAATAGCGATAGTAAAATTTAGACAATTATAAAATAGAAAAATTTAGATAATTGTATAATAAGACCTATTTATTTAGGCTGCACGTGTAGAAAGTTTTATATTCAAATTGGAAAAAGAGGAGAAGGAGGGGGAAAGAATAGACATAAATTTTGAAAACAAAAAATTAATCATTACCAAATGGAATCTGAACTTTTAGTTTTGTATCTAATAAGTTTTTTAATTTTGAATTTTTGTTTCTAATAAGTCCTTAACTTATTTAATAGTTATTAAAATCTATGATCTATCAAACATAAAATTGAAATATTATTAGACATAAATTCAAATATATATCTCTAGACATAAATTAGGTTATATCTCTTTTAAAAAATTGATTATATATCTAATATTTTTATTAATTTGAAACAAAATTTTTGGATATATCGAAAACTTTCTTCACACAAAAATAAGTTAATACAACCATTAGCCACTTTAAAGTTTGGATCTATTATAACTAAATAGATTTTAGAGAGTGAACTTTTAATATAATTTAAATTTTAGCACAATCACAACTCAAACAACTCATTAGACGCTTGAAACTATTTCTAAAAAAAAAAAAAAAATAGATGCATGCAACTATATATTTAATTAGTTTATAGATTAAAGATTTAGTGGGTTAAACTTATGTTAATTCCATAATCTAATTTGATCTAGGTTAATTATAGAATTAGCTAAACAATAGCTCAACACTAACAAATCTTGGTACTCAAATCACCTATACTATAAAAACCCAAGTTAAATTAATATCGAAAAATTGCGTAATCGTCCAATCTAACTATCAATCTTAATTCAATTAGCCGAATTTGCTTCAAACATAATTCGTCTAATCATAATATTGAAATTAACATTTATCTAATAGACATATTACATTAACATTGAAGAATTGAATGAGAAATTTGAATGGTAAAAGAGGAGAGAGAGAGGAAGAGTGAGCAGAAAATCACATGGAGAGTTAGCTGAAAAAGGAAATAAAAGATATATAGAGAGAAAGAAACATTCTCACAGTTATGAGAGTAAGAAATTGGCAAATTTGGTTCAGCAAAAATTAGATTTTTCTCTTCTTTTTTTTTTTTTTTTTTTTTTGAAAAGAATAATTTTTTTGTAAAAAAAAAAAAGTCAACAAAAAATCTGACTCTCTGATCCAATGATGTAACAGGCTTCTACAGAGAGCAATCACTTCTCTTTCTCTTCATTGATGTGAAAGCTCCTTCCTTCTTTCACTACACACAACCACTCTCTTTCTCTTTCTCTCTCTACACCTCTCTTTCTCTCTCTTCAATTAGGGTTTGCCTCGAATTTTGCATAAAAGTAAGCCTCTGTTTGCAAATTAGGTTTAGAAGTTACTTTTTTGTTTTTTTTTTAATAATGCTCTATACATTCAAACATTGTTTCTTTCAATGACAAAAAAAAAAAAAAAAAAAAAAAATCATTTTTAGCCTTATAATTGAAATAAAATATTACAATTAATACACCTTTTAACTAAATTAGAAAAATTGGAAATTTATTGATCTAATCATGTAAATACTCAAATCGAACTTAATAACGAAGTCGAATAAATGAAAAAAGTTCGAACTAAAAAGAAAAAGAAGCTCAAATCCTATTTACTAGAAAGATACAAGATAATCAAAAGAATAGATGTATTTATATTTTTAAATAGGAACTTAACTAAGTGAGGTATTTTAAAATTGACCAAAAGGTAAAAACTAAAATTTTCCTAAAAAGAAAAACCCATTTTGTAAAGCAAAAACATTTTTTTTAAGAAATACATTAAAAAATGACAATAATCTATCCATTTATTGTGTATAATACATGAAACTAATCATCAAAATACTCAAATCTAATCTTCCAATGAGAAAGTCAAGAAGAATAGAAAAAGTTGAAATTAAAAAGAAGGAAAAAAAAAAAAGCTCATCCAACTAACTAGATGGATAAAGCATAAAATAATTAATGTGTGTGTATATATATATTAAAAGAAAACTTAACTAAGTGAGGCATTTAAAAATTAACCCATTGACAAATCAAAAGGTTAAAAAAAGGAAAAAGAAAATCTCATTTGTAAAGCGAAAACGTGTTTTTTCTTTTAATAAATACATTAAAAAAAAAAAGTAATAATACACTTGCATTGACCTAATCAACTTAATCATGAAAATACTCAAATGTAACCTAGCAACAAAGTTGAGAAGATATAAAAAAAAAAATTAAACTAAAAGAAAAGAAGAGAAGAAGAAGTTGAAATCCAAAAAACTAAAAGGATCCCACGCAAATTGAAATGATAAATTTATATATATTTTCAAAAAAGAAAGTTAACTAAGTGAGGTATTTAAAAAATGACCCAAAATGACAAATCAAAAGGTAAAAACTAAACTTTTCCTAAAAAGAAAAACCCATTTTGTAAAGCAAAAACATGTTTTTATTTAGAAATACATAAAAAAGGCAACAATATACCCATATCTCTTGTATATTTTATAGTTATTTTTTTTTTCTCTATATACAATATGATATAGAGAGGGTTCAAATTAAAATAAAAAGAAAGTGGGGGAGTGTGATTCATGAATGAAATTCCCTTTTGCATTGGGATATGAAAGAAAAAATAAAAGCAAATGAATGAAAAGAAAAAAAGGAAAAAAAAAAAAAAAAAAAAAAGGAAAAAGTTAAATGATATCACAAATAAAGGCAAAGCAAAACCCACCAATTTTCACCCAAAAGCAAAACACAGTGGCCTAGAGTTTTTAGACCCTCTGCCCTTTGCCTTTCTTTGTTTGAGTCAAAAGCATGTTGGAATTGTTGCCCAAATAAATAAGTAAATAAAAATAAAAACTTTATTTTTTCTTGGCTGTTCTTTCTTTTTCTTTCAATCATAAAGCAATCGATTGCAAAATCATTTCTCAAACTCATTTATGATGGAACCCAAAGTTACTGTTTTCTCTCGGAATTTACACCCAATCTTTTTCTTTCATTCATTTCCTATTTATTTTAATGGACAGTGACACATTTATTATTTTTATTTATTAATAATATTATGAAAATTATGTCCATATTTTTAATGGTACTTGGATATTCCCCCCTTTCTTCCCTTCCCTTTGCCCATTAAGCATTTATTTCTTATACCCCATTATATATTATATAATATACCTCTTCTTTAATATATCATGTATTAATTACTTGTTTCTATACATCCAATTCAGGGTCAGACTAAGGCTTTACCTGTTTTTGTCAATTTGAATATAGTTCAATCGTAATTTTTAAATTTTCATATCTAATCTTTGTAAACAAAAAAAAAAAAAAAAAATTAAGAATATAACTTAGTATTATTTGACATTTGCTTTTTTTTTTTTTTTGAAGTACTCATGTTTGTTGTACTAAAAAAAGAATGCTTTTTTGTTTGAGTTTATTTGGTCCAAGAACTAAATTTGAAGAACATTGTAGTATTATTAAATTGTGTTTGGTGACAAAGAATAACTTTGATTCATGAGGAAGACTTTTCTATTGGGGAAAACTCTCGACTATTATCATACATTCCAATCATAAAAATAACAAAGAAAGTAAATAAAAATAGGACATACGAGAATTTACATAAAAATAAAAACTCTAAGATTTGAAAAAAAAACCACGACACGTATTAGAAAGAAATTTTACTATGTGGAAATTATTACAATCACACAAAATTTCTTCCGTGATTCCAATCTCATAATTAAAAAATAACTCCCTCGAAAACTACATCACTTACACAATTAGAGTTATACTAGACTTAAAGCATTATATTTCTCGAATTGAGATGATTTGAAACCAAAGTTATAAACTTATTTTACGGGACTTATAACCTAGGCTTTCCTTTCTAACTTTTGTAGCCGAATTTCATTTTCACTTACTATTTACTATATGTCTGCATTTTAAGTAATAATATATATTAACGATATGAAATTATTATAATTTAGATCACGGGTGTAATTAATTTTTTTAAAGAAAATTTCTTTATAATGTAACAAAATGACGAAAAAATTCCACTTAAAGAGATCAACATCTCTCATTCCCTAACATAAGTCTGAAAGGCACCAATCAATTGTAAAAATTGTTGCTTTTTTTTTTTTTTTTTTTTTTTTTTTTTTTTTTTGTTTGGCCTTTCTCTCTCTAGAAGATGGAAATTAAAGCATCAAAGTCTTCTTTTTTTATATAAATCATTGTTATCTTTTTGAATTCCAGGTAAAGTAAACATGATATATATTCTCTTTACTAATTACCTCTTTTTGCTTTAATTGCCCTCTAAATGGACTCTTCTTTTTGTTTCTTTCTTTCTTTCTTCATTGAAAAAAAAAAAAAAAAAAAAAAAAACCCTGTTCTAATTAACTTGCTTTGAATTTTAATGGATCAGAAGTCCTATAATTAATATTTGGAATAGTATTATTGACTGTAGAAATATTGGTATTGAAGTTTTTTTTTTTTTTTTTTCACATTTGTAAGAATGATAATGATAATTGATATTAAAAAAGAGTGAGTAAAGACAGTGACTTAAGGCAAAAAGATTCACTTTTTAAGGTTAGAGATCCTTTTAATAGATGTTGAAACTAAGGGAGATTCAATTTTTAAGCTATCATAGACTCAAATGAAAGAGAGGAAATGAAATGGATTTTGGAAAAGGGATTATTTTGATCATACCATACCATTTTTTTAATAATGATATTCATATAGAGAAATTGATACTATTTATATAGATTAACTTTAAAAGGAAAATGAGAATATGAATAACCCAAGAGAGAGGGAGAGAATGAAATTTTGAATAAAATACTAATTGATAAAGTTATGGATGGATGGTGGAGCAAGAGCTCAAATTTAATTGTTATTTATTTTATTTTATTGTCAAGTACAACATGTAGGGACACAAGATTTATTTTTGAACAAAATACTAAAGGAGGAAGGAATTCGGGTGCACCTAAACATCTCAAATAGGTTGACAGCTCTTTAACACTCTCATCATATCCCAAAACCAGTAGCGTTGCATTTCATCACGAGAATTTGAACCTTTGATCCCAAAAGAAAGATTTGTGTGCATGATTATCACTATGTTGAGCTATGCTCATTTTGATAATTCACAAAGAATTTATTTGATAAGAATACAAGGGCATAAATGAATAAAGGGTTTATTTAATAAGAATGTAAGGGCATAAATGAACAAAGGGTTTATTTAATAAGAATGTAAGGGCATAAAAGTATTATATCTATAACACATTTAGGGTGGAGATTTGATTTTTATTTTTATTTTTATTTATTTTTTTTTTTTTGAGAAAAGGGTGAAGATTTGAACTTATTAGTTAAGATAAGTTAGAAAAAGAAAAAAAATATGTGAGAGATGATATTTCAAATGTTTGTGTTTCTTTTCTTTTTTTTTTTTTTGTTTTGTTGTGCTTTTAGTTACTTATATTTTTTTTTTCTCAAAAAAGAAATAATTACAAGAACTATTTTGGAGTAGTGGCATATCTAGTATTTTGGTCCAAAATAATATAAAATCTACCCAAAAAAAAAAAAAAAAGTGCAAACACATCAAAATAAATTTTAACTCAACTCAAACAAAAATACATGAAAAGTCGAAATTTTTCATCAACACATCTCAACCATATATATTTGTCAATAATAACTCTCTTACAAGTTGGCATCGTCTAGTGACAAGCATCGTTACAAGGGAAAAGTAATTGTGTAAAAATTTATAAATATTATAGAGGATAGATGTCCATTCCAAAAAATATCGTATGTCTTTAAACATATAACTTTATGTGTCACAAATTTATAAATGGCTAGTGTCTTAATAGCCACATCCTACTTGCCAATTCTTTTATAAATAGTGGTCATTTATGCATTTTGTAGAATGGTGAAGATTGGTGAGAAATCCAAAACTTTTGAAGAAAAATTTAGTGAAAATTTCATGATTTCATGGTTTTTTTTATTTCTTAATTTTTTTTAAGTTATTTATTTTATATCTATATATATATATATATCTATATATCTATATTCTTTTATATTCTTTTGTTATTTATTTATATTATATTTTATCCATATTTGTGTTTCGTTGTGCTCCCCAATTTCACAACACATTATCAATACAAGCTCCTATTGTTTTTCTGCTAAAGGTAGGTCATAAAGTTATGTCGGATTTTTTTCCGTTATAATTAATAAATTTAATGTTATTTTGTATATTTAATATCTATTAAATTTCTAATATAAATACAATATTTTATGATAGTGCTGCCATGACAAATCTCACCAAACTAGAATTTGTCGCCATTAATATTAACGACGGTAATTATTTATCATGGGTACAACTCTGCATTATTTAAAATCAGTTCGAAATTGTTGTTATATGAAGAGAAAAATATTGATGTTGATATGCTAGAGAAGATATTTTCTACATTTCATGTCTCGAATATGCTTCTACAGCAGCAATATCGAGAGAAAGGTTTTAAACAATATTTTGAACTAATTTCATGTCTTCTCGTGGCTGAACAAAATAATGAGTTATTGATGAAAAATCATGACTCTCAACCAATCAAAACGACACTATTCCCTACAGTGAATGTAGTGAATTTTAATAATAATCATGGTCGAGGTCATGGTCATGGTTGAGGTCGTGACTGTAACAGAGGAAGAAATAATTATTATTTTTGTGGTAGTCATTCTAATCATTCAAATTTCAAAAGAACCACATAAAATAATAATCACAAAGGAAAAGCTCCACAAGATCAGAGTTCAATAAATGTTGAAAAAAATGCTTCCAGTATGGAATGACTAGCCATTGGTCACACACTTGCCACACATCATAACACTTAGTTGATCTCTATCGAGCATCCCTAAAGGAAAAAATGAAATGTGGAAACAAAATTTACATATCAAGATAATAATATGTTTGACCCATCCCGTGTAATAAATTTGGATGTGACAGACTTTTTTGGATCTTCCGAAGAGAAAAACAGCAGAATTGATGGAACATCAAGTCTTTCCTTTGACTTTAAAAATATCTAGACTTAATGTTGTTTTTTTTTCATCTCCATTTTTTTCCTCTTAGTATTAACTTTTGTATATTTTAAATGTTATTTTTCTTATTGTAATTATTTTCATTTAATGAAGAAACTTGGATCATTTTCATATGTTTGATGACTAAAAAATGAGTAAAGAAGATCTATGTCTGGCAGACAATGCAACTACACATACAATACTTACAAGTAGAAAATATTTTTCCAAACTGACAATGCTAGAAACAAAAGTCAATACAATTTTAGGTTTTGAAAACCTAATTGAATGGTTTGGAAGAGCAAATATTATTTTGCCTAGAGAACAAAATTTACAATTGAAGATGCATTGTTCTCTATCTACTGATTCATATGAAAAACATATACTAGAAGAATTGTCTACTTTATCTTTTGGAATATATTATACTCATATACGAGTAATTGAAACATATGCAACAATGAATCTGAAACTCATGAATCCAAATATATTTATAATTTGGCATGACAGATTAGGTCATCCAGTGTCTATAATAATGAGAAGAATTATTGAGAATTCAAATGGGCATCCATTGAAGAACTAGAAAATTCTTCAATTTAATGAATTATCATGTGATGCTTGTTTTCAAGGAAAATTGATAATTAGACCATGACCATTAAAGTGAGGAATGAATCACATGCATTTTTAGAATGAATTCATGGTGATATATATAGATCTATTAACTCACAAAGTGGACTATTTAGATATTTTATGGTATTAATAGACACATCCAGCAGATGGTCACACCTGAGCTTATTATCAAGTCGAAATCTTGCATTTGCAAGATTATTTGCTTAAATAATTAAGTTAAGAGTACAATTTCCTGATTATATAATTAAGACTATTCATCTTGATAATGCTGGTGAGTTTGCATCCCAAGCTTTTGATAATTATTATATTTCAATTGGGATAAGTGTTGAACATCCTGTAGCTCATGTTCATACACAAAATGGTTTAGCAGAATCATTTATAAAAAAATTTGCAATTAATTACAAGACCATTACTTATGAGAGCTAAGCTTCCTTCATCTGTATGGGGATATGCTATTTTGCATGTAGCGTCTCTTGTATGCATTAGGCCAGTAGTTTATCATAAGTACTCGCTATTACAATTAGCTTATTGCCACGAGCCAAATATTTCCGATCGGAGAATTTTTGGATGTGCAGTATATATGTTCCAATCGTTGGGTCCTGAAAGAAGGTTAGGAATATCTGTTGGCTATGATTCCCCATTAATTATTAAATATCTTGAACCCCCAACAGGTGATGTATTTACTACACAATTTGTTGATTTTCATTTTAATGAGACAAAATTTCCAACATTAAGGGGAAGAATTAAGAAGTTGGAAAAAGAAATTATATGAAATGCATCGTTATTATCTCATTTGGATCCTCGTACAGATCAATATGAACTTGAAGTTCAGAAGATAATTCATTTTCAAAATATAGTAAATCAGTTATCATATGCATTTATAGATACAAAGAATGTAACTCAATCATATATACCAGTTGTAAATGTTCCACAAAAATTAATATCCCAACATAGCAAGTTGTCACTAATGTGTCTAGAACACGCCAAAGCGTGGTAGACCAGTAGGTTTCAAAGATAAAAATCCTTGGAAAAGAAAAATAATTAATAGTTAAGAAGACCTGGTTGAGGATGTAAATACCCATGAAGAAATTCATGACATGACTAATGAGGAAGATGAAATACCTAAAGATAATAATAAGATTTCGATAAACTATGTCATGACAGGAAAATGATGGAACCAGACTCATCTAGTTATTGATAATGCTCTTGATATTATATCTGAAAATGAAGATTCTAAACCAAAATCAGTTGAAGAATATTGACATAGAAAAGATTAGCAACAATGGAAAGAAGCAATCGAGGCAGAATTAAACCCACTTTCAAAACGTTAGTTTTTTGGACCAATAGTCCGAACACCAGAAGGTGTCATACTTGTGGAATACAAATGGGTATTTGTGAGAAAAAGAAATTAAAAAAATGAGGTCACAAGATATAAAGCAAGGCTAGTTGCACAATATTTTTCACAAATGTCTGGTATTGATTATGAGGAGACGTATTCTCCGGTGGTGGATATAATTACATTAAGATATTTAATTGATCTGACATGTATGAAAGTCTGGATATTCATCTGGATGTAGTCACGACATGATCTCTTGATAATGATATTTATATGAGAATCTCATAAGGATTTAAGATACCCAAAACATATAAATCAAATTCTCATGAATTGTATTAAATAAAATTATAGAGATCATTATATGGATTGAAACAGTCAGGACAAATGTGGTATAATCGCCTGAGTGGATATTTGTTGAAAGAAGGGTACCAAAATAATCCAATATGTCAATGTATTTTTATAAAGAAATCACAGTCATGATTTGCTATTATAATTGTGTATATGTTGATGATTTAAATATAATTGATACTCTTGAAGAACTTTCAAAGGTAACAGAACATCTTAAGAAAGAATTTGAGATGAAAAATCTCGGATTTTTTTTTTTTTTTTTGTGCCTTGGCTTGTAAATTGAGCATTTAGCAATGAGATATTTGTTCATCAGTCAACTTATACAATAAATTTTTTTAAAAGATTTTATATGGACAAAGTACATCCATATAAGACTAGAATTGCATTTTCAGTAAAGTTATTAGCAAGATATAGTTATTCTCCAACAAAAAGACATTTGAACGAAATTTAGCATATATTTCGTTTTCTCAAAGGAACAATTGATATGAAATTGGTTTTATTCAAATAAATCAAATTTTGATTTAGTTGGTTATGCAAATTTTGGATATTTATCTGATCCACATAAAACTAGATCTCACACAGGTTATCCATTCACATGTGGAGGAACTGTTATATCGTGACGGTTAGTGAAATGACTATAACAGCTACTTCCTCAAATCATGTTAAAATTATTGTTATTCACGAAACTAGTCGAGAATGTGTATGACTAAGATCAATGACTCAGCACATTGGTGAAATATATAGTTTGTCTTCTAATAAAAATCTTCCAATGATATTATATGAAGACAACACAACATGCATACTCCAAATCAAAGTCGGATATATTAAAGAAGATAGAATAAAGCATATTTTACTAAAGCTTTTTTACACTCATGATTTTGAAGAAAATGATGATATTGTTGTACAACAAATTTGTTTAAACAATAATCTGGTAGAGTTATTTACAAAATTATTACCAACTGTAACTTTTGAAAAATTGATGCAAAAAATTGGAATGCAACGACTAAGAGATCTTAAGTGATATTTTCATGAGGGAGAACAAATATATTATTCTTTTTAGGAGTATAAATACATAAAATATGTACTCTTTTTCCTTCATAAGGATGTTTTTCGATTTTTTTCCTAGCAAAGTTTTAACGAGACATATTTCATATATATATATATATAATAAGCATTTAAGGGAGAGTATTATAAATATTATAGAAGATAGATGCCCAACCCAAAAAGGACCATGTGTCCCTAAACATGTTACCCCACGTGTTATAAATTTATACCATGGTTAGTGTTCTAATAGCCACATCCTCCTTGCCAATTCTTCTATAAATAATGGTCATTTATACATTTTGTATAATGATATGAAGATTGGTGAGAAATCCAAAACTTTTGGAGAAAAATTTAGTGAAAATTATATAATTTCATGATTTTCTTATTTTCATAAGTTATTTATTTCATATATATTATTTATTTATTTATATATTTATATTATATTATATTTTATCTATATTCATGTTTTTCTCCGCTCCCTAATTTCACAACAAAATTGAAAAAAGAAAAAAGAAAAAGAAATGGAGTATTATGAACTGCAATATAAACCCAAAATATGCTCTCGACAAAGTGTTTGGCCTATGGATTTGAAGAGAATAATTGGAAAGCAAATTTGCAAAAACTTATATTCAAAATTAGATTTAGGGTTTATTTTTTTCCCCTTTTCATTCCAATTTCCACCATATGAATCAGAACAAACAACCCTTTAAGACTCTCTCTCTTCTCCCTCTCTTTCTCTCTCTAGATTTCAGGTCAATGGGTCCACTAATTAATCATTGTTCTTGACAATTACACCCACCCATTTTTTTATTATTTATATTTTCCTAAAATATTCTTCCATTATTTTGTTCAAATCTTACATTTTCAGCATTATCTTATTGGGTTTAGTGTTCATATCTGTCACTTTTAATGTATTTAAATCTAAACTTTGGATTTTGGTTGGCTCAATCAATCTCAAATTACATTAGTTAAAATCAATTGATTAGCATTTCTTTAATAATTTATTTTTTTGTAAAAAGATTTGGGTAATATTATCATGAAAGGGGTATATTGGTATATTTATCTCAAATATCTTTTGAAAATAAGAATTTTCCACTTTTAATATAAGCCTTATAATACACGAAATATAAAATAGTCGTGGTATCAAAGCAACCGTTGTATGTTACGATTTAGGATAAGTTCTTATTGTGTAGAGAAGAAAATGACAATTGCGCAAAAATATTCATTCTTCCTAAATTCTATCCAACTTCTCAATTGAAAATTTTAGTTAATTTTGATCAAATTAACAAACTTTTTTTTTTAAAGGTAAGATAATTATCATTATATTTGGGACAATTAATATGTATTATATTTTGATTTGAGAGATATCGTTTATTTGTAAACAAAGAAATAAGAAAGTACTACGCAATAATTGGAAAAGGGAAAGCAAAACTATTGGATAACAAAAGACGACGGATCTAATCTAATAACATAATCTAAATTTAGAATCGGATTTAAATCATCGACATTAGTGTAGTCCACCTGACATAAAACTCATGACTTTAAAGTAAGAGGTTAAATTCTTCTACTTCATATATTATCACAAAAAAAAAAAAAAAAAAAAAATCAAGTTTAAGTCTTTGAATTTGAAGTTTGTATTTATTTATAGGTCTTTAGATTTTCAATATTATGTCCAAGATGTTAAACTTTAAAAAAAGTGTGTAATAAAATTTTAAACTTTTAAATTTATATCCAATAATAAATATTTGAATTTTCACTTTCATGTTTAATAAGTCATTGATTTATTTAGGACTGTTTTTAAACATAGAAAAATGAATGAAAATATTTACAAAACATAACACAATTTTAGAACTATCCATGATAGACGTTGTATCAGTGTCTATAAATGATATTGTTAGACGCTGATAGAAGTCTATCAGTGTCTATCAATGTCTATTATTGATAGTTCTAAAATTTTGCTATATTTTGTAAATATTTTCAGCAATTTTACCATTTGAAATAAATTTTCATTTGTTTATTATTAAACAAAAGAAGTCATAGATTTATTGACACGAAGCAGAAAATTGAATCTTGTTTCATAACATTTAGGTCTCGTTTGGTAACCATTTCATTTTTTTTGTTTTTGTTTTTGAAAATTAAGCATATTTTTTCCCAATTTCTTACAATGATTTGCATCTTTTTTAAGTACAATGGTTGAATTTTTAGACAAATTCCAAAAACAAAAACAAGTTTTTAAATGCTACCTTTTTTAGTTTTCAAGATTTAACTTGGTTTTTTAAATTATTGACAAAAAGTAGATAAAAAAAATGAAGAAATTTGGAGGTTGATGTAGTGTCTACCGACTTAATTTTCAAACACAAAAACAAAAAAAATATGGTTACCAAATGGGGCCTTAATTTCTAGTTTTTGACTTTTGAAAATTAGGTTTGTTTTCTTAATTACAACTTCTTTGCTATGGTTTGATATTTTGAAACTAATTAAATATTTGAGTTCCTAGCTAAATTTAGAAAACAAAAACAACTTGAAAAAAATTCACTTTTTTTAGTTTTCAAAATTCGATTTGGTTTTTGCAAACACTCATAAAAATTAAGTCTTGTTTGATAACTATTTGGTGTTTTTTTTTTTTTTTTAAAATTAAGTATATAGAACCTACTTTCACCTCTAAATTTATTTATTTATTATCTATTTTTTTATCATTGGTTTAAAAAACTAAGCCAAATTTTAAAAATTAAAAAAAATTAGCTTTTAAAAAATTATTTTTATTTTTGAAACTTGGCTAAGAATTCAACCATTGTACTTAAAAAAGATGCAAATCATTATAATAAATGATGAGAAAATATGCTTGATTTTCAAAAATAAAAAAAATAAAAAAGATTACCAAACGGAGCCTTCGTTTTTTGTTTTTGGTTTTGAAAATTAAGCCTATTTTCACCATATTTCTGACAATGATTTGCATATTTCTTATGACTAAATTCTTAGTCAAATTTCAAAAACAAAAACAAGTTTTTAAAAGCTACTTTCTTTCAAGTTTTAGTTTTAGTTTTTAAACCATTAGCAAAAAGTAGATAAAAAAAAGAAAGAAATTTAGAAGTGAAATAGTGTATACAGACTTAATTTCAAAACCAAAAACCAAAACCAAATAGTTACGAAACGATGCATAAATAATAAAACAAAGAAATCGATAGGTAAAAATAGTGTTTATAAGCTTAACTTTAGAAAACGAAAAACTAAGTACAAAATGGTTATCAAATGAGATCCTAGAGTTCTATTAGACATAAGATTTAAATTTGTACCTAATCTATCAATTAATTTAAAAAAAAAAAATCAAATACACCAAAGAACTACTAGACACAAAACTGAAAATTAATGTAAAGACTTATGAAACATTGAGAAAGTTGATTAATCTATTAGAGTTTAAAAGAAATAAACACACACATAAATTAAATTAGAGACGAAATAAACAGGCAAATAAATTTTCATGTAAATTAAAAAATTCCATATAGTTTATCGAAGTGCTATCATTTCATCATTGTCCTAAATATGTATGTATGTGAGTATTTATAGTTAAACAAGTTTTTCTGTTGGAACAGGACAAACAAATTAAGAGAGAGAAAGAAAGGAAAATTCCCAAATTTCGCTCTCTCTCATGTGTGTGGTGTGTTTTTTGGCCAGTCAAATTGCAAACACCAGCAAAAGGATGGCCATCTTTAAAAAGGGCTTTTTTTTTCCTCCTCCTAAGACTAAGGATTATTATTATAAATTAAATTAAATTAAAATTTTGCATGAGAGAGAGAGAGAGAGAAATTATTAGAAATAAGAAGGAAATATAGAGACTTTCACACAGTCTCTTTGTTGAAGTGTCATTTTCCTACACATACTCTCTCCATTTCTCTCTTCTTCTTCTTTTTTGTAATTCTCTCTCTAAAATTTCAAGGATGTTTGTTTGTTTTGTAGAACACAAAATTCCTTCCTTTTTTCCCTATCTAACCTAATCTCTCTCTTTTTCTCTTTTTTTAAAAACTTTTACTTAACCCCCCCTTCTACTTTCTGACTCACCAATTTCACTTCCCAAAAAAAAACACTCCTCTTTTTCTCTCTTGTGTTCTTCTTGTTCTTCTTCTTATTTCTTCTTCTGATTTACTCTCAAAACAAAGAACCTAACAAAACCCACTTCAAAAAGCCTCACCTTTTAAAGCCCCCTTCACTCCCTCTTTGCTATTTTCCAGAAATTCCACTTCTTTCATACATAAAAATTAGATCTTTTTTTGCTTCTCTTCTTGAAATATTGTAAATACCCTCCCCACCAAAAAAAAGGAAAAAAAAAATGTTGAAGAAAGACATTATTGCTCCTGATCTTTCTCTTCAAATTAGCCCTCCAAAAACAAATCAATCTCCTTCATTTGATATTTGGCAACAAACTCAAGTACAGCAAGTCGACACCGAGCTTTCTCTGTCGAATAATTCGACGTCCGCGGTTGATGTTTCGGCGGATCGGTTCCGACCCATTAGAGGGATCCCAGTTTACAACAATGGGTTGTTTTCTTCTTCAAGGTATTTTAACCGAAACCAACTGACATCGTTATCGTCGTCGCCACCACCGTGTTTGAGTTTTAGGGCATTTCAACAAGAAGAAGAGGAGGCAGTGGGGAGGTATAATGGGATAAGAGTGGAGGGTTTGAGACACCAACAGCAAAATATTATTACTCATCAAAATCAGAATCATCAGTTTGTTTTTCAAAATCAACAAAGCCTTCATTTTGGGTTTTCAGATTTCTCTTGTAATTATAATAATAATAATAATAGATCGAGATTGTTGATGCCAAGGATTCAAAGTCGAAGAAATGCTAGGGCTCCAAGGATGCGTTGGACTTCTTCTCTTCATGCTCGTTTCATTCGTGCTGTTGAACTTCTTGGTGGCCATGACAGTACTTTCTCTATCTCTTAATCTCTTTTACTTCTCTCTCCGGCCTACCCTCTCGGTTTCCGTCGATAATTAAATCACCACTAAACTCAAAAGTTTGAAGTTATATTTGATGGCGAGTCAAAACCCAATAATTTAGGTTAGTGTGTGTTTGAAAAGTAGTTCTAAGGAGTGATTACTTATATTAATTGAAGAGTAAATAGCTTTTGATATTAAACAGAGATTCCTGTTATTATTATTTTTTTTCTGGTTGAGTTTAACAATCCACAATAGCAGAGCGAGGAATCAAACATTAATGTCTTATTTACTTGACTATGTTCGAATTGACAGGTTGAATTAGAAATCGAAGAAATTGATTTATTATTTTTTATATGATTAGGGGCGACTCCAAAATCCGTGCTGGAGCTAATGGATGTCAAAGATCTCACTCTAGCTCATGTGAAGAGTCATTTACAGGTAATCATAAAGAAAACCCATGATTTATTTTTGAATTTTAATGGAAACCCATTTGATATCTCTTCTTCATCCCTGCAAAAAGCTTCTATTTTTATGGTTTTTTTAATTTTTTTTTTAAAAAAAAAGAAAGAAAAGAAACTCTCCTCTCTCTCTCTCTCTTTAGAAGGAAAAAGAGTTTCAAGTAGAGAGGAATCCCTGTGGCACAGTTACCAAAGAAGAGAGAAATGAATGAAAATGAAAATGAATGTATGAATGATTCAGAAGGTGAAGAAAGTCTGAATGTAGTTACAAAACAGGACAATTTTTCTCCTTTTAGAGTGAAGAGAGAAAAGAAGAGAGAGAAATAATTGGGCATCATTTCACAATAATAGAGAACCATTTCCCCCAAATTTTTTTTACTTTCCAAACCAAACAAAAAACAATATTATTCATTAACCCTCTTTCCTTTTTCTTCTTTTTTCATACTAACAAAATCCTCATTTTTCAAAATCTCTAATTTTATCATTTTACAACTCCATAATTACCAAATCATTTCATTTCAGTTTTATTTCCAAATGGGTCACTCAAAGTTTTGATCTTTTTTATGTATTTGTTTTGTTAATAGTAAAAATGTTCTTAAAGTCCATTTTATTAGGACACAAAACTGTACATGTTTTTCTTTTTTTGTTCTAACTTTCATGTCAGCTGTATTATCAATGTCATTTTTCAAAAAAAAAAAAAAAAACTATGTATATATCTTTTAATCTGTGGGAAAAAATTTTTTGGTCTTCTTTTTCAGATGTATCGTACTGTTAAAAACACCGACAAACAAACAGCTTCTTCAGGTATGAAATTCGAATTCCTTAAAATCTCAAAAGAAAAAAAAAATCACCCGTTTTAATAAGAAGAATAAAGAAGAAATTGTTCATGTGTGTTTTTTTATTAAAAATTCTTCACCCACTTTAAATTTAATTTATGCCTTGTGTCTTGCATGGAAATTTATTTGATTTCACATGCATACATGATAAATATAGTACATACCAACATCATCAAACAACATAATGCAAAACATCTTCCTAGCCTTCAAAAACCTAGGAGAAATGTTTTTGGTTTGAAAGGCAATTACACTTTCTTTGCTCGAGTCAACCATCAATCGTTCATGCGACACCTGTCTTCATTTTTATCTCGACAAAAGTCAACTCGAAAAAGAAAAGAAAAATCAAACGTTATAGACAATATCAAGTCTCACCTCTAATGAATCACATTTTCATGAAAACATTTACAAGAAATTGTTCTAACAAAGAAAATTAGGGTTTCAAAAGTATAACGACGGCAAGATCGAAAATCGAGCCTCCAACTTCGAGGGAGAGAGAACATACCAATTACTATTGATTGATAATTAGAATGTTCCTATTTAAATTTGATGGGTATTTTTGTAAGGACTTCAAAAGAGAGGGAAATTATCTTTGTATCGGTGGAAATTAAGATTGTCCAACACCTTTTTGTGATAATACATCTACTTTTGACTCGGGACGACCTAGTTAAGATATCCTGATCTACCTTCGATTCTTCTATCCTCTAGTATCTTTGTTTCGAAATCAATAAATTAAGATAAACAGAAAAAAAAAATACACAGTAAAGAATCAATACACAAACTTACATAGTTCATTAATAGATTCAAGACATTTCCAACAATCTTGTCGAAAAAAGAAAAGGGAAAACTGTGACTTTTTTTAGGGCCTCAATTTTTTGTTTAGTATTTGAATTTATGTGAATATAATGTAATATGAATCAGAAGGGTCTGGGGAAGAAGATTTCTTGCCTGCTACACCAACCCCACATCATGAAGCAAACTGTTTGCTCAATCATAGAAGAGGGTTTAGTAATGCATCTTTGGAGCTTGATGTTAATGGATCAACACCTTCCATTAATAACCACTGTAACTCTTCAAGGTAATTAATTATTTTTTCTTCTCTCTCTCCACATTAATTTCTTGGTCTCTTATGTCTCTTGGTTTGGTACTACATGTTTTTTTCTTCTTCTTCTTCTTTTAATTAGACTGGTAAAAAAAAAAAAAAAAAAAAAAAAGAAGAAAAAATAGAAATATCAAATTTTGGATATAAATCTTTTCAAAGAACTAAGCTAAGCTTTGTTGTGACAGCTTTACTTTCCCTCCCATTTCCTTTTTTCTTACCACTTTTCTTTTGAATAACCCCCTCTATTTATATTGACTCAATATTGATGTTCATTATGTTTGTGATTTCTAAAGAGTTGTTTTATATCCCCATTTGTGTTTGATTGGTGTATAAGTTAGTGGGTAGCATGAAGTAGTAGGTTTCTTAGCTTGATATTGTATTATATAGGTTTAATTGTAGTCTTAACTCAACCTTATAGTTCAGTAGATAATGCACCAATAATTACCATTTCAAAAATCGATAGTTTCAAGTCACTCTAACTGATTCAATAAAATTTATCAGTCCTTTCAATATTTCTTGTTTTGGGGTTTATTTGTGTTTAAGATACAAATCTCTAGATTTTTTTTTTTTTTGATAATATGTGGAGTGGAGTGGAGAATCGAACATTTGATTCAAAGTCGATAGTATAAGTTTATACCAGTTAAAATTTCACTTATGTACTAGAAAACTCAGAAGAAAAACATTTCCTTACCATGTTTTTTTTTTTAAAAAAAAAAAATTGTTATAACCAAAGAAAAGAAAAGATAAGGGAAAAAAAACTAAGAATTACCAGCTTTACACAATGATGGTAATGTAAGTGGCATGCAAGAACTGCAGTCTTTTGCTAGGCCATTTTTCTTTTAAAATTAGTGATATAATCAGCTTTTGTATATAGTCTCACATGCTAGCATTACCCAAAAAGAAAAGTATATGTTATGAAATTTGGATTTAATTTACTGCATACTTATGTTCAATAGTTTATAATTATTGTATTCAAATGTTTCAGTATCATTGTTTATTATAAAATATATAATATTTAATCTTTTTTGTTTTGTTCTCTCTCTGTTTATTAATTACCTAATTATTTCTAATAGAGAAAATTGTAACATAAAAAAAAATGATTATGATTATGATTATGATTATATGTTAATTTGTGTGTTTCAGAAGAGCATGGGAGCAAGGCTCTCCAAGAAGTGCAAATATGTTTGGATCAGAAAATCAATCAGAGGTAAGAAGCCTTTTCACTAATTTAATTTGCTATATATAAAATATAGTATGTTCTTTTAATAACTAAGCAATTTTAGAAACTCAATGTAAATTTTCATTATCAATAAGAAGATTTCAACCTACCCCAATTACTAAAAAAAACCTTTTTTTTTTTTTTTCATAAAATCAAAGTTTTTATTTACTTACTTTGCATTTAGAGCATATATTTTTGGTAAAATATAATTATTATTAGCAAAAATTTCAAAATTAAAAGTGGTATTCTTTTCTTTTCTTCTATTATTATTTGTAGTTATGATTATTAGAATTTGATATTTTTTTTTCTAAACTTGGTAAATCAATTATAATCATTTTTTAAAACTAAAAAAAAACCATGAAAATGATTTAATTTTTAATTTTATGTTTTTAAATATAAGCTTTTTTTTTTATTGAAATATCATTCGTATAACACTTTTATTTTTTAAAAAAGAAAATTTGAAAATATTTGTATATTTTAAAAAGATAAATTCTTGAAAACTACCATTAATTAACGTTGACAATATAATATATATATTTTTAAGTAATTTACTACCCCTAAACATGAACAAATTTTCAAAATATACATAAAATAAGAAACAAAACCATAATCAGAACAAACCCTGAATAAAAAATTTTAAAGTTGACTAACAAAACATATATCACATCTTTTAATTGTTCTTTTTAAAATTTACTCATGTTACAAGACATATTGTAATATCATACTAAAATATCATATATCACAAACTAAAACGAACTCACAACTCGAACAATTCACAATACAAAAGATATAACCCATCTTTTATTATTATTATTTTTTTTTTTCAGGAATGCTATGAGTTAGGTCATCCAAATAGTTTGATGGGGTTGAATCTAAACTTGAACAATCCAAGCAAGGAGTTATCTATGAAACAAAATTGGCACAACTAAATTCAACCTAAAAAAAACTCATTTAATTTCTTTCAATATATAGAACTTAGCTAATGGAAATATATATAAAAAAATATATATATAAGTTAAATATAAAATGATGTCAATTAATATATATTATGTATAGTTGTTGAAGATGCATATTAATCTATATTTCTTTCCTTACACCTTTTTTTTCCCTTTTCTAAAGTTGTTTCTCTTGTGATTGATGTTTAGTCACTGCATCAAGGTGTTTGAAAAAGGGAAAAAGAGGTAGAATAATTTTGGTAGTGGATTATGTGGAATATAAGGAATTGGATTCTCTTATTTGTATTTACATAAACTTTTTGTTTGTTCTTGGTGATTTTATTTTATTTTTATTGAATCAAAGGCTACTATTTTTCTTTTTATTTATTTGATGTTTGATATTAAATTGTATAGAAGTTATTCATATTGGATTCTGATTTATAGGGAAAGATTTATTTTTGAGAGATGGTCGGGTATAAATTTAACTTTATTTAGTCCCCTTTTGAATAAAAGGAGGTGAAATTACTTTTATCAAACTTTTTTTTTGTTTTTATTAAAGTAAAGTAGAAGCAATGGGGTTTAGGAATTAGGTCCTAATTTAATTGAATTGTACTACACTATTAGAAGATTCATATTAATAATTTAAAATAGTTTCTAAATCTCCAATCTTTTACCTTAAATCATCATTTTATTGCATTTAATTTTTGTCCATTTCTTTTGATTTTATTGCATTTTTATAATTTTAATGGTTACATATTGATAATAATTCATTAAAGCTAATCATTGGATTTGTGCTAAAAGAATTACAACGGGGGATTGATTTTTTTTATTGATATTTATTATCTTAAAGTCTTGGGTTGGGTGAAAAATAATATATTAATTTCTGTGTAATTAATTTTTACAAATAAATTCAAAGAAATTTTCAAAAATAGAAAAATAAGGGAAACTATTTATCTAAAATAGAAAAATTTTAATCTTCTTTGATAGAAGTCTATCAACGTTAATAGAAATTAGTAGAAATCTAATAGTATCTATCACTATTCTTTTTTGTTATTTCTGTAAAGAGTTTGATATTTATAATTCAACATACAATTATTAAAAAAAAAAAAAGACAGCAACAATTAAGATATGTAACTACGAAAAAACATATTTAGAGTTAAACAAAATTTCTTTTAAATATAATCCAACTAAAATAAATTGGTATTTATAATACTTTAAAGAAATGGTAAAATGCAAAATACAAAAAATTTATTTTAAATAGGAGCTTACACTCAAAAGTATTCCAAACACAGTCGGACATATGAGTGTTTATTATAAGTATTAATGAAACATGATTCTGTTTAGAAAAAGAAAATTTAAACATCCCTAACTTTTTGTTTTTTAAGAGACAAATAAAAAAATAAATAAATAAAATAATGTGAATTGTTACATTTGGCGTTGCATTAGCTGTGTTAGAAAGTCATTTGAAAAATATATTTAAATTCGCTAAAATCTTAATTTCATGTTGATCTATCCTTTTTAGATTATCCTAAAATTTGATAAAATTTTTAATTAATATTTAGTTTTAAATTTTATATTTTAAAAAGAAGATTTATTTTATACATCTATCTATTTCCAAATCAAATCTATTTTCTATTTTTCATGAGTTAAATGCATCATTTATAAAATAAAGTATATTATATTCATTTTTCTTAAAATAGAGCTATTTTCCTTAATATTTAAAAATTAATCTATAATAAACCAAATTTAACGTACTAAACAATTATTTGAAATTTTAAATTACAAAAAATATTTTTTTAAAAAAGTTGATTATAAGTCTATTTTAGTTATTATATCTAAAATGAAATATTTTTGTATTTATTTACCAAAGACTCTAACCTACTTTTTCAAGTTTAAGCTGAAATTTATCAAACATTATTTTACTTATTTTCACAGTTGATTTTTCTAAAAGCACAACTGTCAATAATTATTTTAAAAACTACAACAATTCCAAGAAAGCTTTTGATTCCTATCCCTTTAAATTCTAAACTAACAATGGTATATATTGATGTTTTTTTTAGTACCCCATCTTAAAGCCATCAATGCATAATTTACATATGAGAAATGCTAAAATCAATTAAATAACAATTATGATTGTACCTTCCAAAATTTCTATCACATTTATGGGGATATATCATTTTCCTAGTTGTTTCTTGGTATACTATCTCCCTAAACGGTAAGGTTTTATCAACCGAATCTGATTGAAGGATGATGAAGGTATTACAGATATATCAACCTAATTAAGATATACTAATGCATCTACTGACATTTTTGCTCTCTATTTATTATTAAAAAAGAAATCCAATAAATAATAATGATTTTTTTATTAATACAAGTAATTTTTCAATCAAAGAAGCATACGTTGAGATCAAATAAAAATTAACGATTTTTTCTACTTATACGAGCGATTAATCGTGTTCATTTATATTAGGAGACCCCAAAGGATTGCAATAAAAGGAATGAAATATTGTTCGTCACGTGGTTGAGTAGGTTAGCCAATGTTGTAGGTGTGTTGTCTCTTTTCACAAGTATCTATCAGTTTTTTCTGAATGCTTTTCAACAAAATCTACTTTTTATGTGAAACTATTCTAATGTGAAACCATGACTTTAGTTCTTCATTTTTTGTTCTCACTTCTTTATTTGTAAATTCCATATCTTGTTTAGATTTTGCACTCTGAAAAAGGCTTCAACCATTTTTCAACATTCACAAAATAAAGTTGTAAGACAATTTTATACATTTCGTATCAATGCATCACTATATCTTTTCTTTTTGAAAATTTGAACAGTATTCCAAATACATGAATTGTTGACGTTTGGAAAATATTATTCATATTTGAAAATTGTTGACGTTTGGAAAATATTATTCATATCTTAACTTCTTTCATATATATAAGTATAATATATAAAAAGTTGTAAATATAGCCATTAGATCTAAAGTATTAACAAATACAATAACGTTTATATCTAAATTCTCTAAGTCTATTAGTGATAGATCATATCGTTAAAAGAAGTCTATTAGTGATATACCATATCGCTAATAAGAGTCTATCACCGATAGATTTTGCTATATTTACAATTTTTTAAAAATGTTACTATAATGAAATAGATTAAACCTTTTTAAATATGTTTAAAGTAATGCTCAAGTTTTTAACTACTTGATTAAATTGGCAAGTGGAATATGAATGTAAACATTTTTTTTAAAACATATAGTAGAACTAGGAAGGGCCCTTTTTTTTTAGTAGGTTGATTATTAATATATTTAGTTTTTTATTTTCCAAAAAGAAAATTCTTGTGATGTAATGTTACACCACATATATGCATTTATTTTCCTTTTAATATTAAAGGGGAATTTTTTTCAAAAAAAAAAAAAAAAAAAAAAAGAATTAAAGAAGTGGGGGCAATAAAAGAGAAAATAACCTGCACTAGGCATTGGCGAGAACAACTTCATTTATTTTTCTGACAGCCTTTATTAAATGTTATAGAATAAAACCTCAAGTTTAATTACTCATTTGCCCTTCCCTTTATTAAATGTCACAAACCGAGTATTACAAACCAGATAAATATATATCATGACCACATGAAGTTACGGTATTGTCCTTCATTTTTTGCTAAGCATGCGTGACTTTTGAGTTCTTATGATTGAGTCACCGAAAAGGAAGATGCACATTTTTTTGTATAGGTAGTAACTTTCAATTCTTTTAAGCATTTTTTAACCATACTTTCATGTTCTTAGTATCCCTCTCATTTGGATGTGATATCGGTTCATTCATGTACCTCTCCTGAACTTGGGTCATTACATGTCCACCAGCTTTCACTTGGTTCGTTCCCGGACCACATCTTACTGGGAGAGGTTCCGCTCTGATACCATCTATTTGTAGGTAAAAAATTGTACTAAAATCCAATCGAGTACCCAATGTTGGCTGGAGGCTCTTCTAAAAACTAGATGTAAAGCGAGGGTCTCTGTCTGAAAAAATGGACACAGATACTCCATGCAACCTAATTACCTCTTTCATGTATATCTGCACCCACTTACTCACCGAAAAGTAGACTTCCCTAGAAGAAAATGTGCTAGCTTAGTGAGTCTATCTACTACAATCCAAATCACTATAAAACCTTTCGTTGTTCGTGGCAACCCCACAATGAAGTCCATAGACACATTCTCCCACTTCCATTCTGGTACGCTCAAAGGTTGCAACAAGCCTATTGGCTTCTGTCTCGAGGCCTTCATTTGCTGACAAACTCTGCTATCTCCCTTTTCATGTCATTCCACCAGTAACAACGCTTCAAGTCCTAATACATCTTGGTACTCCAGGATGTATCCAAAATGGGGAACTGTGAGCTTCTAACAATAACTCATTCTTAAAGTCATTGTCCACTGGTACGCATAAGCACCCCTGAAAAAGAAGACCATTATCTGCGGATACTGAGAACTCACCACCCTATCCTGACTCCACTTTGTGAACTTTTTCAACCAGGTGAGGATCACTTCGTTGAGCATCAATAATTATCTACCTCAAGGTTGGTTGTACTGACAACTATGCCAACTATGCAGTTGAAGGAATCTCGACATGAGGAAATCCTTGAGCGAAAGTGGATCGTCCAAATTCCATTAATTATTGAATACAAAATTTACAATAAACATACAAATAGATATGCATTCAAGGTTAAATTACAACATGCTTTTACAAAAAAAAAAAAAAAAAAAAAAAAAAAAAAAAGATTTCAAGATATCTCACCTTTGAAGAACCTTTCTTCAAGTAATCTCTCGTACTAGCCACGAACAGAACTCCTTCTTCGTGGATTTTCTTCTTCACACATGGCACTATTAGTCGAGAACCCTCTATATTCTTTTTTGGGATTAAATGATTCAAGTAGAAGTTGTGGGCTTTGCTTGAATCTTTGGAAGAGGGAAAGAGAAGGAGAGGATGAGAGGTTTTTTTTTTTTTTTTTTTTTTTTTTTTTTTTTTTTTTTTTTTTGTTCTGTTCTGTTCTGAGAACCTTTTTTCTTTTGGATTGTGAATCCTTAGAAGAAGATGATTCTCCCAACTTTCTTTATTACATGTTAGTTATTAAGAGAATAAAAACTCTTTTTTTTTTTTTTGTAATTTCAATAAATTAATAAAATAGAATATATAATAACTACTTTATTATATATACACTATATGTTATATCAATATAACATATAGCCTATAGTTTTATATTGTATCAAATACAACATAAACTATAAATTTTATTTTGTCTTAACTATACATGGCATTTAATATAAATCACATTTATATTAAATCCATTTATATGAATCTCATCCATATAAATGATATTTGGATCGTATCCAAATATTTTAATTCCTCTCAATATAAATTTTATTTATATTTAATTGCATGAATCTCATTCATATAATTAGTATTTGAATCATATTCAAATTACTCTCATATATAATGTATCAAATACATTATAATTAATTCCCTCAATTATTTTGAACACTTCAAATTAATCCAAAAATTAAATCCCTATTGAGCTACAATGGGGACCTTATGGACCTGTAGATGGAAGCTCCAACGGTATTCGGATAACTAGTTAAACTCTTTAATTAAATTAATTAACATCCATTAACTGGCAATCACTCAATTAAAGACCGACAACTGCACTTTTCATACTATAGATAAATTTTTGTGTCCATTGGATATAACCAATCAACAGTGCGATGACCTTTCACAAATTGCTCGTAAGTACAGCTGGACCAAAATACCATTTTGCCCCTGTAGTTACATCTAACTCCTTAAGTACCACTATTTCTCTAATGAACAATAAGTCATAGTCCCACTATGACTAAGTCCTTTTAGCCTAGGAGAGGGTGTGGCCACTATCTTCAAGACGTGGAATCAGCCCTTAAGGGAGCAATTTATCTACTTGCCCCTACATCGGGGAAGTAGTGAATTCCGTCTTGTGTAGCTGAGTTCTCAGCTTCCTAGTCAGACGAATCCTCAAAATGGTAGACTTGTTGAGTTGACAATCTGGCCACTCTTACCCATACAAATCAAATGACTGCCTTCATGAGTAGGAGTTCACAACTCACTCAGGATTCAGTTCATGTCACCTATGGTCATCCTAGTGAAATGTAAGTCTCTATCATTAACGACGTTATATAAAGAGACTAATCATTTCGTGGTCCGGTCTTATACAAACTCTTTGTATAGGATACCTCCGCTCGCATGTCTCCACATGAATGATTAAGATAAGATCATTTGTAGTACTTTACAACACTTGTAATGTCTACAAAGCGGGTCGTATCCATAGTGTCACTATGATAAGGTACCCAGCCTTATCCATCTACTACAAATTGTTTATGTTATTATTTAAACAAGATCCACTTGTATGTCTCTACATACTTGTTTAAATTACATAAAATAACCATGGATTTTAGTTTATTAGATTGAGTATATGCTTATAAAATAACACTTATTTTATTAACAATATGTTTATACAGAGTTTACAAACTACGAGATTACAAGGAGATTTAGGACACCATTCCCAACAGTAGTGACTTCCCCCACTACCACCGCAATCTCAGCCCATTCAAGGTCTTTGCATAGGTGGTTCTGTCTGGTAATCAGTGCTGCTGAATGGGCTGCCTTCCTACTTAGAGCATCTGCCACTACATTTGCCTTTGCTAGGTGGAACATAATTTCACAATCATAATCTTTCACCAACTCTAACCACCTACGTGAAGGAACTCTTATACAAGAGTATCTCTAAGCGGAAGCGAATCTTTCCAAAGACATTGTAACAGAACTACCACATTTACATTCAAACAAACAGATATACATCATACTGTAAATTACCGGCATGCTTTAAGATTAAAAAACAAGAGAACAAGAAAACTTACCAGTCGAAGAACCTTTCTTCACAGAAAATCTCGCTCTCTCTGAGGAACGGGTGCTCTCGCTCTTGCTGGAACGTCAATCTATCGTTCACCAACACAACCGATCATCTACCACGAACGACCTCCACACAAACAGAAGGAATATGGGGACGACACCACCACTTGGAACCCTCGATATTCTCGGTGTAAGAATCCAAAGAGTGAGCTCTGTTCAGATTTGGTAGAGGGGAGGAGGATATGCAGATCGTATACAACGATCAAACAAGTAGGAGAATACTTAGTCTATCGTATAGAAAAAATGCTTGATCGTTTAGATGAAGTACATGATCGTGTAGGAAATAGGAAGCGATGATCTATATGATTGTTTAGTAAATGCTCTGTGCTAGACGATCGTTTAGTAAAATGTAGGCGATTGTTTAGAAGATGCGTGTGTATATGTGATCGTGTAGTAAAATTCAAGCTATCATATAGTCTCCCAATTTACTAAGCGATAAGCAGCACACTACTTTTGAGCGAATTTCGTGATCCTTTGCAAAATGAAAAAGATTTTCATTTTATTCTTCAGTTACAAAAACTGAATCAAACCTCCCATTAACACACGGTTACAGAGAAAATGGCGACCAATTATCCTATAATTGTCCAATTAATAATAATGAATATAATCATATTATATTCGTTAACCTATAGTTTAATGTCACATATAAACCATTTTCTCCTCCACTAGATATAAATCATATTTATATCTATTTTCCTCCAATTAATGTGTCTCATACATGAAGTCAATCATATCATATACAATTAACTAGTTCAATCATATCATATATAATCGAACTCCATCTTGTCAATTTGAACATTTCAAACTGACCCAAAAACTGATTCTCAACTTGAATCCATTGAGTTACCAAGGGGATCTGATGGACCTATGGCTCGAAGCTTCAATGGTACATGAATAACTGACTAAACTCTTTAGCCACGAGATCCACCATCCATTAACTACTAGGTATTCCACTAAAGACCGACAGCTGAACTCTCCTTACCATAGATATATTTTTGTGTCCATTGGATATAACCAATCATTAGTACGATAACCCTTCACAGATGCTCGTAAGTACAGCTGGGCCAATTTACTGTTTTGCTTCTGTAGTTCCATCTAACTCCTTAAGTACCACTGATCCCTCTAATGAACAATACAACATAGTTCTACTATGTGTGGACACCTCTTGGGCCATGAGAAGGTGTGTGCCACATCGTTCAAGCCCCGGGATCATCCCTTAAGGGAGTAATCTATCTACTTACCCCTACTTCGGGGAAGAAGTGAATTCCATCTTGTGTAGCTGAATTCCCAGCTCCCAAATCAGACGAATCACCAAAGTGGTAGGTTTGAGTCGACGACTTGGCCACTCGCACCCATGCAAATCAAAGGACCGCCCTCAAAGGCAGGTGTTCCCAACTCACTCAGGATTAAAGTCATGTTATCTATGGTCATCCTAGTGAAGTGAAGTCTTTGTAATGAACGGCGTTATATAACGAGACGTTAACACTTTGTGGTCAAGTCTTATAAAACTCTTTGTATAGGACACCCCCGCTCGCACATCCCCACACGAATGATTAGGATCAAACGATCTGTAATAAGTCACATCACTTGTAACTATTCCACAAAGTGGGCTGCATTCGTAGCATTACCAGGATAAGGTTTCTCTTCTATATCCATATACTACAGACCGTTTTGGTTGTCACTTAAGACATGATCCACTTGTATGTCACCACATACATGCTTAAGTTACATAATGACAACCAAGGATTTTAGTTTATTGGTTTTTGGTAAAACAAATAAAACATCCAATTTCAAAGACATGTAATAAAGAAAATATCATATATTATACATCACAAGCGTTCGTACAAAAGTGTGTTTACAAACTACAGGACACGAGAGTTTAGGGCATCATCCCAAACACTATGTTGTCTCATGTTTAACTCCTTCTGAGTGAAGAAGTATTTTACACTCTTGTGGTCGGTGAAAATCTGTATCTTCTCTCCATATAAATAATGCCTCTAGATCTTTAAGGTAAAAACCACTACTATCAATTCCAAATCATGTGTGGGATGGTTCTATTCATGGTTCTTTAACTAACGAGAGGTATAAGTAACTACCTTCCTTTGATACCACTGTGGTGGGGCAAGGCTAACCCGTAACTGCCTTAATCTTTGCGGGGTCAACAGATACTCCTTCCTTTGATACCACATGTCCTCGAAAGGATACCTGCCTTAACCACAACTTGTATTTGGAAAACATAGCATATAACTTATTCGCCCTCAAAGTCTCCAAAACCTTACGTAAATGCTCCTCGTGTTCTATCTCTGTCTTGGAATAAACCAAAATATCATCTATGAAAGCTATCACAAAATGTCAAGGAATTCCTTGAAGACCCTACTCATCAGGTTCATAAATACTACAGGAGCATTCGTCAAACCAAACGACATCACGGTGATCTCATAAGGCCCATACCTCGAACGAAAAGTTGTCTTGGGTATATCACTGTCCTTTATCCTCAATCAATGATAACCTGATCGAAGATCAATCTTGGAAAATACTGTAGCTCCCTGCAACTGGTCGAACAAATCATCAATCTTGAGGAATGGATACTTATTTTTTATAGTCACCTTATTCACCTCTCTGTAGTCAATGCAAAGACGCAAAGATCCATCTTTCTTTTTCACAAAAAGTATTGGTGCACCCCACAGTGACACACTAGGCGGATGAAACCCTTATCTAGCATCTCTTGCAGTTGAACCATAAGCTCCTTCAATTTTGCTGGAGCCATTCTGTATGGAGCTTTCGAGATAGAAGTTGTGTCTGGCTCCAATTCGATAGCAAAATCTATCTCTCGATGTGGTAGTAAACTTGAGAGATTCTCTGGAAAAACATCTGGGTAATCTCTTACTACTAGCTCTAAAGTCAATGAGACCTAAGTCTCTCTAGTGTCAACATGAATGAACCGATCCGAGTTCAAGAAGGATACATGAGTGAACCGATATCACATCCGAATGAGAGGGATCCTGTGGACATGAAAATATGATTAAGAAAGCCTTAAAAGAATTGAAAGTTACTACCTACACCAACAAGGTGCACCTTCCTTTTCAGTTGCTCAATCATAAGAACTTCAAAGTTAAATATGCTTTTTTGGAGCAATCCTAAGTTGGGTGACCTCTTGGGAATTTTCCTAGATGCATGTGAGTGAGGACAAAGCATGCTGAAAGGACACCTGTTGGTTGGTTTGTGGGGACAACTTTCACTTTTAGAAGCATTTAAGACACATAAGAAAGACATGTCTACATTTAAGACACATAAGGACGACATGGTACGTCATAGGGGATGCAGGGGAATGCCGGGGCCATTAGGTTCTGAATCCTGGGCTTGGGGTATTACACTCCCTCTTTTTTTTCCCCTTTGCGCATCGTCTTCTTCTTTTATGACTTCTTTTCCTCTACATGTCTTCTTTTTCTTTTGCAACACGACAACTTCACACGACTAACTCCGATGAGTAAGAGCGAGAGAGAGAAGTGATTTTGTGAGTGAGGAAAGGAAGAGAGAGACTAAGATTGAGAGAGAGCGAAAGACATAGAGAGAGTAGTGATCTGTGAGTGAGAAATAGAAGAGAGAGAGCGAGAGCGAGATGCTTTTCAATGTGCGCGTGAGTATATTTTGGTAATTTTGCCTAAATTTGACGTTAGCAAGAGATCATTCAATTTTTTTTTTCAAAAACTAGACTATTTGATATTTTTAGTCATTTTTAGGTCATTTGTACAAATTTCCTTACATTTTTCACACAAATCATGGTTTTTATTTATCATAAAAATAATAAATAAATACATCTTCATGATCATCGTAATCATTATTTATTTCTCTATAAATTTATGACTTGACTTCATAATTGAGAGTTTTTTTTCTTTTGACAATATATGAGGAGGAAAAATCGAACTTCTAACTTTGAAATTGATATATGAGTAATATGTCAATTAAGCTATGCTCATCCTCACTAATTGAGAGTATTTATACATTAATCGATTGTATGTTAATTGGATTATTTTTAATAATGACTTACTGTGTACAAAACAATGCCTTGTACTAACGATCTATGTCCCCCTATTTAATATTTCAATAGTTAGATCATTATTTTTTTTAATGAACATTCTAAATAAAATAAAAATCAGACTAGAACAAAGTATTTAAAATATCCAAAATTACATTGGATGTGAGGTTTTTTTTTCTCGGGAAAATAACCTTAACTTTTAATTTTATCAATTTTTCATAATAAACTTACATTAGTTTTGCAAATTTTACCCTTTGGTCTTCATAAACTTATTAATCTAAAAAAAGCTGTTACACAAAAAAATAACTTGTCAATGCACAAATTAACTATCAAATAAGAATCTCAAAATTCATAATTTCAAAAAATAAAATAAAATAAAGGTTGTTTTACTCTTAAAACAATTATCAATTTCATACATGTTTTATAATTCATCAAACATATAAGAGAACTTTTTTTATCGATACTTAGAGTTAGAATTTATTAGAGGATTAAAATTACAATATTTTAAAGTCTCATTTGATAATTTTTGTTTTTGACTTTTGAAAATCAAGGCTGTTTCCTTCTAATTTCTTCTATGATTTGCATCTACAATAGTTGAATTCTGAGTCAAATTTTTTTAAAAAAAACAAAATGTAAAATCTACTTTTTTTAATTTTCAAATTTTGACTTGATTTTTTAAACCATTAGTAAAATAAATAAATAAATAAAGAAATTTGGAGATGAAAGTAGTGTCTATAGACTTAATTTTCAAAAACAAAAAACCAAATAGTTACTAAACGAGACATTTATTTAATTTTTTTGAAGATAAAAGAAAAGCAAATAGTTGACTCAAATCTTGGAGAAAGGAGTATATTCCTTGTATTTCAACCACTAACCAAGATGCTTATTTGCAACGTTTGTTTAAGTTTAAGATTAAAATCAATAAAATTAAAAGTTTAGAATCTAAATTCATATCACCACACAAATTCTCTAGGTCGGATTGGGCAATGGTTGTGTGGCTAGAAACTCAGAAAGATGGTAGTTGGGCTCTCCGTTTTGGGTCAGGCCCATCATTAGCAATCAACGGCAGAATCCGACCAAAATCTACTTAATTCGATTTGATATATTTGCCACGCCTTTCAATAACGTTTTTTTGATATGTCCACGTCGCTGAAGACCCCCAAATCCCCACCGTCCACCGGACTGCCATTATCTTATCCAAACCAAATTATTAAAAAACAAGTGGCTTAAAAACGACGTGTCTCTTTACAATACTCCACACTCTCCCACTATTCACTAACAGTCCGACACGTGTCCCAAAAGATAAACCTTACCCCCACAACTGAACTTACACGTGGCATTTAAAATATACCGAATTTTCGGGAACCCTGCTGAACCATGTCTGACCGGTTCAACCCCAAACAAAACGCCATCCAACGCCGCATATTTTACACGTGTCGTCTTTAAGAAAACGACATGTGGTCCACAAAGTTCCGTCGTTCTGAAAGCTTCAATTATAATAACAATTATATAATTTCTTTCTGGAACTTTCTTGTGTTCTCTAAGTTTCTTCTTCCTTCTACGATTTTGGTTGTGTAAGAAAAAAGGAAATTCTTTTGCAGTATTCTGTTGTGTTGTTGTAATTGAAATCCTCAGAGCAGAGGATTGTTGAGATTAAGCTTGTTTTTAGATTTTTGTTCTAAAATTGGGGAAGGGACTAAAATTAGGGACACTCCCAAATTGTGCGATCTTTTAGGGCAATAATTGGTTTCGGTTTTTTGGTCGTCATCATCGTTGTCGGTTCTGTTTCTGAATCTCTCGTTTTCTCTGTTTTAAGATTGTGAATGAGAAGAAGAACAGGATTATTGGAACGAGAAAAATATTTTTTCTTCAGGGGGGAGATAGAGATAGAAACGTGAGGATTTTCCGAATATAGAATCGGAAAAATGCCTATGGAGCCGATTGTGAAGGGGAATCCCACGGTGTTGTCGTCCTCGTCCTCGTCGTCGCTCATTCTAACCTCCGGTGCAAGCAGTCGCATCAACGCATTGTTGTCGATGCGAGCATTGAAGAGTCTGATCATGTTGGTTAATGCCTTCATTTTGTTGTTGCTACTGCCTTTCCGTGGCCAGAAGCGAGCTCAAGATGAAAAGCAAGAAAGGAAATGCCCCACGGTGCGGGTTCCAACGACGATCGTCTCTTGGAAGAGCAGCAGCAGTAATAATAATAATAACAATGCCAACTCTTCGTCATCGACCGTGGCGAAAGCGGTGGATCAGGAGGTGGCAGTGAGACGAGCTCTGGCGATACAGAGGGTGGTTGAGGATAAGGATAAAAGTGAGGCTTCAGTACGAGATTTTCTTCTCTTTCAATCCCCAAGAGGAAATACGATCTTTACCCAATCGTGGTCGCCTGTATCTCATAAGCTAAGGTTAGGCATTTAATTTCTCCATTAATTAAGGACATATTAATTTATATTTTTAAATAGTATTAATAACCTGTTGCAGTATTATGTTCTTTTTATAGGGGACTGGTGGTTCTCTTGCATGGATTAAATGAACACAGGTTTGTACCTTGTAATTTCTAATTATTTATTGCTTTCTTTGGACTTTTAATGCATGTAAATTAGAGTAAATTCTCTTTAATTTGTTGTCACAGTGGTAGATACAGTGACTTTGCCAACCAATTAAATGCAAATGGCTACAAGGTTTTCGGCATGGATTGGATTGGTAAGTGTGCTAACTTTGTTATTATTTTATCTTCTTTACTCCAATCTTTACTCTTTTTTTTTTCATTTCTCTGTGACTTATATGCCAACGTGAATATAACTTAATTAGGAGGTCTAAAGTTCGATATCTTTTTACAAAATTAAACTTCAAAATTTGATGACCGAGGTCATTTTTATTAGTTTATAGGAAGTTTAGGGGTGTACAAGGGGAGGATGAAAAGGAGCAACAAGGTCGACGACGACATTGATGAACACATTTCATGGGAAGCGATTAGTGGCATATCACGTACAAATATTTTTATATACCAAACTATTCAATGTTGGAACAGACAATTGTTTGCTTTTGAATTTAGAATATACCGAACTTCCAAGCAGAAAAAAACCGTTATTTAGGAAAATGGCTGCTTTTGTAGCATTTTATGTGGCCTTCCTTCGGGTTAGAGGAAGGATAGAGTTTTTAGATAGGTTGAATATTCTGCTAGTGATCTTTTATCATTTATTAGATATAATACTTCGTTGTAAACAATGCTGTGAAGTCTTTTTGTAATTATCCATTATTGTGCTAGATTGGAGACTCCCTTTGTATTATTACTTTCTCCCCCCAATGAAAAATTGGTTATTCATAGTTCAATAAAATTAAAGTAAAAGCTTTCAAGTGGGGAGAGGCTTGTATTTGATGATACAACCTTAAATCCTTCAAAATACAGACATCTTGCTGTTTTCATTTATAATTACTGTTACCTTGGTCTAGAGATTTCAATTCTTCAACAATGCATCTATATTTGGATGTTGCAGGATAAGGCATTTGGGATGCCGGTGCCATAAAGTAAGATGTGAAGCTTCCCTTTTATAGAGTAAGATTGTTTTCTGAGTCTGTGTGATAATATGTGTAATTTTACTAGAAAGGAGGATAAGCTTTGGAAGGTCGGCCAGGACCCATTGATAACTTTTCCGCTTTTACACACGAAATCGAGCAATGCATGACTACCTTGAAATTTTTCACTTAAGAAAGAAAGCATCTTGACATGAACTCATACTCCTAGAATCTTTTTCTCTTTAACTACTTCATGGCTTCTAATGCTGCGCTTGCATTGCTAAGGAAAGCGTATAAAGTTGGGTCTTGGGGATCTTAAATCTGCTTTTGTCCATTGCATTTTCAGATCTTCAGGTGTCATGCTTGACGTTTATTGAAAATTCTTCACCTCTTTTACAGGTCATGGTGGGAGCGACGGATTGCACGCTTATGTTCATTCTCTTGATGATGCGGTTTCTGATTTGGTATGTTTTTTTGATTGCCATCGTTTTTACGTTTACTAGCGTGTATTTTCCAAGCGTATGTGATGATAATTTCTATTCAAAAACATTGCAGAAATCGTATCTTCAGAAGGTTTTGGCCGATAACCCGGGCTTGCCTTGTTTCTTATTTGGACATTCCACAGGAGGAGCCATTGTACTTAAGGTATGACCTATGGCTGAATGATAAAGTGCTTATGGTTGTCATATGTTCTTCTGTTTCTAAATTGGTTAATTTATTCATTTAGGCGGTGCTCGACCCTAGTATCCGTTCTTGCATATCAGGAGTCGTGCTTACATCACCTGCAGTTGGAGTTCAACCATCTCACCCCATCTATGCAGTGAGTGGAACTCTTTCTTTTATTAAACCCATCCTCCTTGGAGAGTTTCCTTTAGGGAATTCTTGTTAGTATTGTGTTTTGAGGTAAAAGTTGGGTGGAAGGAGATTGAATCCAAGATGGAGCTTTAAGTTGATGGAACTTTTGTTAGTTTGGTTGGCTTTGGGGAGCTTCCTTCATTGAACTTAGACATTTGCTAGCTATCTTAAAGAGAATCTGATGCATCATTTTTCTATATTCTATCTGGTTGCAGGTCCTTGCCCCCATAGTCTCATTGTTGTTTCCAAGGCTCCAAGTTGGTTCTGCGAACAAGACGTCCCTGCCAGTGACTCGAGACCCAGATGCATTGGTAGCTAAATATTCCGATCCTCTAGTCTACACAGGAGCCATCCGGGTGAGAACTGGTTACGAGATTCTCAAGATCTCTTCATATTTGCAGCAGAATTTGAGGAAAATAAGTGTCCCATTCCTAGTTCTCCACGGCACTGCCGATGAAGTGACTGACCCAACAGCCTCCCAAAAACTTTATGACGAAGCCTCGTCGACTGACAAATCCATCAGATTGCTTCAAGGTCTACTACATGATCTGCTATTTGAACCAGAAAGACAGAGTATCATGAAAGACATAATTGATTGGATGAATGGTAGACTGTAAAATGGAAAGGTTTTTGAATTGGGATAGAGATGGGGCTGGGCAGTGGCAAGAGCAGGAGAATTGTTAGCCAGCTATTATGGCTGAATAAAGCCCCAGCATTATTGGTTGTTTGATGTCAATAGTCTTAAAAAGTTCATCAACTTGATGAATTTCTTGTTTATAAGGGAACTTTTCTGGGCTATTTTTGCCAGTTTGGCTCCTTCGTTGTTTATCAGTAAGGAGGGTTTGCCTTCGAATTTTGTTACATCAATGTTCTAAGACTATGGCACTTAGTCCACCTTATTTTTTCTTTCCGTTTTCTTGTATCAAACCAGTCTGGTGGAATATTATCATCTAAATGAACAATAGCTTTCTTTTTCTTTCTTGTCCGTACCTCCATGCTTTAACCGAGTGGCCAAAACTTGAGTTCAGAACCCATGTAAATGATGAAGTTAAGGAGAAAAGGCATATAAACCAGATGAATTTGACTTCAAATTATATTGTAGATACCTGTTAATGGTGCCAATTCCCATTGATTTGAATCTCCATTTCTCATAAAGTATTGGAGGCTTGGGCTCTGTTGGCGCTCAAATTTTGCACGCATTTATCGTCTTCATGCTCCTAGTGACTTGGATTTCGACCCGTTTCTCCTAATTTAGTCTCACAGCTGCTGACGTGAAAAACAAGTGTGGTACCAAGCCAACCACAATTTAATGAACAAAAATAAAGTCAGGGAAGACTATTTATAATGACCTTGTCGCTAGTGGTAGTTTATGATGCTGCGATCGAGACAGCAGAACGCCAGATCGATCACAGCTCAGTTGTTATCTCTCCAGTTAAGCAGCTTCTCGACTGATCAGCACAGAACCCAAAGCTTTTCATGCTGCGTCAGTTTTTGCAAAGCTGTTCTTGGGACTTGGACCTTACCTTTTGGACAATCGTAAATAGGTTCAAAATTGTACAAGTGGAAGATTTTCAATGGGGCGATGGACTCGAAAACAACAAATGGAATTGGAGGATCAAAGTACATCAGAGAGAGAGGAAGAATTGATTACCTCCACTTTCTCCGGCCGATTGTGAAAGTGTTTAGGTTTTGAGGTAAAAGCTTGAATAACAATGGCCGACAATTGGGCGGTGGCTCTGTTCATCTTTCTCACGGTCGTCCGCTATTCGGATCATCGATGGCTTGCGACTGCGAGGGGTTTCATTGTTTCATAATCGCTGCTCTGTATCTTCTGCCTTCTGTCTTGATCTTCTTCGTTTTTCAGCCCTTTCCCTTTCTTTGATTTGTGTCGCAGAACCATTAAATACGACGATTTCAAGTTATTATAACTAGGGTTTACGTTTATCTGTTTTCTATGCATGATGCCATTGAAGGAACCTGAACAAAAAAATTTTAAAAATCAAAAAATCAAAAAATCAAAAATAAAAAGTCCCCCGGAAGCATATTCTCTATGTTGTCACGTTTATTTTAATTTTTATATTTTCCAAAAAATATATTTTCACGAGGAACTAACCATTCCATCAAGGATTACATGAGGAGTCATGGTGGAAAACAAAGACTTTATTTATTTATTATTATTTTAATTATATATATATATTTTTTTATTTATAGATGAATCTTTCATAGGATCTTTATAATTAATGACTTATCTGTATAAAATATAACTTCTGCTTACGTCATTAGCATTAGTCCTAATGCGATGATCGTCTCCATTCTATGAGAAAAAAGGAAATACAACAAATATTTTATTAGAGTTAGGGATGACCATGTAACCTTAACATGATGGTCATCTCTATCGGAAAAACATAAAAAAAAAAAAATAATAATAATAAAAATTGCCATAAAGATGGTCATCATGTTAGGTTATGATACAAATGGTCATCTCTAATATGATACGTTAAAAAATGTGGTAGTGTGCTACGATGTAAGCATAAGGTTAGTTTTCATACATTTGTGGGGGCGGGTCATTAATCATAAAAGGGTTTGTCAAAGGGTCATATGGGGAAAAAACTTTGCGGGAATTTACACAAATTTCTTGTAGAGAATCTCATCTCGATTCCTAAATGAAATGGGGGAGAAACCACACCTCCACCCGACTTGTGGGCATCTAATTGTAACGGCAACCATTTTTTTAATGTAGAAAGAAATATCAATAAAACATTGATATCGATGAATATTCTAAGAGAGTTATAAAACAAAATTTCAAAAAGTACTTTTAAATAATAAAAAAATTTAAAATTACTATCACAATTGTGATTTTTTTTTGCTTACAATTTTATTCTTTTAATGAAATTTTTACGAAATAATAGAAATGTCGATCCATCTCTCGGGTCAAACATATAAAAATCTGTAAAGTCTACGAAATTGTTGACATGTCGATGAAAATATAATAATAAGATTATTACACATAAAGCATAGCCCTTTTGGTTACTCATTCCTATCATTTTGGTCTACATAAAAACACATTTAGAAGTGTAAAATCGAGCATTAAGTTAATTTTTGAATAATTATAGACATATTTCAAAATAATTTTGAACATATTTCAAAATCACTCTCTTATATGTTTGGTGTACTCTTCTATAACTCGTGTTTTTAGTGGATTTTCAATCAACTGAAGCATCATTTTTCTCCCATGATCAGATTTATTCCACTATTAGCATTTATAATATTTGACCTGTCTTCTGGACTCCTATTCATTCGCTGTTTCTTCAAGCCTGATTTATTATTATTATTTTTTTGTTTTTGTTTTGATAATGTAACAAAACTCTTTGTTTAGTTCGACATTGACCCATCAATTTTTTATAGTAATTAGTACCTTCTGTAACGCTTTTCACATGTTAGAGTTTTTTAGCATCACCTTTGTATCTCTTCATATAAATAAAGTGTTTTCAGGTATTTGAACCCTCTCCTCTTGAGATATCTCTCAACTTTTAATTCACTAATCAAAATAATGTGTAATTAATTGAAGACGCTAAATCAATGGCTCAGGTAATAGGGTAGTCTCCTTTACTCATGCCTTCCATCGTCACAAGTTCTTGGCATATTCACTCGTGCATAAGCCTTTGTAAGAACAAATGTCTGCTCTTTTCAAACACTGTACTCTGTATAGTTCTCCGTTATTCGTATCTTGTGATATAATCTTGTAGACTGTCTTGCTTCACACTACATTGATTGTAATGTATGTTCTTTTTTCTGTAGACCACTTTTTGTGAAATTGTTCTTCCTCAATCAATACTACAAATTTTGTGAAACAAACACCTCCTCGGCCCATTTTTGTTACAATTACATAAGTGAATCTTGTGTTGCGAAATCGACAATTAAAGAACACAAAAAAGGGAGCGTAAAGTAGGGAAGATCGATACACAGATAACGTGGTTCACTAACAGTGTGTTAGCAACGTCCACGGATAGAGGGAGAATAATATTATTTAGAGAGAATGTTTTCAGAATTATATAAAAAACGGCGCCTCTAGGTTAGAGAGTTTATATATCGCACTGCTCTAACAGATTCAAGGCATTTCAATAAATCTCCATCTTGACTTGAATTCTCTCCCAAATAACAGATGTACCAAATGCAACATAAATCAATATCGTCAGACGTACCCAAACTTCCCCCTCATACCTCAAAGTGTCCCACAAAGGGGACCACTAACAATTCAAAACATTCAGCAAGTCCAAACAATGTTGGAACTTGCCTTGTGGAAGCGGTTTGGTGAACATATCAGCAGGGTTATCAGCAGTACCAATTTTCATCACTTTAACTCTCTGCTCACATCTTAAGAAGTGATATCTTACATCTATGTGCTTAGTTCTCTCATGATGAACTTGATTCTTGGCTAGGCATATTGCACTCAAACTATCACAATATACAATAACTTGGTCATGATGCAAACCAAGATCACCAACTAACCCCTTCAACCATATTCCCTCTTTAGCAGCTTTGTCAAGGCCATGTACTTTGCTTCAGTAGTAGACAAAGTAACTGTAGGTTGTAAGGTTGCCTTCCAACTAACAACAGAACCACCCAAAGTGAACACATAACCAGTCATATACCTCATACTGTCAACATTTCCAACATAGTCAGAATCAGAATAACCAGTCACCAAACACTCTGTGCAATTCCCATAAACAAGACCAACATCAGATGTACCTCTAAGGTAACGAAAAATCCTCTTAACGGCTTGCTAATGCTCATTCCAAGGTTGACCCATGAACCTGTTGACAACACTAACAACATGGGTAAGATCAGGTCTAGTACAGACCATAGCATACATCAAACTTCCCACTGCACTAGCATAAGAAACTCGAGACATGTACTCCTTTAAGCTTCAGACTGTGGTGAAAACTCAGATGAAAAATGAGCATTTACAGCACTAGGAGTATCTATAGGTGCTGATGACATACCAAACCTGGACAATATTTTCTGAATATATCCTTTCTGTGACAAGAAGTGCTTATTCTTACCTCTGTCCCTATAAATCTCCATACCCAGAATTTTCTGAGCAGCACCCAAATCCTTCATATCAAACTCAGCACTGAGAAGATTCTTCAATTTCAGAATATCAGACTTGGACTTTGCAGCTATGAGCATATCATCTACATATAAAAGTAGATAAATCATCGAACCATTATCATCTTTGTTGTGATATACACAACAATCATATGGACTCCTGTTATACCAAGTCCAATCATATAGCTATCAAATCGTTTGTACCACTGCCTTGGAGACTGCTTTAACCCATACAAAGATTTCTTCAACTTGCAAACATAATCTTCTTTACCTGGATACTAGAACCCATCTGGTTGGGTCATATAAATCTCTTCCTCCAACTCTCCATGTAAGAAAGCTGTCTTCACATCTAGTTGTTCAAGTTCCAAATTCTGATATGCTACTATAGCTAGTAACACCCTGATAGAAGTATGTTTGACTACTGGTGAAAAGATCTCATTATAATCAACTCCTTCCCTTTGTGTGAACCCTCTAGTAACAACTCGAGCTTTATATTTAATGCCCTTTGAAGGTGATATTCCCTCCTTTTTCTTGAAGACCCATTTACAAGTGACAATTTTTCTCTCATTTGGTCGTTTAACTAATTCCCAAGTCAGATTTTTGTCAAGAGATTCCATCTCATCCCCCATAGCAGCAAGCCATTTAGCAGACTCACCACATGACACAACTTCTTTATAGGTGGATTGCTCATGAGGATCCACCTCTTCAGCAACTTGCAATGCAAAAGTAACCATATCTTCAAAACCACACCTCCCAGGAGGTCCAACACTAACTCTTCTAGTTCTATCATGAGCTATACTCGGTTGATCTACTCGTGATCTAGAATTCTCAGGCAAATCAACTTCTAACGTTCTAGGCACATTAATTTCTGGTTGCACATCAGTTTCTGTAGTAACGTATTGATCTTCTCCACCTTGATGCTGTAATTCATTCATAGCTAAAGTGAATTGCATCTCCACCTGTTTATCAACACTACTACTTTCTCCCACATCAGTAGACGTCACAAAAGGCTTTACAGTTGAGTTAAGCATGGAATTTTCATCAAATATCACAGTCCTACTAAATATGACTCTATTCTCAAAAGGTGACCAGACTCTATATCCTTTAACTCCATCCCCAAAACCCACAAATATACCCTTTTTAGCTCTTGATTCTAATTTACCCTCATTAACATAATAGTAGACAGTACAACCAAAAACTTTTAATAAAGAATAATCTGCAGGCTTACCAGACCACATCTCGTAAGGTGTTTTACAATATATAGCTGTATGAGGTCCACGATTGATCAGATAACATGATGTATTCACTACTTCTGCCCAAAACTTTCTAGCCAACCCTGCATTAGAGAGCATGCATCTTGCTCTCTCCAACAACATCTGATTCATACGTTCTGCAACCCCATTTTGATGTGGAGTATTCCTAACAGTATGATGGCGAACAATCCCCTTAGCTTTATAGAACTCATTAAATTCAGATCCACAGAATTCCAGACCATTATCAGTTCGCAGCCTTTTGATCTTCTTCCCAGTTTGATTTTCAATCAATATCTTCCACTGCTTGAAATTCTTGAATGCTTCACTTTTATGTTTCATCATAAAACCCAATTCATTCTTGAGTAATCATCAATTATAGACAAAAAATACCTATTGCCTCCAATAGATTCAACTTTGGAAGGTCCCCAATAGTCTGAATGAATATAATCAAGTGTCCCTTTTGTACAATGAACACCTCTTGGAAACTTGCTGTGATGAAGCTTACCAAATATACAATGTTCACAAAATTCAAAATCCTGCACCTTATGCCCACAAAGAAGATCTTTTTTTGACAGAATTTGCATCCATTTTTCACTCATATGACCAAGTCTCATATGCCATAACTTAGTCATATCATCCTTGTGAACGACCGACGATGCAACAACAGCATAATCTGTTATTGTGGAACTTAATAGAAAATACAGTGTTCCACGTTTTATGCCTTTCAGAACTACCTTAGAACCCTTATAGACATACATTGCTCCACATTTACCTTCAAAACTGTAACCCTCGCTATCGAGTACACTAAAGGATATCAAACTTTTCTTCATTAGTGGAACATGCCTAACCTCTTTTAAAGTGTAAAAGGCACCATTATGTGTTCGTATCTTGACTGAGCCGATTCCAACTATTTTGCACACAACATCGTTAGCCATGCTAACATTCCCTCCATCTATTTGTTGATAGGTTAAGAATCACTCTCTATTTGGGCACATATGATAAGATGTCCCAGAATCAAGAACCCACACATCATCAGAATGTGACTGTTCATTCACAACTAAAGCTAGATCTCCTTCAAAATCGATCTCGACTTCTTCAGAATCAATCTCAACTTGTGCAACAGAGGCGGATGCTTCTCTTTTGTCACTCTTTTCCTTCTTTTCCTGATTCCTTTTTATCTTAGGACATTCGATTTTTCAATACCCCTTTTTTTTTACAGTAGTTACAAATATCATCTGATCTAGAACCCTTTGACTTCGAAGACCTTTTATTCTGGTTTGACTTCTGCTTACCAGAATTCCTATGTCCCTTGCTTCATGTAGCAGCTAACCCAAATGCCTAATTTTCTGTAACTAAACTTCCTGCATTCTGACGGTCCTCTCTCATAAGCAACGTGGACTTTGTATCTTCTAAGGTTAGAGTTTCTTTCCCTCCAATATACGAGTCAACGAAAGTCTCATAAGACGATGAAAAATATGTCAATAGAATTAGGGCAGCATCCTCATCATCAACCTTATCCTCTACATTACGCATATCTAATAAAATTTTATTTAATTGATCAAGATGGTCTCGTAGAGACGTACCTTCCTGCATACTTAGATGATACAAACGTTTCTTCAGAAACAACTTCTTTGTTAAAGATTTCGTCATGTAAAGACTCTTCAACTTCAACCAAAGACCAGCGGCAGTTTCTTCATCTGCGACCTCGATGATGATGTCATCAGCCAAACATAGCATGATTGTCGAATGATCCTTCTCCTCAAGAGTCATCCATTCTTCGTCATCCACGACAGCCTTCTTTGACTTACCCGTCAACGGCGCCCACAGCCCCTGCTGCTTTAGCAGGGATCGCATCTTGATCTAGCATAAACCAAAACTATTCCTCCCGATAAATTTTTCGATCTTTACGTTCACGCTAGACATCTTCAATTGTCGAACAAATGTGGAATTTTGAAAAAACCCTAACAAGGCTATGATACCATTTTATTGTGAAATTGACAATTAAAGAACACAAAAAAGGGAACGTAGAGTCTCATCAGCCTAAGAAGAATCGACCGACACACAGATATACGTGGTTCACTAACAGTGTGTTAGCTACGTCCACGGACAGAGGGAGAACAATATTATTTCGAGAGAATGTTTTCAGAATTACATAAAAAATGGTGCCTCTAGGTTAGAGAGTATATATCGCACTGCTTTAACAGATTTAAGGCATTTCAACATCTTGTCTGTGATGTCACTCTGCAAATTTTCATGCATATTACAAATTAAGGTCATATTTGGAACGATGTTTTAAGTGGAAAAAAGAAAACACTTTTTATGCACTTAGCAAGTCATTCCAAATTCAAATCGACCCATAGAATAGTGGTTGCCGATGATGGTCGGGACATTCTACTATCGAATGCTTTCTTTCTGTATTCAGCTGTATTTCTATCTTTTGATTACTAATCAATATGTAGTTATCTTATTTGTTGCTTTAATTATTCATCTGTGAGTTGTTGCTTTTATTGTTGCATCTTTAATGCCTTACAATTTGCTACTGAGGACCATGCACATTTATCTATTGTGGAGGCAAACACATGCATTTGTTCATGGCCCCATTTTTACTCTGCCTAAAGTGTAAGCTTGTAATGAATGGAGATTTAAACATCAAGAATCATAATAAAAAAGAATTAAAGTGGGAAGTCCTTGCAAAATGGAATATTGCATATTTTATAGTTATGAGAAACTGTTAGAGTTTTAACTCTACAGTTGATCAGAGACATATTCAAAGTCAAACATTGTTCTCGAACGGTTCGATAGAATAAGAGAAGGCTCCACTAGGAGCAAGTAAGAAAGATTGAGAAATAAATTTCATAACTTGACCATGTTGTGGATATCCAACCTAGTTATTGCACAAGCAATATTTTATTTTAAAATTGTGTTTTGTGATCCCAACTGGGGTTAATTGTTTAGATTGGTCTGTCTTGAAAGCCCTAGGTTTTCTTTTATGTGATATGGGATGACCTAAGGAAAGGAGAGCAAAAAAGAGGCAAAAAATCGGAGAGAAAGATAGCAGTTCGGTTTTTCAATGGCAGCTTTCACAAATTTGTCGATTGCCAAAGTTTGAACCATTGGATCGTGCTGAAATTTGGTTAGCCAAGCATACATAGGTTCTCGTATTGAACGATTGGATCGTTATTTGAAACTCTGGTTTATCCGTAATCACTGTCGAACAGAATTTGTAATACTGGGTGATTTTCATTTTTTTTTATCAGTGTTCATCTTTTATGTATGAAAGTCCTAGTGTGTAGTGAATTTTTTATGACTGATTTGGATTTTTTTCCTCAATTTTATCATAATAAGAGAAGTTGAAAAAGGGTGGACTCATCACAAGTCCCGTAGTTTTTACTCTTCAAATCGAAGGGGTTTTTCACGTATAATTCATGTGTGCTCTTTGTTTTTAGTCTTCCAAAATTTTATGGGTTATTGATATGCGTTGTTTGTTGTTTGTTGGTGATTATTTGGTGATTTATTTGTAGTATTTTGGAGAACAAATATTTGGTTTATTGTTTTGGAGGATATCCTAGTAGGTTGTTGTTATATTGTTTGGGTCCTATCAGTTGGTATAAGAGCGTGTTTTAATTTAATCATTGTTAGAGAGTTTACTCAAAATGGTGGAGGTAGTTCAATGATAAAATTGACATCAACCAATTATTCCCTCTGGAGACCGATGATGGAGGATTTTTTATATTGCAAAGATTTATTTGATCCAATTAAAACAATCACAAAAGCAGATGGCACAATTTCTAAACCTGCAAAATCAGAGAAAATGGAAGAAAAGGAATGAGGAAAGTTAAAGAGAAAAACTTTGTCGACTATTAGGTAGTGGGTTGATATTATCATTTTCAACCATGTGTCTAAGGAATCCGACCCATATGAGTTTTGAAAGAAAGTAGAAGGTCTTTATGAAAGGAAGACCGCACATTACAAAGCTTCTTTAATCAAGCAACTGTTGCGTTTTATGTCCTAAAACTTGTAGGTAGTAAATGTAAATAATTGACTGTCATCAATAAAGAGTTATCGATGTTATTTCAATAAGTGTTATTGATTATGTTGTATTCTATTTTGTCTTAATAACCCTAAATCCAATACACTAATATCCTAGGTTGTCTGATGAGTCTTGAGCAGTATGTGGAGACATACAGAGATCGATGCTCAAGATATAGCCTAAAGAGTCTATAGTATAAGGATAAAGTTATCTTGGTGACACTATGGATACAACTCACTTTTGTATTTGATACAAATGCAATGATCCAATGTGTTCGTGTAGGTGACATGTGAGTGGGGTTATCCTATGTAATGAGTTTACATAAGACCGGACTGTGAAATAGTGACCATTAGATGTAACACCGTTGACTATTTCAATAATATAATGTATAATGATACATTATAATATAAATTTTATACTTTATTTAAACTTTATAATATAAATTTAATTTTGGACATGATTCAAAATTAATTTATGGGAGAATTAAATATTTGAAGAAATTCAAATATTAATTAAATGTGAATTGGGTTCATACTAAAACTATAGATTAAAAATTAATGTGTATTTGATATGAGAGAAATGCAATTGAATATGATTCAAAATTAAATATTTTATATTTAATTTAATTTAATTAATTGAATTAAAACTATAGATTATGTGAAAGATGTTTCATTTAAATATGATTTAAATTAAATAATTAATTAAATAAAATTTAATTAATTATTAAATTAATTAAATAAAATTTAATTAATTATTTTATTAATTAACAGTTAACCCCCATGTAGGGAGTTAACAAGAACATGAGATGAATCCCATGTTCCACTATCTCTCTCCTTTGATAAAACTTATGCAAATCGTTTGTAGGAGTGTTGGTTGCAATGAGATTTTAATCTGAGGACATAGAATAATTCTGTATTCCTTTTACCTCTCTAAAAATTTCTCCAATTTTTCTCAATTTTGATATTTGGTTCCCACAAACTTTACCTGAAGTTTCTCAGAGGATAGGGAGGTAACCTTCATGGTGATATTGATTTGGCCATTTCATCTAAGTTGTCAATGTAAGTAAGGCTTTCCATCGTCTCTGTATTCTCTAATTACATGCTTAACCTAGGTTATCTTTTATAGTAGGCAATTTTTTAATTGGTCTCTGTCATTTTCTGGAATTGCCCAATGTATGGGTATTTCAGAAAACCCAAATTAATAATGAGTTTGGTTCTGTGTTTTCTGCTATGATTAGGGTTTTCATCCCTACAATTGGTATTAGAGCCATCTTGTTATATTAATTTAGGTTTCAAAAATTTGCACTGGGTTTTGGTGGAATTAAACTGCATTGTGAATATTAATTTTTTGTGAAAGAACGTTTACAATAATTTTATGGCCATAGATTTCATATTGTGATTTAATCAAATATTGTAAAAGCCCTTGCATTTTTGGGCATTTATCATGAAATTTGTTGTATTATGTAGGTTTTTGTCTAGAATTAGGACTATGTATGATGAAAATCGAGACCATTTTTTGCCAAAACAAAAAACAGTAGTAGTTTCTGCCCAGAAACGCAACCTGAAGTCGTAGTATTGTAATGCTACTCATGGCGCTGCAACGTTATCACAATGCAACACTAGGGTTTCGTTACGTGCGGTTCAATGGCAATCCAGGGTGGTTCAATTCAGTTCGGTCGGTTCAAAGTGATTTTGTCCGGTTTAACACTGGGTTGGCTTGGTTCGTGGTTTTAGGGTCGGGTTCGAAGCGGTTTGAGTTGGTCTAGTCCGATTTTGGAGCGACATAAGCTTATTTTAAGATAAAATTAGCATAATTATTGTAATTTATTACTTTATTTTATCCTAGGGGCTCAAATTACTGGTTCATTTGCTATTTAAATGCTTTATGGAGGTCATTTAGATAAATCCCACCATTGGTTAAGCATGATCATGCATTTTTAATATGTTATAAGTGTTATAATGTATGGTTTTAAAGCATGATGTGAAATTGATTTCATGGGTTATTTAATATATTATGATATGTTAAATATATAAATTGGAAAAGCATGATGCATGACATTACTTAGATAAATAAAAAGAGTTATATTTATTAATATCTTGTATATGTTGTTCATGTTGATGTCTTGAATCTCGTAGAGTCCCATAGTTTGTAATTGTAATGTACAAACATTTTATTTATGTAATAAAATATTTGATATTTTATTTCAAAATTAGTTGCATTAACCACAAATCAATCAGCTAACATCCAAGGGTATCTTGTAGCTTAAACATGTATGTAGAGACATACAGATGGATCATGTTTAAGTGATAACCTAAATGGTCTAGACGGATAAGATTGGATACCTTATCCTGATGACAATACGAGTATGACCCGCTTTATAGATGTTACAAATTTTGTAAAGTGCTACAAATGATTTAATCCTTATCATTCATGTGGAGACATGTGAGCGAAGATATTCTATACAAAGGAGTTTGTATAAGACTGGACCACGAAATGTTTAGTCTCATTATATAACGCCATTCATAATAGAGACTTCCATTTCACTAGGATGACCATAGTTAATATGACCTGAATCCTGAGTGAGTTGTTAACTCCTGCCTATAAGGATGGTCCTTTGATTTGTATGGGTGAAAGTGACCAAATTGCCGACTCAACAAGCCTACCATTTTGGGGATTCGTCTGATTGGGGAGCTAAGAACACAGCTACACAAGAAGGAATTCACTCATTACCCAATGTCGGGGAAAGTAGATAAATTACTCTTTTAAGGGTTGATTCCGTGGCTTGAACAATGTGGCACCACACCTTCTCCTGGCCCGAGAGGGGTTTGATCATCGTTGGACTATGATTTATTGTTTATTAGAGGGATTAGTGGTACTCAAGGAGTTAGATGTAACTACAGGGGCAAACCGATATTTTTGGCCCAATTGTCGGTCTTTAGTGGGGTGCCCGACAGTTAACGGATGATGAATAATTTAATTAAAGAATTTAATTAATTATTCATGTACTGTTAGAGCTTAAAGCTACAAGTTCATGAGATCCCCACGATAGCTCAATAGGATTTAATGAGAATCAATTTTTGGATTAATTTGAATTGTTCAAATTAATCGAGGGAATTAATTATATATCATATAATTAATTTAATATAATTATATATGATGTAATTACTATAATATATTTGATACATTATATTATGTACTTATGAGAGGTGCTTCAAATATTAATTACATGAATTGGATTCATTTAATTAAATTTAATGTAAATGTGATTTATATTAAAAGCTATTGGTGAGAGAAAATTGAAACTATAGGCTATATTATATTTGATACAATATAAAAACTATAGGTTATATGTTATATGTGATATAACATATAGTTACGTATATATATACAATAAATTAGTTATTATATATATATACACACACACACACACACACACACATATATATATATATATTATATTATATTAATTAATTAAAATTAAATTATTATATTTTTTAAATTAATTATTATTATTTTTATATAATTGAATTATTGGGAGGGAATTAACTTCACTCTCCACTATTCTCTCCACCCACGTATTATGTGGGTGGTTGACAGAGGGAGATGAGAGATCCTATTCTTTTCCCTTTTGGCCAATGATTTGAGAATACATAATAGTTTTGTATTTTTCTCAGGCTTTTTCCTTCATTTCTTCTTTCAATCAATCCCTCTCTTTCAATCCAAAATCACCAGAGCACCACACCTCCTGAATTCTCATCCAGAGAATATCGAGATCACCAATTGGTTATGCCTTTTTAGATTGTTCATGTTTTTTCATAGAGAAGAGAATCGTAAAGAGATTTGGAGTCTTCAAGGGTAAGCTTTCTATTCCCTTTTCTCTTCTATGTATATATTTATTTTTTTTATGCATGTTGTACTATTTGAATTAAATGCATGTTTATGTATATTCTTCAATAAATTTTTATTCTATAAGATTTTGGAATTTTGGGACGATCCCGCTTCCGCTCAAGGACCCTTAATTGGGAACCTTCATATGCTCGGTAGATTTTCATGAGTGTTTTAATATAAGTGTTATTAAATAAAGTTGAAAATCAATTTACATTAAGCATGACACATCCATAGTTTGATATAATTGTTATATTAAAGTAATGAAATGCATGTAATATGGTTTTCTTGTTAATTAGAATTTGATTGTTACTCAAGTAAACCATAGAAAATATGTTTATAGGGCTAATAATTAATTTCATAATAGTTATAAAATTAATATTAGTAACCGTCAACCTATAATAAAGAATTGCATGTAAACTTAAGATCTTAGGGAATTGGATTTGTTTTTAAAATGTTTAAAATTAATCTAAACCTTATATCGCATTAATTCTAATAAGATTAGAATTACGTCCTATTTGTTTTAATAGATTTAAAATATGACCAATAGGACAAACAAGATTTTAGATTATAAGAAAACTCTACCGGTGAAGTTCTGTCTAGGTTGGGGGTTCTTAAGATGACAGTTTATGGAACATCTCCTACTTGGGAACTGACCTGGAACTTGAGTTGAATTAACTTTAATCCTGTTAGCATGCAATGTCACTAGGTTAATTAAATGGTTTAACTCACCTAGAACATTAGAGTAAAGACCTTATTATAAGAGTTATAATAGACATAGACTTAGATAGATTCATTAGCTGAAATTCAACTAAGTATAATAAAACCCTAAAATAGTAGAATACTTTAGTGGGAGAAAATTGGTATATGGGATATATCAATTTTTTAGCTCTCATGTCTCTAAGAATTCACACGTGAGATCCATGCTTGGCTCGGTGTCACCCTGAATGCGGCCTCCCTTTGGAAAGTGTTTGCATGGATCAATACCAAGGTGAATAGGGAAAGTAGTCATAGTAAGTGGGAGAAGGACGCATGTCAATGTATTCTATAGTTTCCTCCATTAGGTTGCACCGTAAGATTCTTATGGTCCGCTTGCTTGTCATCCTTGAGTGACCATCTCTTCGGAGGGCCTGGTCATAGGATTCAGAACAACGCAAACTCTAGTAATAGGTATGGTTACTTAGGTTAATCTTCAACAGTTGTCGTTCCTTATGGTAACCTGTTAAAGCATACCTCTGGGATCCAAAAAATGGGAGGGTCACATGTACATGATGAATTAAGCTAGTTAATGAATGCTTAACCGAAAAACGGTAGCTAAAAACAATAGGAATAAGAGTTATTCTAGTATTAGTAATTAGCTGAGATTGTCTCAATTAAAAGGAGGAATAGCTGATCACCCTTCGGTAGCTATTGCTCTAAACCTCTGAAGTATCGTTACAAAAACTAAATCACCACCATAATTTCTTTGCTTAAGAATGAAAAACTAACTGAAGAAAATTATTCAACATAGAAATCTAACTTGAATATAATTCTAGTTATAGATGATCTATGATTCGTCTTAATGGAGGAATGTCCTCCAATCCCCGCTCGTAATGCATCCCAAGCGGTAAGGGATGCTTATGACCACTGGACGAAGGCCAATGACAAGGTCCGAGTCTATATCTTGGCAAATCTATTTGAAGTTCTTACCAAGAAATACGAGGCCATGATTATTGCACGTTAGATCAAGAAGTCCCTCTGGGAGATGTTTGGACAACTGTTCTCTCAGATCCTGCACGAAGCCCTCAAGTACGTTTATAACGTGCGCATGAAGGAACATCAATCAGTTAGAGAACATGTTCTCGATCTCATGGTTCACTTCAATGTCGTTGAGATGAACAGCACAGTCATCGACGAGTAAAGTCAGGTGTCCAAGTGTTTTCTTCAAGTCCACAGCAATGTGGTTATGAATAAAATAGAGTACACCGTGATTACCCTCCTAAATGAGTTACAGACTTATCAATCTTTTATGTAATGTAAGGGACCTATAGAAGGAGAGGCAAATGTTGCTCATTCATAGAATTTCCATAAGGGTTCATCCTCTAGAACTAAGTATATACCTTTATGTTCTAAGAAGATCTAGAAAAAGAAAGAAGGGAAAAGGAAGGCTCCCATTGCTGGGAAAGGCAAGGAAAAGGCCAAGGTGGCCGACAAGGACAAGTGCTTCCAAGATTTTGAAAATGGAACTGAAATCATAAGAATACATCATGTAAAAACCGTGAAATAACTCTTTAGCATCTTTTTGAAGATTCCACTACTCCGTTGCCTGAACATGTGGGAGAGTCGTCTTGCTCAATTCCTAATAACCTTAGTTGAGAGAGAGCCCTTTTGCTCGATCTCATCAACGTCGATAACATAGTCATACGTGCACATACAACTAAATTGAGTCCTAGCAACCTTATCATACCTTCCGTGTCAAAGATCCCTACCATACATTCGATACAAATATTGGAGTAAGGTTTGTACAAGGCACAAACATTTAAACATTTAAGAACATATATAGAATATGCATATTTGAAATAATCATACCTCATGGTTTCATATCAACACATAATGACTTGTAAAACATGGAGTATACTTGATCAATTTCATCATGCGATAAAACATGGCATATGCTATTGGAAAACGCATGTTAAAATCTTAAATAATTTAATCATTTAAAAACATAGATCATGCGATCAACATTCATTTTAAGGCATGCATTAGAGAAAATTTTAACATAATAACTTCATATGAAATGCCTATGCATTTGAAATCATTCATAAAACTTGCGTTAGAAAAAATTTATTAAAACTTGTTACTCACTGTCTTAAGCTACTTATCCAAGGGGTTGCATGCCTCTCCTATTTGCGTTTTCCTTGAAAAGGAAAGGTCCCTTGGTCAGTTTACTTAACTCTCTTTTGAGCTTAACGCATAGCTTAACTTTATTGCATACTAATGGTTATCGCATCATTGCTAAGTTCGACGCATCAAAACCATCCTTAACGCATCGACTATTCCTTAGCCATCTTACCTTATAACTTAAATAAAAATTGAGAATCCATTCTCAAGATGCTTGGGTAAGTATTGAAACACTTCTCAGTCTATGCGACGCACATCCACTAGGCGATGTACTCAGATTGTCTTCATTGTGGATTTTCTATGTTGTATGTGTTAAGGCATAACCTCACTAAGCCAACTGCTCGCTTATTCTTCGTATGCAGCTACCTACTTATTCATCCACAATATCATATCAAAATCAAACCTCCAGATTTCATAACTTTAATTCCAGCATTCGTTTAACTAAACTTCCTTCAAAGAAATGCTCATAAACATCTTAACTTTTGCTTACCTTAGAATTTGAGCATCATTTCTTCCAAAAACCGATTAGAAATTCCTCAAAATTTTCTTTGGTTGGCTGAAAATTCTTTAACTTTCAAATTCTTCAGATGACAACAACTCTCCCTTACTTAGGCATTAGGAAAATTTAGGCATAACAGTCTCCTTCTTGGTTAAGCCAATTTATATTTGGGCTTGCATGAAGAGTTAGCTTAATTAATTGCCACTTGTGAAGCTTATCCCTTTATTGACGTCTGCAAGGCTGCCACCTGGCTTACTTATTCGTTAATTAGGTTGAATCCCTCAGCTTAAACTTGATCGCATAGCCTTACGTCCATCTAAGCTTAAACTTTTCAGCTTAGCCTTCATCAATGGCATACAAGGTTGGTCACATAAATCCTTCATACCATTTGTTGTACTTATCCATCATGTCCCCCCTTCTTTGACATCTGGCCGCATCATTCAACTAAGCTGGCCGCATGGTGCCTTATAGTTCCAATGCATGGAACCCTCTCCTCTCTAGGTGTTAACTTGTTCCCACTTCACCTGAGAACTAAATGTTCCATACTTAACATATTTTCTTTCCCTTTTCCGACTTACTATTAATAGGTTTCTCCAACTCTCTACACGTCAATCATGTAACAACCTGAATGCATATAGTCATAACAATTAGAAAAATTTCCCTTTTTTTTTTTTTTTTTAACATTTCAAGCACATCATTCATTATACATACTTAACTACCTTTTTCCATTGACATTAATACACAACTTAACATTAAGTGGATTTAAACTTAATTAACTAGTAAAGCAAGTTTAGAGGTTTACAATTTACCTTCCCCTTTAAGAAATTTCGTCCTCCAAATTTGTCTGGACTACTCATGTGAACAAGTGTAGATATCAGTTTTTCATTTGATCTTCAACGTCCCATGTAGCTTCCTCAACTTCATTGTTTCTCCACAAGACTTTTATTAATGGAATAGTCTTATTTCTTAACATTTGATTTTTCTGTCTAAAATCTGAATTGGTTCCTCTTCATAAGACAAATTCTCTTTCAGTTGTATTGGTTGTTCTTCGAGAATATGAGTAGGGTCGGGTAAATACTTCCTTAATATAGATACATGGAAGACATCATGTATTTTGGATAATTCAATAGGTAAAGCTAACCTGTAAGCTACTGGCCCTACACATTCAATTATCTCGTAGGGTTCTATATATCTGGGGCTTAGTTTACCTTTCCTACCAAATCTGAGTATTCCTTTCCATAGAGATAACTTCAAGCATACTCGATCCCCAATTCTAAATTTCTAAATTCTAACTCTTCTTCTCTTATCTATATAGCTCTTCTGTCTGTCACGAGCTATCTTTAGATTTTTTTTTATTACCTTAATATTTTCTGATGTTGCTTGGACTAACTTTGGTTCTATCAATTATCTTTCTCCAACCTCATTTCAAAAAATTGGAGTTTTGCAAGGTCTTCCATATAAAGCCTCGTACAGTGCCATATCGATATTGGAATGATAACTGTTATTATAAGCAAACTCTACCAATGAAAATTGTCTATCCCAACTACCCTTAAACTGCAATACACATGCTCTCAACATATCTCTCTGAGTCTTAATTATTCGTTCTAACCGTCCATCTGTCAGTGGATGAAAGGTTGTACTGAAAGGCAACTTAGTACCAAGTGCCTTTTGCAAACTGGGCCAGAACTTTGAAGTAAATCGTGTATCTCTGTCTGATATAATAGATATTAGAGCTCTAAATTGGCTACAATTCGATCAACATATAACTTAGCTAGCTGGTCAAGAGTAGACGTAGCTTTGAGCGGCAAACTTTGTCGTCTTCGTCATCCTATCTACTATTACCTAAATACCTCATAACCATTAGGGGTTTTGGGTAGCCTAAATAGAAAATCCATGGTCACATGCTCCCATTTTTATTAAGGTACTAGAAGTGGGTTCAACAATCCTGTAGGTCTTTAATGCATTGGTTTAACCTACTCACAGATCAAACATCTGTCTACATAACTGGCTATGTCTTTCTTCATCCCTAGCCACCAATACGACTTCTTCAATGTCCTATACATCTTGGTGCTACCTGGGTGCATAACATATGTTGAATCATGAGCCTCTTCTAACACGAAATTTTTCAACAGCTCATCGTTAGGAACACATAATCTATCATCTTTCATCAAAGCTCCATTTGGTATCAAAATAAAATCTGATCTCTGCTGTTGTTTAACTTCTTTAATTAACTTACTAAGATTATCATCTGTCATTTGAGCCTTGACGATATCATATACTAGTGTAGGTCTTACCTGGAAATGAGCTATCATTTCTCCCAAATGACCTACTAACAAAGCTACATTAGCCCTATGAATTCTTGTAATGACCTTCCCCTTAAAGAATACAACATGTCTCTAGAATAGCTAGATTTCCTGCTCAAAGCATCAGCTACCACATTAGCTTTACTAGATGGTAATCAATAGTACAATCATAATCTTTTATCAGCTCCATCCATCGTCTCTGTCTCAGATTCAACTCCTTTTTATCAAATATATATTTCAAACGCATAATGCCCATATCTGGTTCAAAACACTGTCTTAGGGATATCTGACCCCCTAACCTTCAACTGGTGGTAACCTGATCTTAGATCAATCTTTGAAAATACTGATGCTCCATTAAGCTAATCTAACAATTCATCAATATGAGGCAACAAATAGTTATGATATTGTAAACTAACATGCAACAGAAAAAAATAGAATCAATAAGTACTCTAATTACACTTAAATTGAGTTTAAAACATGCATTGAAACACAATTTCAGAAGAGGGTTTTAAGAATACAATACCTTTGAAGAAAACTCTTTAATTCCAGCTGAATCCCACGAATTGATGCTTCAATACTTTAGTATAGTACCATAGAGACCTTCTCTACTATTCTCTAGCTTGGATTACGTGGTGGAAACACTGAATTGAGTTAAATTTGAGTGAGATTGAAGAGGGTTGTTTAGGGTTCTTAATTTCTGCAGATTTTCTAATTTAAATCTGATTGCATGAAGAGGTAACTGTAGTTCAAAACTTCAATTAATAGATGAAGACCATGCAAATTAGTTAGCATGGCTGATGCCACTTCAATTTCCATTGAAATTAAATTGGCATGAGGTGTTAAATTGAGTGGGAAAAATTCAAGATTGAATTTTCCCACTTTTAATTTTAAGTTCAATTAATTTGTAAATCAAATCAAATCAAATCTAATTTTTCAAAAAAAAAAAACAAATTTTAGTTTAATTTTATAATTTTGAATTTTTAAAAAATCCAAAATTCTAATTAATCAAATTATCAATTTTGAACAAATTTCAAAATTAAATAAAATTGAATAATTAATTAAACTAAATTAGTTAATTTAATTTAATATCAAATATCAAATATTATAGCTTACGTCATCAAATATTTAAATTATTATTTAACTATTTTGATCTCTCGAATTTCATTTAATTTCTACAAAATTAAACGTTTTAATTGTATCAAATACAATTAATAGAAACCCTAATTGAATTTGAACAATTCAAATTCAAAACCCTAATTTCTAATCTCAATTTCAAATTCACTCAATTCACTAATCTAAGATAATTTTATGAGCTAGTAGATGGACCTTATGAACCTACATATCATGAACTCTTAACGATCTGAGATTAATTGGCTAAACTCTTTAAACCGAATTAATCAATATTCGTTAACTATCAAGACACACCACTAGAGCTCGATAGATGCACTCTCCTCACTGTAGATATATTTTTGTCCACTATAACCATAATTTGTAAGTCGATACTTTACAGGTCATTCTTATTTATAGCTAGGTCGAATTTACCGTTTTACCCCTGTAAATACATCTTGCTCCTTAAGCTCCCACTAATCCTCCATTGAACAATTGATTTATAGTCTGACTCATAAACCATGATCCTCTTGATCAAGAGAGGGTGGGGCCCATTTATTCAGGACCAGGATTCAGCGTTTAAAAGAACAACCTATCTGCTAACCCTAAGTCGGATAGGAGTGAATTCCATCTTGCAGAGCTATGTCCTCAGCTATCTATCATGTCTTATCCCCAAAAAATGGGAGGTTTATTGAGTAGTGTTGTTGGGCTACTCTCACCTATGTAGATCAAATGATAATCCCGAATAAACAGGAGTCCATAGTTAGCTCAAGATTAAGATCGAGTTTCCCTAGGTCATTTGAATTTGAAATAGTCAGTTTTAACAGTAAACAGTAGTTATAAAGAAAAGTGACTATTTTGTGGTCCGGTCTTATGTAAACTCATTGCATAGAATGCCCCCACTCACATGTCTCTACATGAATGATTTTATGATCATATCATTTGTATTAGTATACAAAATGGGTCACATCCAATAGTATCAACAGGATGAAGTACCCAACCTCATCCATATACTTATAGACCTTTTTGGCTATATACTACAACTAGATCTTCTTTTATATTGCCACATAAAGTTAAAGTATTCATATTATGGGAATGGATTTGTTTATTGGATTTATAATAAGATACTCAATTACACATTTATTGATATATAGAATATGTTAACAATATTTACGAACTGCGAGTTTAGGACATTCCCAACAATTCTGTATAGTTACCTTGTTCAATTGCTTGTAGTCAATACATAATCTGAGTGTGTCATCCTTCTTCTTCACAAATAAAGCTGGTGCTTCCCAAGGTGACACACTAGGCCTGATATAACCCTTTTTTACTAATTCCTGCAATTGAGCTTTCAATTCCTTCAGCTTAGCTATAGCCATCTTGTATAGTGCCTGTGAGATAGATGTTGTTCCTGATATCAAATCTATGGTAAACTCTACTCTCTATCAAGTGGTAACCCTGATAGCTCTTTAGGGAATACATCAAGGAACTCCTGGACTATAGGAACATCTTCTAGTCTTAACTTCTTTGGTGAAGAAATTGTTATATGAGCCAAGTATGCTGTACAACCTTTACTCAGTAGCTTCCTGGCCTTAACTTCTGAAATCAGAAAGTAGGGAACACTTTATTTTCCCTTACAAACACTACTTCTGCCTGATCTGGTAATCTGAATATTACTTCTTTCTTATGAAAATCCACAAATGCATGATATTTAAATAGGAAATCCATCCTGAGAATAACATCGAACTTTAATAGTTCTAGGGGAAATAAATCAATCTCCATGTTTTTTCCTTCTATGTGAATTACACAGTTTCTATAATAATTATTAACTAGCAGCATATCACCTACAGAGGTTGAAATAACTAACTCCATAGGCATAATTTATAGCACCCTATCAATATTCAATGCAAACATACTAGAAATAAATGAATGAGTCGCTTCTGGATCAAATAAAACATGTGCAGGTCTATTATGAATAAAGATCGTACCAGTAACTGAAGGAACCCTTATCGAAGAGAACCCATGAGTGGAAGTATGATCTATTCAAATTTATTGTGATAGAATTACAAGCATTCACAAACATACAAACTAATTATGCATTTTTTAACAAATTACAACATGCTTTAGTAACTAATAACAAAAGGGATGAGAGACATACCTTTGAAGAACTTTTCTTCCACATATCTCTCGCTCTTGTGAAGAATTGATACAGCAACCTCTCGCTGTCGCTTAGAACACAAACAACCTCTCGTACATCACCACTCGACAACCTCAGTATTCTCGGAGTGAGCATCCAGGAGGTGTGGGCTCTGTTGTATTTGGTAGAGGGATGGAGGAAACAACGATCGAACTATATGACCAAGCAAGAGGGAGAATGAACTATCTATCGTATAGACTTTGTGTGCTTGATTGTTTAGTAAAAATCAGCAGGTACACGATCGTTTAGAAAAAAAAATAGGCTTGATCGTTTACACGATCGTTTAGTGAATCTCGCTTGCCACACGATTGTTTAATAAAATGCTACACGTTTGTTTAGTCAAAGGTGCTAGTACATGACCATTTAGGCTCTCGATTAGAAGGCTGTCATACAGTCTCTTGTGAGCTAACGATTAGTTCTGTACTTAATGAAGTGATTCCTTTACAAAATAAAAACATTTTTCATTTTACCTTCAGTTATGAAAATTGGACATAACCTCCCACTTTCATGCACAGTTAAAGGAAAAACCACCTACAATTATCACATAATTGTTTTAATTATAAATAAATATAATAACTAACTTATCATATTATATTTATAACCTATAGTTTTAATATCACATCATATGTAACATTTAAACCATAGTCCTTTTCTCCTTTACTTGATATAAATCATATTTATATCAAATTCCTCCAATTAATGTATCTTATACATCATATCAATTATATCAAATATAACTGAACCAGTTTAATCATATCATATATAATCACACTCCCTCTTGTCAATTTGAACACTTCAAACTGACCTAAAAATTGATTCTCAACTTGAATCCATTGAGCTACCAAGGGGACTTTATGGACCTGTAGCTTGAAGCTCCAATGGTATGTGAATAGTTGACTAAACTATTTAATCACGAGATCTACCATCCGTTAACTATCGGGCACTCCACTAAAGACCGAAAACTGCACTCTTCTCACTACTGATATATTTCTGTGTCCATTAGATATAATCAGTCAACCGTACGATAACCCTTCAGAGATCGCTCGTAAGTACAATTGAGCCAGTTTACCGTTTTGCCCCTGTAGTCACATCTAACTTCTTAAGTACCATTGATCTCTCTAATGAACAATACATCATAGTTCTACTATGAGTGGTCACCTCTGGCGATAAAAATTTGGAAGCATATATGATGCATGTCTTAGGCTATGCGTTTGTTCTCATGCGTCAGTGGTCATGCGTTGGAATGGAAAATATGCGTTAATTTCGTATTCAATGACCATGTGTTCCTATCACAAGTTTTCTTGCTCTCTCGCCAAGTGTAACGAGATCGCAAGTTTCTCGGGTGATCCGAGTCGAACTCAGGGACTTGTAGCTAAATGTCATGAAGTAATGTGTTTGCGGCGAAGAATAAAAGAATGTTGAGGGTTATGGGTTATGCACTACTTCTACTCCTAATTAACATATTAAGTAGTGGAAGTATGACTGTGAGAGATGGAGACACGGCAACTGTTAACGCGTAGTAAAATTCATGTAAAAATAGATAAAATGTCAAATATGTCTTCACTGCAACACTAAGCTTGGCCGCAGGGGTAACCCTAGCCAAGGCAAGCTATGCGATCATGCTATACACATTTGACGAAGACGCATGTGATGTATATGCGGTAGTGTCGAGAGGCTTTATTTCTAAGTCTCTATGACCGCATACCACCATATCCTACTTAAAGGGTGCATACATCGTGTAGTAGCAAACAAAGCTTATTCCTAAGTCCTCATTCTTGGCGAACCAATCTACTCTCCTGAGTCTATATTTGGTTTTTAGACTACTCTCCCAAGTATGCCTAAATGATGAATGAAGCGCTCATAAGACAAGGTAATCACATAAAACATGGTTGATGTAAGATTATTCCTATCTCTAGTGAACACTCGCTTACGTTGCTTAATGCGATCAACTACTTACCCTCCTGGGTAGTTGGTCGCTGCTGATTCTACTCATAGACAAGCATTGCGTCTACTTATAGACATGCGTTGCTACAACTTTACACTAAGCAAATAGGATTTTCTCACAACACTCGTGCAACGCAAACCCCTCGGGGGTTTGCTACATGCTTCATATGTCTATGCCATATGATTAAATATGCGATACTCTAGCAGTCTTACTTAGTGATGCAATGAAAGTAAAGGATGCTAAGTAAATGAAGATGAAGATGGAATCGAAGAAAAATATAGAAATGCATTGATAATAAAATGTATTAATCTCTTAAGCCACAATGTAATACAATACAAAGATAGAAGAGAAATGGAGGGCCAAATGGAAGCAATATCTTGCTTCCATCTGATGTGTGTCAAGGCTACCGATGGTGCCATGGATGAACAGTGGAGTAGTCTCTCTCGAGATCTAGCTCCGGCGGAGGCTTCGGTTGTCACTCGGAATGGTTGAGGAGATGAAGAACTCTCAAGACTATCTTCTCACGCTTTGGTTCGGATCACAAGAATCTTCCCTAAGGCAGAAACCTAGACAATTTGAAGTTGTGCTCTAAGGCTTCTATTTATAGATCTTGATCACTGACAACATTTATGGACCTACTCTGAATCTGACACTCGCGGCGCGATGGTCCTTTTTCAGAATCTCTACCACTCGTGGCGTGGTAGGTGAAATGTCAACATAATCTTATTGATAATCCCAATGTATGCGTTCATGCCTGCATTCCACCAACCTTGTGATCGCCCTTCTATTATGGTTATTACTCTGTAGCCGCAATCTTCCTGCGATGACCGCATTCACTCGATAGCCGCAACACCCATACGACTGATGTATGCGATCACTGCATGCGATCGTCTTTGCGATAACCTGGCTTCCATGCATGCGATTGATTTTCTGCGTTTGCTGAAAAATAAACAATTGAACGCATAATAACACATAAAAGTGGGTTAGCCGAGATTCTTAATGTCGATCGATGCAAGATCGTTTTCTCATGAATTCTAAGTATAATCACCGCGTATTCTATTTAACAGCCCTCATAATTCTAAATAAAAGGCCTATAATAATGTATATTTCTGCCCGTCATCAACCTCTCGGGCCATAAGAAGGTGTGTGGCACCACATCGTTCAATCCCCAGAATCAGCCCTTAAGGGAGCAATCTATCTACTTACCCCTACTTCGGGGAATGATTGAATTTCATCTTGTGTAGCTGAGTTTCCAACTCCCTAATCAGAGGAATTCCTAAAGTGTAGGTTTGAGTCAGCAATCTGGCCACTCACACCCATGAAAATCAAAGGAACACCCTCAAAGGCAGGAGTTCCCAACTCACTCAGGATTAATATCATGTTTTCTATGGTCATCCTACCGAAATGAAAGTCTCTGTTATGAACGGCGTTATATAAAGAGACTAAACATTTCATGGTTTGATCTTATACAAACTCATTTGTATAGGACACCTCCGCTCGCATGTCTCCACATGAATGATCAGGATCAAACCATCTGTAGTATGTCATAACACTTGTAACTATCTACAAAGTGGGTCGTATCCATAGTGCCACTAGGATAAGGTCTCCATCATATATTCATATACTACAGACCATTTAGGTTATCACTTAAGGCATGATCCACTTGTATGTCTCCACATACATGCTTAAGTTACAACGACAACTAAGGATCTTAGTTTATTGGTTTGTGGTAAATGCAAATAAAATATCTCATATTTCATAGTCAACAGTGAAGAAAATATCTCATATTATTACATCACAAGCATTTTTTCATACAGATGTTTACAAAATACAGTACCCTACGAGAGTTTAGGGCACCAACCCCAACAATCTCCCACTTGCCTAAAGCGAGTGGGTGTATAAGATAACAACAAGTACAAAACAATAAACTAGGGCACTAAGGCCTAGTACAAAAATCTCCCACTTGCCTTAGTCCAGCCGCGGCCGGTCTCGTAGATCTATGCTTTGAAGGTGACCCTAAAAAACTGTAGCTATGAGAGCTTTCGTAAACGGATTAGGAACGTTGTGCTTCGAAGCGATCTTCGTGACTATCACGTCCCCTCGATGCACTATCTCGCAGATGAGATAATATTTCCGCTCATATGTTTGCCGCGCTTGTGACTCTTAGGCTCCCTGGAGTTCTCCACAACACCACTATTATCACAATAAAGGGTGATAGGCCAGACATGTCTGGAATAACTTCCAAATTAGTCAGGAACTTCTTAAGCCAAACAACCTCTTTAGCAATTTTACAAGCCTCTACATACTCGGCCTCTATCGTGGAGTCAGCGATGCACCCCTGCTTAGTGCTTCGCCATACTACAACTCCTCCGTTGGAACACTGAGCCTAAAGTGAATTTTTTAGAATCCTTATCAGTCTGAAAGTCAGAGTCCATGTATCTAGTATGGATCAAATCCTTGGATCCATACATGAGCATGTAGTCCCTCGTTCTCTGAAGATACTTGAGGATGTTCTTGACGACGGTCTAGTGACCCTATCCTAGATTAGATTGATATCTACTGACTATCCCCATAGCGTAGTAGATGTTCGATCTAGTACCCAACATCGTATACATCAAACTGCCGACGAAAGATGCCTAAGGGACCTGTCTCATTTCACAACCTCTTGAGGTGTCTTAGGACACATTTCCTCAGACAATGTAACTCCATGCCAAAAAGGCAGTAGGTCTCTTTTGAAGTTCTGCATCGAGTACTTGAGCAACATCTTGTCAATGTACGATGCTTGAGACAGCGCTAGCACTTTGTTCTTTCAATCTCAAAAGATCTGAATACCAAGAACAAATTGAGCCTTTCCCAAATCTTTCATTTGGAATTGGGTTGATAGCCAATTCTTAACTGAAGTCAGTAAACCTACATCATTTTCAATGAGTAGGATATCGTCTACATACAACACTAGAAAAACTATTGAACTGTTGATCATTTCTTGTAGACACAAGGCTCATCAATGTTTTTGTCAAAGTCGTACGATTTGATCGCAGTATCAAACCGAATGTTCCAAGATCGAGATGCCTGTTCAACACATAAATGGACCGATTCATTTTGCAAACCTTTTGTTCTTGACCTTGGGCTACGAGGCAATGGACAGGAGGATGCAGATAGACTTCAACATGGCAACAGGTGAAAAAGTCTCCTCATAGTCAACTCCCTGCATCTGGGTATAACCCTTTGCCACAAGTCTAGCTTTGAAGGTTTGTACCTTCCTATCAGCACCTCGTTTCCTATTGTATATCCATTTGCAACCTATATGTTTTACCCCATCAGGTTGATCTACAAGATTCCATACTGAATTGAAGTATATAGATCCATGGCTTTGACCCATTCATCCTGGTCAACATCCTCCGTTGCCTTTTGATAAGACAATGGATCCTCAACCTCGCATTGGCTACCATAGCCAAGATTTCAATGAAACCCATATAGAGAATAGGTGGGTTCGCAACCTTCCCACTACGTTGAGGTTCCCTCAACTCTTGAGGTGGATCAGACCTACCAGATGAACATCAATCAACAACTCTTGTTGATGGAGCAGACCCTTCAACAACTCTTGTTGAAGCTTCAGTAGTTTCGTTGGAAAGTTCACATAACATGATCTTACTACGTGAACTATGCTCCCTCATATGATCCTCCTCCAAGAAGGATTGCATCTGTCGACACAAACACTCTATTTTCCTTAGGATAATGAAAGTAACCCCCTCGTGTACCTTTGGGTAGCCTACAAATAGGCACAGCCTCGAACGTGGTTCTAGTTTCTTTGGATTGGCCTCAAGCACATGTGCTGGGAAACCCCATATGTGGAAGTGACGCAAAATAGCTTTACGCCCATTCCACAACTCCAAAGGTGTTCTGGAAACACTCTTAGAAGGAACACAGTTGAGGATATAAGCTGCAATCTCCACTGCAAAACCTCAAAACGAGTTCGGTAAGGAAGCGTAACTCATCATCAACTGAATCATGTCCAACAAGGTTCTATTTCTCCTCTTTGATACACCACTCTTCTGAGGTGTACCTAGCGCTAAGAGTTAGGAAACGGTTCGATGTTCTATCATATAGTTCTGGAACTTAGAATCCAAAAACTCTCCACCCCAATCTGATCGAAGTGTTTTAATCCATCTATCCAATGCGTTTTTCAACTTTAGCCTTAAACTCTCTGAATTTTTCAAAGTATTCAGACTTCCATTGCATCAAATAAACATACTCATACCGAAAGTAATCATCAGTAAAAGTGATGAAATACTCATAGCCTTCTTTGGCTCGTACATTCATCGAACCACAAAGGTCTGAATGCACTAACTCTAGAGGCTCTTTGGCTCGATAACTTTTTACATTCAATTAGACACATTACATAAATTAAGTTATGCTTTAACTCGGGAACAACATAAACATCATTCAAAATGATAAATTTCTTCTGTAAAGTCAACTAGAGTCCTCCCACTACCACAGTTGAGATGACATGCCTGGTACCTACTTGCATCTCCATCTCACCAGCCTCAAGTTGTCGCCAGGATCTAATCCTCTGAAAAGAAGAACAAACATGATTAGTAGCCCTAGAGTCAATAATCCAGGCAGAATGATCATTCTCCATTAAACAGGTTTCCAAAACTAGTAAATTATATTTACCTTGTTTTACCTTGGCCTTAGCCTTCTTCTTCTCCTTTATCTAGCGAGGACAGTTCCGCTTCCAGTGCTCATCCTGGTTGCAATGGAAACACTTTTCTTTGTCAACCGGCAATGGTAGCTGATGCGTTATTTTATGATGTGGAATTATGGATGAATTGTGTTGATGAAAATGCGTTGAGCACTCAAGTTTTCTCAGTGGAATCCAAGTGTAAACCCCACTGAGTTCCTGGTAAGTCTAGGGTTGAACTTAGGGACTTGTGAAAACAGGTTGCGATGGTAATTTTTATGAAAACTTTGTGGTAACCAAATAAATCAATAGTTGTTAAGATTATTGTTTGCGATAATAAAAAAAATAACAAATGCGGTGAATTTAAGAAAAGTCTGATTGTGTAATAGATGCACTGAGTATGCGGATGAATGGGTTGAGAAGGTCTTTAGCTAGCATTACTTGGGAATCCGTCAAACTATACGATCATGCTACAACCATGCACAGTAAGTCATTTTCCAATGCAAATGCGATGCTCCTAAGTCTAGGACGCATGTGTTGAACGCAAAAGTGTCCATAGAGCTTATTCCTAAGTCTCTACACTTTTCCTATGTGATGATGCAAGATGCATAAAGGCAAGGTGACCGAACACAATCTTATCCTATCTCGAGGATGCATGGGATGCATTAATAGCAAACAGTGCTTATTCTTAAGCTCATATCTCTTGATTATGCGTTCTAATCTGACCTTCCCAAGCCTAGATCCTGTCCTTAGACTACCCTTCTTAGTATCTCTAATGGACGAATGAATTATACAAATACAAGATAATCACATAGAATGAAGATCCTCAATTAAGCTAGCTAAGTGTTTCTCAACCCATTCAACAGATTTAGCTACTCATGCGTAAATAATAGAGAGTGAACAGATATAGAGAAGTAAATTCCATTTTTATAAATGAGTCTGAATACAAAATAACAATGGAAGTTAAAAGTAGAAAGCCTGGTAGCAATCCTTTGCTGCCCAAGGCTTTTAAACTAGCAATCTTTATTCGGTTCAAAAGATATTCATGCTTCCGCAGGAGTCGGCCCTCTCTCTGATCTTGAAGCTTCCGACGCTCTCTCAAGCTTACTGGAACGATCTATCGGCACAATCTCTTTCTCTCGCATCCGCTTTAAGATAAAAAAAAATCTAAGAGCAAGGCTAAACTATGAACAGAACTTGTGAACTCGTGAGATGGTGAACTCGTGAACCGGTGGAACCCTTTTTCTGAAGGATGTCTCTGGTATTTATAGAGCTTCGGGGTAAAGGCGGCTTCTCTCTTATGATTGCACAGATGGGATGGCTTTAATTCTTTGACGATGCGCCAAATTTTGTCACTAAAAAGCTGAATGTACTTGTTATTGTTAGCGGCTGTCAGCTTAATTCGGATTCGATCGTCATCAGCTTTCTGTCCCATCGTGATTAATTATGCCTTCAACCAGATGCGCCCACCATTGCGGCAATCCTTCTTGAGTAAATGATCGCGAACACAATCACTGCAAAGCCTTGCGGTAATGCTGCGCTCGACCAATGATTTCCTATGATCATAATTTTCGCCTTACGTCAACGTATATTCTGCATAAAAATACAAAAATCAACTGTTCCTATGCGATGAACGCATGCAACCACAATATTATGAATTTGATGCTTTTTGGACGCAATCTAACATATTTTATCAACGCAATCCAACATTGTTTAAGAACTTAGCACTATGATAACGAGCATTTCTGCCCATTATCAGTCGTCTTCCCCACTGAGCGATAGGTTGCATATTAGTAGGTGCCTTCCCTTTCCCCTTACCACCCTTCTTCTTCTTCCACTTGGAAGTGTTAGAAGTAGAAGGTGCAGACATAGTTCCTGAGGTCGAACCTCGATGGAACTTCTTTGAAGATGAAGCAACATTTGCCTCACCTACCTTCTTCTCCTTACTTTTCAGCAAAGATTGGAATGTCTGCAACTTGTTGAGGAGAATTGTAAGGGTATAGTCTACTTTGTTCAATATAGCATTACTAACAAAGTGCAGGAAGTTATCTAGCAAAGAGTGCCAAATGGGCTGCCCTCATTGATGCACAACCCATTCATCTCCGCCGCATTGAAGTGCACCATCATGTTTAGAACATGTTCACGAACATATGTACCCTCCTCCATTTTGGAGTTGAAGATTCATTTCAGAGCTTTGTGCTTGAGCTGTCTAGACAGTTGTCCGAACATTCCCCGCAAGGACTCCATGATATCACATGTCGAGACCATAGGCTCATGCTTCTTGGCCAAAATTTCATTTAGACTGGCCAAAATGTAAGCTCGGGTCTTCTCGTTCTCCCGTGTCCATCTATCATAAGCCTCCCAAACATTTCGAATGGTGTTCTGAGTCGGAATAGGAGGATACTCCTCCGTAAGGATGAACCTCAGGTCATCGATGATTAAAAATGTAGTTATCGCGTGTTTCCAACTAGCGTAATTCTCTTCAGTCAACTTACAGCACTTAAAAGAGCTAATGTGGCTATAGCCATTTTTATGTTGTTGAAAACAAGAACAAACTTAAGTAAGTCTATGCATTACAACTTTTAACACCAATTGTAGTTTTAGCAAAATAGTTTCCATGTACCCTAAGTGAAAAGTCATCTATTTCACAATGATGCCCTAGCGAGGCAGGACAAAAGTCACCAGTGGGGTGATCAAATGCCCCTTCACTGGGATGAGACATTCTCAACCATTAGGTAGAAACATCTCTTGTAACTGATACTAACAGTCACTATTTTTCGGTCCAGGACTGTTAACCTTTAACAATTCCGCATAAGTGTAACCCCTCATTTTCGGCCCTAGAGCCCCACCCTAATGTGCCTACCATAGGGAAAAAACATATTAAGACAAGAGACTAAAACGACCTTACCAATACAGAAGATCAGATAAAGAGTTGTGCAAAACTTCCATCCTATAGGAGGACTCTCTTAGAGTGCCTCGAGGTGATGGATAGAAACGTTATCCAACCTAATGACAGAGACCATGGGATATGTTCTCACACGCCCCACTCCCACTTACTATGAACATTCTCTCCATTCCCCTCAATATTGACCTAGCTAAATACCATCCTTTAGGGGGACACTTCTAGGGTGCCTCGAGGCCGAGGATAGATCTAACGATGTGAACATAAAGGGAGAAACGTGAAGAGGTTTAAATGAAGTATCCTATACCTCAAGTACCTCCCACTGAATGTTCTACCTAGGGGTTCATTAACTTAGATCATCCGGCTACTGATTTTATCTAAGTGCATTTAATTTGTTAAAAAAACAACTCTTGTCTCTTATATTAAACAATTTCAAGTCAAGTCCTATTAAACTCTTTAACGGACTATCCTCAAATTTGCATGCATGCATTAAATCTATCTAATTCACTTTTCCATGTTGGTTCCCAGGTAAGGGTATTCCGTTTCTGTTAGTTTAAGTACCCCAGCCTAGACTGAACCCGTTTTAGATGAAAGGTCCCTTATAGATAGATTTGCTACATATTTAATATTTTATTAGTCAATTTAATTCTATTAAACTGATTAAAAGATTAAACCTTAGGTTGCTAATCTCATTAGAACCGTGATCTTAGGTCTATCTCCATCAAATTTTAAAACATTTTTAAAACATGATTCAAGCCTAAGTTCGCATGCATGTCTTTCTTATTGATTTTAGTTCTAATTTGCCTTATAACTCTTATAAAAGAAACAACCAAAACCATTCCCATTGCAAAGCAAAACTAGGTATTTATAACTCTTATAAATTTAACTTATGTGTCATGCTTTATACAATGTCCATTCATTACTATATATAACGCTTATATACTTGGTAATGAACTAAGCATACATGCTTCCATACACCTTAGGCTTTAGGAACCGATCCTTTTCATTTTTTAAGGCTTCCAACGCATGACACCTTCTTCTTTAGAAACTTTTGGAGTGTCTACACTATGCTTTGCCACTACCTACTTCCTTGTCATTCACCTTTTTTCCTGCTACCCACCTACTTGCATGAAGTTTGAGTTGTCTTCCTCATGCATAAATCTTCCTTGCATGAAACTCTATTTGTCCACCTTCTACTAACTCAAGCCCAACCTCTTCTCGGTATAGCCACTTGTCCGGGTGAATCCATCAGCCTTGTGTACCACAAGCCTCAGCAACGCATAAACACTTGGCCCATCATCTAGTTCATCGTGTAGCTCTTGCACTCATTGTATAGCTTATCACCTAGTAATCTCTCGCTGTCGCTTATCATCCAACCCTCTCGTTGTCACTCATCGTCTAGTGCCTGCGCCCATCGCATAGCACTTACGCCCCATCGCATAGCTCCATCATCTAGTGATCTCTCACTATCTCTTATCACCTAACGATTTCGCTGCCGCTCATCACATATCTCTCGTTGTCGCTCATCATGTAGTGCTGACCCCATCGTCTAACGCATCACACCCATCGTCTAATGCATCCTCTTATCATGTAGCGCCTTCATTTATTGCCTAGCACTCCCGCTTAACGCATTGTCTAGCGCCTACGCTTATCATATAGTGCCCAAGCTCATTGTTTAGCGCTATCGTCTAGTGCTATCATTTAACACTTATGCTTATTATGTAGTGCCATCGTCTATCGTGCAGTGCTATCATCTAGCTCATCGTTTAGTGCCACATGTAGCTACACAATCATCCATGCATACAACACTCCAATGCCTAGCGCCTACGCTCGCGCACACCTGATTCTGCCGCATGCATGCTAACCTCCAAAACTTGGTTGTCGCATGCCTTGTCCAACGCATGGCTTTTCTTCACTCGGCCACACTTGGCTTCAAGGCTTAATCTCTTATAACCTCAACAAACTAAGCCTCATTAGAACCTAATGCGTTAATGTTTCCTAACACCACACGCATGGTTTACTTAGCCACATTTTTACTAGTTAAGGCTCAACTTAAAGCTACTCAAAGAAAATCTATTCAAATACTTAGAATTTTCCTTCTCTTCAACATATGATTTAACTTATACTTATTTAATTTCCTTAATTACCTGCTTAAGTAGAGAAATTAAAATCCGGGTTTCACAGACTGACTGGGAGAACAGCTAGGCCTCGGGACGTCGACTGCTACTTGGAGAGGAAAACATTTTTAAAGAGTGAGCTGAAAAATTTAGTGAGTGACTATCTTAAGAAAAACATACTTTAAATCATAATTAACATAAACATGCTTATCAAGGAAACATTTATAAAATCATAATCAGGGTTTTGAAAATGGAACTGAAATCATAAGAATACATCATATAAAAATCCTGAAATAACTCTTTAACATTTTCTAAAGACTCCACTACTCTGATGCCTAAACATGTGGGAGAGCTGTTTTGCTCAATCCCTAATAACCTTCGTTGAGAGAAAGCCCTTTTTCTCGATCTCATCAACATCGATAACATAGTCATACGCATACGTACAGCTAAATTGGGTCCTGACCACCTTATCATACCCTCGATGTCAAGGATCCCTAACATCATTAAAATCTGGGTACCTTACCATACCTTCGATACCAACATTGGAGTAGGGTTTGTACAAGGCACAAACATTTAAACATTTAAAAACATATATAGAATATGCATATTTGAAATAACCATACCTCGTGGTTTCATATCAATGCATAGTGCCTTGTAAAACATGGAGTATACTTGATCAATTTCATCATGCGATAAAATATGGCATAGGCTACTGGGAAACACATGCTAAACTCTTAAATAATTTCATCATTTAAAAACATAGATCATGCAATCAACATTCATTTTAAGGCATGCGTTGGAGAAAATCGTAATATAATGACTTCATATGAAATACCTATGCATTGGGAATCATTCATAAAACTTGCATTAGAAAACATTTATTAAAACTTGTCACTCACTATCTTAAGCTACGTATTCAAGAGGTTGTACGCCTCTCTTATTTGTGTTTGCCCTGAAAAGGAAAGGTCCCTTGGTCAGTATACCTAACTCCTTTTTCAGCTTAATGCATAGCTTAACTTTATCACATACTAATGGTTATCGCATCATAGCTAAGTTCGATGCATCAAAACCATCCTTAACACATCGACTATTCCTTAGCCATCATACCGTATAACTAAAATGTTGGTTGCATGATCATTTTTAAATGATGAAATTATTTAAGAATTTAGCATGTGTTTTCCAATAGCCTATGCCATGTTTTATCGCATGATGAAATTGATCAAGTATACTCCATGTTTTACAAGACACTATGCATTGATATAAAACCATGAGGTATGGTTATTTCAAATATGCATATTCTATATATGTTCTTAAATGTTAAAATGTTTGTGCCTTGTACAAACCCTACTCCAATGTTAGTATTGAATGTATGGTAAGGTACCCAGATTTCAATGATGTTAGGGATCCTTGACATCGAAGGTATGATAAGGTGGTCAGGACCCAATTTAGCTGTACGTGTACGTATGACTATGTTATCGATGTTGATGAGATCGAGAAAAAGGGTTCTCTCTCAACGAAGGTTATTAGGGATTGAGCAAAACGGCTCTCCCACATGTTCAGGCATCTGGGAAATTGATCAAGTATACTCCATGTTTTACAAGGCACTATGCCTCATTCCAAGACTATATGATAGAATATGGAATCCAATCCCAACCTTCAACAGCTGATAGAATGGTATATCAGAAAGGAAAAATAGAACGTTGTTAGACATGGATCGTTCTATGACGAGCCATGCTCAATTGCCTAGCTTGTTTTGGAGGTATGCAGTATAGACTGTAGTTCATATCTTGAATAATGTTCCCTCAAAGAGTGTTTCTGAAACACCTTTCGAGTTTTAGAGGGGGTGTAAACCTAGTTTACGTTACTTCAGAATTTGGGTTTGTTCTGCACATGTGCTAGTGACAAATTCTAAGAAGTTGGAACCTTGTTCAAGGTTATGCCAATTTATTGGTTACCCTAAGGAAACGAGAGGTGGTCTATTCTATGACCCTCAAGAAAAAAAGTGTTTGTATCTAAAAATGCAACATTCTTGAAGGAAGACCACAATGAGAGATTATAAACCACAGAGTAAATTATTATTAAACAAAGCTACTGAAGAATCAACAAATGTTGTTGATGTAGCTGGTCCTTCATGCCAAATGATGGCGTTGAGGATCCATTGTCCTATAAAAAGGCAATGAATGATGTCGACAAGGACCAATGGGTCGAAGCCATAGACCTTAATGATGGAAAAAGAGGCATGCGCAGCGGAGAATCGATTTTACTCTAATTGCACAAATTAAACATGCAACCCGAAATAAATTAATTAGGGTTATTTTGAAATATTAACTGTGAAGCTCCCGAAACTTGTCTATCTCTGCTCAAACACGAATCGGACAACCAATAGAGCTAACCTACTATCCTCTGGACTCAGAACCGGGTTGTGGGACCCGATGGATGAAGAACCCGAGAGAGAGAAAGAGATGGAAATAGTAGAGTGAAATTTGGCTTGGGTTTGGATTTTTTCAGCCCAATTTTTAAAAACTAATTTTTGCAAAATGTTCAAAAGTTTATAATCCAAAATGACAAGCCCATATTTATAGAAAAGGGCTATGCAAAATTGCATGAAATAACTTCATAAAAACCTAACACCTAGAATCCACTATCTAAGTGGGCTTAATGTCTCCACTATAAGCCAACACCTAGCCCACTATTTTGTTAGTGGAATTATCCAATAAAAGTTGGGATTTTTCCACTAACTTTAGTCAAAGGGCTAAATAGTCATTTGGTCAAAGTTCGAAAAGTCAAAATTTTGACTTTTTATAATTTTTTCCGTGTTGACTAATTTTGACCTCCCGAGCATGAATCTTTTCTCGAAATTCAAATCACATTGAATATAAGGTCGGTCAAAGTTTGACTTTTCAAAGTCAAAAGTCAACTCCTTGACTTTTTACATTTTTTACTATTTCCATTGTTTCCGAGCTTCCGAATATGAACGTATTCATATTCTTGATATATAAATCACATTTAAATATTAAAGCTATATCTCTAAACTAAAAAATCGACCACTATATCACATATACTTGTCAGTTTCTCTCTCTTCACCTAATTCGAACAATTCGAATTATTCTATCATACTGTTCTAAGTTTATTCCATATGAGCTTGTAGAGGAACCTAATGAACCTATAGATCATGGGCTCTAACGATCCGAGATTAGCTGGCTAAACTCTTTAGATGGAGGAAATCAACATTCGTTAACTCACGGGTCATTCCATTATAGTCCCGTAGTTGCACTCCTCTCACTATAGATATATTTGTGTCCATATGATATAACCATGATTAGTAAGCTAATCCTTCATAGGTTGTTCATAATCTCGCCTGAGTCATAAAAATCGTTTTACCCTCAAGACTACATCTTATTCCTTAAGTTCCACTGATCCTCTAATGATTAATTGATTTAAGGTCCAACCTATAAACCGAACCCCTCTCTGGCCAATGAGAGGGTGGGGCCCCTTGTTCAAGATTTGGATTCAGTACTAAAGGGAACAACCTATCTACTATCCCTATCACGGGTAGGAGTGAATTTCGTCTTGCACCCTATGTTCCCAGCTATCCACTTGATCTTACCTCTGAAATGGGAGGCTTATTGGGCCAGAGATAATGAACTGTCCTCACCTATGCAGATCTTCAAAGCTAGGCTTGTAGCAAAGGGTTATACCTAGAGGGAAGAGGTTGACTATGAAGAAACTTTTTTCGTTGTTGCTATGCTTAAGTCTATAAGAATTCTCTTATCCATAGCCACATATTATGACTATGAGATATGAAAAATGGATGTCTAAACTGCCTTTCTGAATGGTAATCTTGAAGAGAATATCTTTATGTCTCAGCTCGAGGGGTTCATAACCCAAGGTTAGAAGTAAATATGTTGCAGGTTGAGTCGATCCATTTATGGGTTGAAACTGGTGTCCAGATCTTGGAACATTAGATTTGATACTGCGATCAAATCATTTGGTTTTGATCAAAATGTTGATAAGCCTTATGTTTACAAGAAAATCATTAATGGTAAAGTAGCTGAGTTAATACTTTATGTGGACGATATCCTACTTATTAAGAATGATGTAGAGTACCTTACTGATATTAAGAAATGGCTGGTAGCTCAATTCTAATTAAAGATTTGGGAGAGGCGCAATATGCACTTGGAATCCAAATTATTAGGGATCGCAAGAACAGAATGTTGGCTCTGTCTCAAGAAACTTTTATTGACAAAATATTGACTTGATATTCGATGTAGAGCTCTAAGAAGGGATTATTACCTTTCAGGCATGAGGTTCACTTGTCTAAGGAGCAGTGTTTTAAGACACCTCAAGAAGTTGAGAATATGAGACATAGTGGGAATAGTCAGCAGGTATCAGTCGAATCCAGGATATGATCATTGGACTGTCGTTAAAAATATGCTCAAGTATCTTATAAGAATGAGGGACTATGTGCTCGTGTATGATACAACGGATCTGATCCTCATAGGATACACTACCTCTGATTTTCAGACCGGTAAAGATTCAAAATCTACAGCGTGATTAATATTCACTCTAAATAAAGGAACAATAGTTTGGAGGAGTATAAAACAAGGTTGTATTATTGACTTTACCATGGAACTGAGTATGTAACTGCATGGGAAGTGGCAAAGGTGTTGGATCGACACCATCACGTAGCGGAAAAAATCAGGATCCATAAGCATTTTAATTCATTAATTTTGGTTGAAAAGAAACGTGCTAAAAATAGAGTATAATGGGTTTCATGAACATACCTTGGCCGAACCAACAGAATCTCCATTTTCAGCTGCAAAATCCTCCGAATCCTTGTGTAGACCACCACAAGATCTTTCTTACTATCCTCTTGGTGCTCTAGATTGAGTTCTGGGACTCAAAATAAGCTGGAATCTAAGGGAATATGAAGAAACCTCACTAAACAGAACCCATTGAAGAACACCTTCTTCATCCGCATTTTTTAGCAAAAATTCAATCGGTTCTCATGCTTTTCTTCACTCCAATCTCTTCAATATATTGCAAACTATCATGCAAAGAGATGTGTTGCATGGGATGCATCTCATGCTTGGAGTAAACCAAAGGAAAAGTGGTGGGTTCTTTGTAAGCTCTTGAAGTTGACTTGAAAAAACCCATTTTTTTTCAAGTTTGTGTGATTTTTCAATTTCCAAAAATCTATTTTTTATTTTAAAATCATATTTTATTCTAAAATCAAAATTTATTAATTTTAAAAATTAATTTTCTAATAAAATTAATAAATAATTATTTAAACAATTTAAATAATTCTAATTAATTTAATATCTAATATTAAATTAATTTTTACAAAAATTCATCTTCATATATTTAAATCAGACTCAAATAAATTTTCTCCAATTCTATTTGATTCTAATTTGAACATTTCAAATTAACTTATCACACTACTCTAGAGCTAATCCATTTCCGAGCTAGTAGGAGGACTTCATGAACCTACAGATCATGGGCTCCAACGATCCGAGATTAATCGACTAAACTCATTAGACTGATCTAACCCCTATTCGTTAACTAATAGGTCACTCCACTAAAGCTCATAGTTGAACTCCCATCACTGTAGATATATTATATCCACTCGATATAACCATGATTAGTAAGTTAACCCTTTACAGTTTGTTCGCAATAATGACTGGGTCAAATCTCTGTTTTACCCCCGAAAATACCTCTTGTTCCTTAATTTCTCACTGATCTCCTAATGAACAATTGTTTTGTGATCCAATCACAAAATCAAGTCCCTCTCATGCCAAATGAGAAGGCGGGATCCCTTGTTCAAGCCTCATAATCAACACTTAAGGGAACAACCTCTCTACTATCCCTAAAGCGGGTAGGAGTGAATTCCCTCTTGCACCCTATGTCTCCAGCTATCTATCAAGTCTTACCCCTGAAATGGTAGTCATATTGGGCCAACGCTGATGAGCTAACCCTCACCTATGCAAATCTAAGGGCAATCCCAGATAAACAGAAGTTCATAGTTAGCTCAGGATTAAGGTCAAGTTACCTAGGTCATCGCTTTGAAATAGTCAGTCTTAAACAGTAAACAACATTATAAAGTAAGAGTGACTCATTTCGTGGTCCGATCTTGTACAAACTCTTTTGCACAAGGACACCCCCACTCCTCATATCCAACATGAACGAATTAGGATCACTTCGTTTGTAACACTTTACAATTCCTTGTAACAACTACAGAGCAGGCTGTATCCTATAGTGTTACCAGAATAAGGTACCCAACCTTATCCATGTACTCTAGATCATTTTAACTATTTACTCGAACCTGATCCACCTTTATGTCTCCACATAAAGTTCAAGTACTCATCCAATAGTTAAGGAACTTTTAGGTTTATTGGATTTCTATTCAAGGAATAGATCTATTCAATAACACCTTTATTGAATTTTCAGAATAAGCTCCATTGTTTACATACCACGAGTTTTAGGACATAAAACCCAACAAAAGGAAGATGTATGACTTAAGAAGTTCTTGACAGATTTGGAAGTGGTTCCAAATATGCATATGCCCATCACCCTTTATTGTGTTAATAGTGGCGCAATTGCAAATGCTAAAGAGCCTAGAAGCCATAAGTGCAAGAAGCACGTTGAGCATAAATATCATCTCATCACAGAGATTGTGCAATGACGAGACATGATCGTCAAACAGATAACTTCAAAAGTCCTCACAGCTAAAGTGTTTGAAGGTCACCTAGTGAGTTTAGAATTATAAGTTATGTAAATTTAGTGCAATTGGGAGAAGTCATAGGTATGTGAAATCCTAGTTTATTGTATTTATGTTTTTCTTTCACACTCAAAATGATATGTGAATGTCCTAAAATTCATCGTTTGTAAATAATGAACATATTCTATTTTACAATAAAGCTGTTATTGATGTTTATTCAGTAAAGATGTTATTGAATATATGAATTTCACTTAAAAACCCTAAATTTAATAAACTAAGAACCCTTGGCTATTACTGAGTACATTAACTATATGTAGAGACATAAAAGTAGATCAAGTTCGAGTACATAGCCAAAACGGTCTATAGTATAAGGATAAGGCTGGGGACACTATCGGATGTGACCCACTTTGTATGTGATACAAATGATCTTCCCTACTATAAGGAGTTCATAATGCACATGCTCTTGTTGCTGAGAATCGTGGAAAAAACAAGAGTAAAGGACCTAAAGACTGTGGTATCTCAAAAGGGATGTCCAAGTCTAGAAACAAAGAGACTAGGACATGTCATTGTTGTAACAAGCTTGGCCATATAAAAAAGTTTTGCTATCGTTAGAAGAAAGAACAAAGTAAGAAGTAAGACTCACAAAAAGAGGAAGATGATAAAAATAATGCAACAATTATTTCTCAGAGTGATAATGTTGTCACCTTGATTTATGCAATCGGTGAGTGTCATCATGTAAAGAGTTCAAACACAGAGTGGGTGGCAGATTTAGGTGTTTCATACCATTGTGTTCCCAAAAGAGAGTATTTCATGAACTATCAATCTTGTGATTTTAGTAATGAGAAGATTGGAAATGAGAGCTCAGCTAACATGGTTGGGTTAGGTGATATTCATGTGAAGACAAATGTTAGGTGCACGCTTACATTAAAGAATGTGTGCCATATTCCTGATTTACGCTTTAACTTGTTGTCTGCAAATGTCCTTGATTAAGAAGGATTTCGACATACCTTTTGTGATGGTAAGTGGAAATTCTCTAATTGTTCAATAATAGTTGCTCGAGGTGAGTCGTGTTGCTCTTTGTATAAAACAAACTTGAGCGTATGTTCTTCTATGTTGAATGCAATAAAAGAAAAGAATTCTCCAAATTTGTGGCATCGAATGCTAGGGCATATGAGTGATAAGGGGATTAAATTGTTGGTAGGTAAATCTCTTATCCCTATTGATAAAATAATTTCTCTTGACCATTGTGATCATTGTTTGGTAGGTAAACTATATAGAATTTTCTTTTCTAGGAAGTCCACCATAAGGCAAGGAAAATTGGAGTTAATACATTCTGATATTTGTGGGCCTATTGAGATGGAGTCACTTGATGGCAATAAATATTTTGTCACTTTTATTGATGATGCTACTCGAGGAACTTGGGTGTATATGTTGAAAACAAAAAGCCAAGTGTTCGAGATTTTTAAAATGTTTCATGTCATGGTAGAAAGGGAGACCGAAAGAAAATAGTTTTTGATTTGACAATGGCGGTGAGCATACTTTGAATGAGTTCAAGTATTTCACAACATGGTATTAGACATGAGAAGATAGAGCCTGGCAGCCCACAACACCATGGAGTTGCTGAGAGGATGAACAAAACCATTGTGGAGAAGGTGAAATGTATACTTAAAATGTCTGATTTTCCTCATTTTGGGGTGAAGTAGTGCAATGTGCCATGTGTTTGATTAATCAATCTCCATCAATTCCTCTTGGTCTAAACATTCCAGAGAGAGCATGAAAGCGACATGATCCCACTTATTTGCATCTCAGAGTCTTTGGCAGCAAGGGATACATGTATGTGCCTAAAGAACAGAGGTTAAAGCTTGATTTGAAGACCAATACATGTGTTTTTGTTGGATATGGGGATGAAGAATATGGTTATAGGCTCTACAATCCAAAAAATAAAAGGTAGTGAGAAGCAGAGATATAGTATTCTTTGAGCACGAGAAGGGTGTCGATCTTCTGAGTACAAGGTACACTTCTACTTCATAAATTTTTTTTTATACTACTAATTCTTCTACTTCTACTCCTTTTATTGTTCAACTGACAAATGAGAATGTTGATGATGTACATGATGATGTTGGTGACATTCAACCTGATGGTATTTTTTAAGACCATGTCAAGGATGAGGATCTTGATGAGTCTTCATCTGATAAGAAATTCATATGGAAGACACAGATGAGGAAGTAAGTCATGAAGAAGTTTATGAGCAGTGGGCGTAACATATTCCCCAAGTGGAGGATACTCAAGCTCGAAAATCCATCAAGGAGCGTAAACCTTCAACAAGGTATCCAAGCTCAAAGTTCATTCCAGTTAGTGAAGATGGAAAGGAAGAGAACTATTAAGAGGTCTTGTCTCATGATGAAAAAGACCAGTGGATTGATGCAATGGAGGAAGAGATAAATTCCTTGCAAAAAAATGGAACCTATGAGCTAGTGAAGCCTCAAAAGGGCAAGAAAGTATTGAAAACATATGGGTTTTCAAGTAGAAGAACGATGGTGAGAAGATAGTGAGGTATAAAGCCAAATTAGTGGTTAAGGGATGCAACTAACAAAAGGCATTGACTTCAATGAGATCTTCTCTCCAATTGTCAAAATGACATCTATCAGAACAGTGTTGGGATTAGCAGCAAGTCTTGATCTTGAGATAGAGCAAATTGATGTAAAAACCTCTTTTTTACATGGTGACTTGCATGAAGAGATCTACATGGAGCAACCAGAAGGATTTAAAAAAAAAAAGGAAAGATAAACTTGTTCGCAAGTTGAAAAAGAGTCTTTATGGGCTTAGATAAGCACCAAGGCAATGGTACAAGAAATTTTATTCATTTATGATAAGCAATGATTATAAACGAACTATAGTTGTTTCTTGTGTGTACTTTAGAACGTCTTCTGCAAGCAACTTCATTATTCTTCTTTTCTATGTAGATGATATGTTGATAGTTGGACAAGATATCAATATGATTCAAAATTTGAAGAAAGTTTTTCCAAGTCATTTAACATGAAAGATTTAGGTCTTGCAAAGCAAATCTTAGGTACGAAGATTGTTCGTGATAGAAGAGTTGAGAAATTGTCTTTATTCTAGGAGAAGTATATTGAACAGATGCTGAAAAGGTTCGATATGAAGCACGCTAAACCTGTTAGTACACCGTTAGCAACTCACTTTAAGCTAAGTAAGAGAACTTGCTCTACAATAGAGAAGGAAAAAGATGTTATGTCATTCATTCCTTACTCTTTTATTGCTGGTTCTTTAATGTATGCTATGATGTGCACTAGACTTGATATTGGACATGCAATTAGTCCAGTGAGTTGTTTTCTATCCAATCTAGGTAAAACTCACTGGGAAACAATGAAGTGGATCTTCAGATACATGTGGGGCATCTCTAAATTGATTTTTTGTTACAGAGATGGTAAATCTATGCTTGAAGGCTATACTGATGCAGACATGACAGGTGATCTTGATAATAGAAAGTCTACCTTAGGTTATGTGTTTACATTTTCAAAGAGAACCATCTCATGGAAATCCAAGCTACAAAAATGTGAAGCGTTGTCCACAACTAAGGCAGAGTACATTTCAACAATGGAAGCAAACAAGGAGATGTTATGGTTTAAAAGGTTCCTTCAAGAGTTGGGGTTGAAGCAAGGTGAGTATGTAATATTTTGCGATAGTTAGAGTGCTATGGATTTGAGCAAGAATTCAATGTATCATGCTCGTACTAAACACATTGACATTAGATATCATTGGCTATGAGATGTGATTAAAGAGAAGGGATTGAATATGAAGAAAGTCGATACCAACAAGAATAGTGCAGATATTTAACTAATGTAGTTTTCGGAAGCAAGATTGAGCTTTGTAGTAAGCTTGCATGGATAAGGTTCAAGTAATCATGAATGTGGTTAAGTTTTCCCTGTGTTGAGCTAGGGGGAAATTGTTGTAGGTGTCCAACCAAGTTATTACACAAGTAAGACTTTATTTTAAAGTCGTGTTTTGTGAGCCCAATTGGGGCTAATTTTTTGGGTTAGCCCGTCTTGAAAGTCCTAGGTTTTCTTTTATATGATGTGAAGATGACCTAACGAAAAGAGAGTGAAAAAGTGATAGAAAATCAAAGAGAAAGACAATGGTTCTATTTTTTAACGAAAACTTTCACAAAATTGTTGATCGCCAAATTTTGAACCATTGGATCGTGTTGAAATTTGACCAGTCTGTTCGCAACACATAGAGTTTTGTTTTGAAGGGTTGGATCGTTGTTTGGAGCTCTAGTTCTGTAATTGCTGCCAAACAGAATCTGTAAAACTGGGTGATTTTCAATTTTTTTTATCTTTCAATTGTTCATCTTTTATGTATGAAAGTATTGGTAGGTAGTAAAATTTTTATGACTTTTTTGGATTCATTTTTCCTCAATTTTATCATAATAAGAGAAGTTAACAAGTGTGGACTCCTCACAAGTTTCATGGCTTTTACTCTTCACATCGATGGGGTTTTCAACGTATAATTCGTGTTTTCTCTTTTCTTTTAGTCTTCGAAAATTTTATAGTTTATTATTGTCCATTTTTGGTTGATTGTCTTGGAGAAGATCCTAGTGGGCTGTTGATATATTGTTTGGATCCTATCATTTGGTATCAGAGCGGGTTTTAATTTAATCATTGTTATGGAGTCTACTAGTAATGGTGGAGTAGTTCAATGATTGAATTGAAATCAACCAATTATTCCATATGGAGACCGATGATGGAGAATTTTTTATATTGCAAAGATTTGTTTGGTCCAATTGAAACAACCATAAAAATTTATGGCATAATTTCTAAACCGGTAAAACCAGAGAAAATTGATGAAAAGGATTGGGGAAGTTAAAGAGAAAAACTTTGGGGACTATTAGTCAATGGATTGAAATTAGCTTTTTCTAAGGAGTCCGATCCATATGAGTTGTGGAAAAAATTGGAAGGTCTTTATGAAAGGAATACTGCACATAATAAAGCTTCATTAATCAGGCGACTTGTTCATTTGAAATTGAAGGGTGGAAAGTTTGTTTCTGAGCATTTGAATGATTTTCAGGATATTATTAATAAGTTGACTACTATGAAGATTGATGATAACTTGTAGAAATACAAGTTATTTAGACCACCTTATCTAGATATTGCAGCCAAAAGTTAGTAAATATGCGCCAATTGTATGAAGATTAGCTTAGAATTACAATAATTATAAATAATCGCAATTACACCCACTAACGCCATAAAGATGGAAGACAAGACGAGTTTTACTCTGTTTTGCAGGAAACCAAGTCACCGCTTGCGCTCAAGGCTCTCGAGAAACTGATCAACGCATCTCTGTCACATTGTGCTCGTCAATCAACAATGAAGAGACGATCACCGCAATGACGGCGCAATGCGACAGTCGATCCAGAGTTAACTTTCAACCGCATGCGGTAATAAAAACAACACCGCATGCAAATCCACGATCGAAAGATGCAGCTGAGCAACGCAAAAGCAGAGGATTGAGACACGTGTACAACTAACGGTTGTGCAGAATTGACGGGCTGATTGCATAACAGAAGGAATAAAATCCCTCCATCTTCGGAATTACCATAACCATCAGTGGGGACCACAAGGCCGGAGTCAAAGACCTGCACCTATAAATACCTCATAGATTTCAGAGAAAACTTATGCTACTTGATATGGGGTTAAGTGCTGCTAAACTGTTGAGAGAAAAGGCTGAGCTAAGTGCTTAAGTGAAGAAATCCAGGAAGAAGACGAGATAAGGCTGAGAGGTGAATCTCAAATTTAATCTGCCAAATACCCGATCGGAAGCTCTGTGCATAGATCTCTGCTACCGGTGGAGAAAGCCTGAGAGAGAACCTCTCCCTACCATCAAATCCATCCTATCCGGCAAGCAGATCTCTATCGAATCAGTGCCAAGACATTGGCACTTGTTTGTATCCGTTCTATCTCTTTCATCGTTGTATTTCACTTTCTCTTTATCTTTTCATTCACACACCATGTATCAAATGCTTAATAGATATATTAAATGTTTCGATAGCTTTCATATACCATTCTCTATCTATTTCTATTCCTCCATTAATCATTTTCTCCATGATGTCTTTTCAATCTCCTGATAGTTAATATGAATCAAACAAGTACTTAATCTATGTTAAAGGTACAAAATGCGTTTAGCTAAGGCATGCTAGACGGCATCTTCACCTGTGAGAGCAGAAGTTAAGATGCCATTCTGATCTATCGAGAGAGGGTTAGAAGAATGCGTTAACTAAAGCGAGTAATACTTCCAGACATGGAAGCAACCTTGCATTCATATGTTATTCTCTGTTTCACCACAGACATGTGAGAGCATGGCCGATCACTGAAAGGTGTACGTCAAGAGAAGAACAGAACAGTATTTCTAGCTTCAACGCAATTGAGAACTTGCGCTGTTTATATTATTTTATCACAATTTATATACCTGTATAAACACATTTTTAAAGATTGAAAACCTGGTCGCATATATCATGAACATATCACAATAACCTAAAACAGTACCTGAGTTCGACCTTAGATCACACCGAGAAACTTGCGGTGGAATTACACTTGGTTCCATCATAAGGAAACTTGTGACAACGCATGGCATACTACGTGAACATCCATAATTAATGCATATCTAGCAGTAGTATCGCATCATTTCGAGCATAGAACATCATCAATCATACGTATCAGCGATTAGTCAACAGGTTTATTGCGCTTTGCCGGGGACTGGTTAATGGTTTATTGTTTGAGTGTGTTTTTGGTATTTTGCAGGACAGATCTCATTGTACTGGCTGTTCAACGTGGAGAGCAGCCTGACGATTTATGACTCCTGGTGTTGAACCGAAATTCGAAGTTGACCCTGAGATCGAGTATACTTTCCGCGTAAGGGCACGTCAGAACTGAATTAGGCGAAAGAAGGCAGCCAGCATGGCGGACAACAATGATAATGTGGTACCGGTTTGCAAACCAAGGGGATGTTCGACAGACTCAAGATCCTATTTTCCTAGCGGCTGATCGTAACATCCCAATGCGTAATTATGCAGCACCCAATTTGTATGATTTTTTCCTAGAATCTCAAGGCCGACTGTGGAAGAGAATGCGCGTTTCGTGATTAAGTCGGTCATGCTACAGATGATTCAAAATGCCTGGCAGTTTGGGGGTCTGTCAGGTGAAGACCTACACGCCCATCTGACCAGCTTTGTCGAGATGTGCGGCAATTTTTCCTTACCTGGCGTGACCCCGGAGAATATAAGACTGTATCTGTTCCCTTACACCTTGAGGGATGAGGCTAAGAGGTGGGCTTACTCACTTAAGCCAAATGAAATCACTTCATGGGATCAACTCGTAGAGCAGTTCATGAAGAAGTTCTTCCCACCTGCCGTTAACACAAGGTGACGAAAGGATGTGTTAAACTTCGAGCAGATGGAGAATGAGACCCTAAGCACCGCCTGGGTGCGATTTAGTAGACTGGTGAAAAACTGCCCGCATATCGGGATCCCCGATTGCGTCTTGATAGAAACGTTTTATAATGGCTTGAATAGAACAACGCAGGCTGTTGTTGATGCCTCTGTGATAGGAGGTTTTATGGATAAGACATACACAGAGGCTAAAGTCATCCTCGACCGCATCTCGCAGAATATGGATGATTGGATCAACGATGGATATGGAGGCCGAGGCACCGAGAGAAGGAAAAGTGAAACAGCCATTGTCCCTGCGGAGACAATGACCAGGTTGGCCGCACAAATGGCCGTGGTGACCTCGATCCTCCAGTCAATGGCAATCAACCAAGGAGCCATTGCTCCACAATCAGTGCAACTGCTGCACCTGCTTAAGTGGCCGCAATCAGTTGCGTCAATTGTGGAAGGGCTCATGGAGCTGACATGTGCCCATTGAACCTTCAGCAAGTGTGTGCTATCCAGAACAACCCCTTCAGCAATACCTATAATCCGGGCTGGAGGAGCCATCCTAACTTCGGTTGGGGAGACAATCCCAACCAAGGGGGGCCAGTTAATCATCAAGGGGGTAGTAGAGGGAATTCGCCTTTTCACCACAATCAAGGGCAATCAAGACTGTACAACTAGCAACCATCATCATCTAACACCTCGAGAAGCTCGTTAGAGACGCTGCTGAAGCAATATATGGATAAAAATGATGCAGTGATGCAAGCACAAGCGTCTTCAATAAGGAATCTGGAGATCCAGGTGGGCCAACTGGCCTCTGAGCTAAGAAGTCGAGCACCGGGAACATTGCCCAGCAAATCAAAAGCCTCAAGATTTATAGGAAAGAAGCAATGTCCTTAAGACATTGAGCAGGCAAGCCTGATCACCTGCGGAGATGTGGATTGCGATCACTCATGACAACGCAATTTTTGGTCCATATCTCAATACTATGTTTAATGCTTTATTGAATTTCTGTCTCTTGGAATTTTGAATTTTGTCTTCAATTCTTCATTTAAGTTTGACTTTATGAATTTATTTCCTCATTTATTTCTTTGCATTTAATTTTGTCTCGTCTTTAATTCCTTGACTTTTTCTGTAATTAATGCGTTGAGCTTTAATGGTGAATGATTGAGCAATAAAGAGAAAATTTATTGCCACAAGTCACAGCACTTGCGTTGATGGAAAAAATATATAATAAAAATAAGTGAACAATTAACAACAAGAAAGTAAGGCGATAATGGATGCATCTCAAACCAATAAGAGTCGCTTTGCGTTCATCTAACTCAACTGTATTAAGTTGAGGGGCATGTTGCGCTCGTGTATGTTCTTTGCCCGTCCTTAACTAAATGCACTATGTTGAGGTATCTTCTAGAAATTCGTTGGTTAAAGGGTGTGTTGCGGGGATATATGCGTTGTTGCCCGCCCTCTGCGAAAATGCAGTTGCGTTGGTGAGCACAATGCGGTAAACTTTATCTTGCGTCCATTCAAATAAAATATTAAAGAAAAATTCTTTTGGCAATTTAAGGGGGGGAGTCCAATCGATTCGTATCCTCAAGCAATTATGACTTCGCAAATGAAAGGACAACTTTATCTGAAATTCCATAACTAAGGGAGGTGGAACGATGTGCCTGTTGAGCTGCTCGAGGCCTATCGCTACAAAAATCGTGTTGGGCCCTACCACGGCCCAACCTATAAATACGGCCTCCTCCTTCATTGAAAATTCTTTACCTCACTTTGGCAAACCAAAAACCCTAAGCGTCCTACACCCAGACCTTTCTTTCTCTTCAACAGCTCAAGTTTTTTCCAGGCCGTTCCAAGCTCGTATCCATGGCTGACAAAATTCCCACACAATCTGCTTCACTTCCACACCTGACCAAGTAGCCATGCGAGAGGTAACATTCCTGGCTGCCAGTCGCAGGCTTGCCGCTCAAGCCCTCACTATCCTCAGACTTGCCAGGAGAGCCCGGAGAAACCCTCTGGACGTTAGGCCTTCTTTGTTCAAGTGAGAAAGAAGCACCAAGAGCATGCCTACTCCAACACCTGCCATCTCAATTGAAAGTGAAAGGAAGAGACGCGATGATACGGAGGTGTTTGGCAATATCTTGAGTACTTTGGAGCAAGGAGGTGGACTGCCCGAGGCAGGGGTTGTAAACCAACCACTATCTATGGAGGAGGAGGCAGTGGTAGGGGCAGATGGAGCAGTGAATGGTGGAGTAGTGGTGGTGGTTGAAGAAGAAGAAACGGGGAATGATGTTCTGGTCCTAGAAACTAAAGAGGCAACTGTCATCGCAGAAGCCTATGATGGACCTCCACGAAGAGAAGAAGAAGCGATTGCGAGAAAGGAAAGAGAAGAAGAAGAGATTGCGATAGAGGAGGTTAAGGAAGCTAAAGTTGCATTGGAGACCCCTGAAATTGCGATAGAGGAGGTTGCAGGGGATGCGCAACCAGAAGGGGCTGAGAAGAAAAAGAAGAAGAATAAGAGCAAGGGAAAAAAGGCTGGAGAGGCGGAGTCTTCACATCATCGTAAGGAAAGAAAGAACAAAGAGCAAAAGGATGATGATGAAGATGAAGAGGCCAAGAAGAAGAGGAAGAAGAAGTAGAAAGAAGAAAGAAAATTGCGCCGGCGTGAAGCGAGGCGCTTGAGAAAAGAAGAGGAAGTGAAACAGAGGGCTGCGAGCCCTGATGGAGAATCAACCTTCATAAGGGAGGATAGGGGGAAACGACACAGTTAATGGAATCGGCATAACCCATACCAACGCAAATAGTTGCGACGATGAAGAGAAGAAGCAAAGGGAGCCCTCCTAATGCGGCGTCGCAGGGAGAATGTGCCACAATGGTCAACAATTGACCCTCAAAAATTAATTATGGCATTAGAAGAGGAAGAGAAGCAAGAAAAGATGGAGCGAGGCAAGCTCATCATCGTAGAGGGGACTAGAAGAAGAAGATTGGAGTTTGAAGAAATGCGAAGCAACAATGAGCTTGCCAGAATTGAAGGGATACGAAGCACGATGAGGAACAACATCTGTTGCTGGCCTCTGAGCAATTTGAAGAAGAATTTACGAGAGAAGAAAGAGAAAAAGAAGAAGAAGAGAGAACGAAGAAAGAAGAAGAGGACAGATTATTGAAGGAAGAGAAAAGGAAAAAGCACGAAGCCAATAAGCGTCGCTTATATAAGAAGAAGGGAAAAGAACTCGCAGAGCGTGAGAAAGAAGAACAACACAAGGAGTGGGAAAAGAAAGAAAGACAAGTAGCCCGTCTTGTGCTGGCTAAGGAAAAAGGCAAGGCAATTGCGGAGAGTAGTGAACCTGCACCGGCCAGTAAGCGTTCATCAAGGAAAAAGAAGAATGATGATATGTTGATCGAGATGGGCTTCTTTCCTACGCCGAATCCACTACCTGACCTTATCACGAGCGTGATTGTGGAATATGGGTGGGACATTCTGCCAGTGCCCATCCATCATTATGCCTCAGGTGGTGCGGGATTTTTATCATAGGCGTCTTCATGGAAATAGGGATGCAGTGACCTTTAAAGAAGAATCAGTATCCTTCAGCGCAAGGGACATCAACAAAATATATCAAATGAAAGACAACCCTGATGCACCAAGGAATAAAATTATTGATGATCCCACGGAGCAACAGATGGAAGACGCGCTGAGGATATTAACGCAACCGGGCACAAAGTGGTCGGTCTTGCTCAAAGGCATCCATACCTTGGAGTCCAAGTTCTTGCTACCGGAGGGAAGGCTCTGGGTTTACTTGGTTAAGAAGCGGCTGATCCTAACAACGCATGACAGAACGGTATCAAGGGATCAGATCATGACCGCATACTGCATAGCCCGTGACATTCCTATCAACGTAAGGTAGTTGATCGCAAGGCAGATCAGAGCATTAATGGGGCATGTTCGGGGGCAGTACTTCTTCCTGTGAATCATTTCAAGTCTATGCCTGTCTATGGGTGTAGGCATTGATGAGGAGCCCATGCCAGAAGTCCACGACCTCATCAATATAAAAATCTTGAGGATGCTCCTCAAAGATTTTCCACACTGCCCCGAGCTGTCAGCAAAGAGGCCTGCGATCGATTTGAATGCGCCTCAAGAACCAAGGCCCAAAAGACAGCGAAGAGAAGATAAGGGAAAAGAGAAGTTCCAGGAAATACCAACGCAAAATCCGGAACCTATGAACCCTCTTCCCTTAGTCATCCAACCTCCAAGCCCTCCGAGCCCGCTAGTGCAACCCTCTTCCCCCTTACACGAGCATTTTACAAACTTTCTTCTTGTCCCCAACTCTCTTGTTGTTTACCCAGCAGCCTCACCTCCACCAACAGCTCTATCTCCGTAACCCACCATTCCATCGCTGCATGTTGATGACCTACACGATTTGGGTGAAGGCACCTCTGCCCAACCCCCAAACGATGATGGCGAGACATCGTAGGCAAAACCACCCTTCACTTCCATGGCTACTGTGTTAGTTGAAATGAGAACCCTCTTCTCTCAACAGCAAGAGCTTGTCTTTCAACAGCACCACTTCTTCAATCAACGTTTTGAGGTAGTAATGGAGCGCATTGATGAGATTCAACGCAATGCTGTAACTTCAAGGGAGGTGCTCATCAATATGCAGCGCAGTATGCATAGGATCTTCGTGCACCAAAGACAGATAGCGGAGCGTAATCAAAAGTATTTCAATTTTCTCACCGCATATCTACATGGTCCGATGGTGCCTCCGCATCTAAGGTAGCACTTATTGTTTGACGACGCTTCGTCTGCACCACCTCAACAACCTCCCCAGATCCCCCTGCTCCTCAACCTTAATATTTACACTTTCTTCCAATATGATTTTTTTATGTGGCCATTCTTTTTTTGTATTCAATTAATTTATTCTTTGTAAGTTAATCAAATTCTTTGACTCTTGTGCAGGCAATAGAAAATTTGGTATTGCATTCATTTGTACCTTATTTGTATACTTTGTTAATATTCAATACAATCAGAGTACATATTCACTCTAATTTTTGTCTGTGCCTTTTTCTTTATCTTCCTTTGCCAATTTTTGTAATGTTCTCAATATTTTAATTTTGTTTTCTTCATTATGTTACAATGATGTATTATATGTTTATACTTAGAAACATTTCCCATACTTAGTAATTTCTGACTAACACTTAGTCAATTCTTAGTTTAGCAGTACTTTACCTTTTATCTTTCAAAGTTCTGCTCAAACTTTCTTTTTGCAATTTTCTTCTAAGTGTTTGTCTAGTCTCTCCAAACAATGCAATGAGGACCTTGCTCACCTTTAAATTTGGGGGTGGGGAAGGTCTGAACAGATGAGATCAAGAATATGCAGTATTTAAAAAAATGCGTTCATATTCATATAAAAAAAAATTCATACAAAGCTCCAATATCAGCACAAGGGAAAACCTTAAAAATGTTCCCAACCTGATAAGAGTTTAGTTGTGAAAGGAGCCTACTCGTAGTTGGATGTTCATGTGACACCCGTAGGAGCAAGCTAAAACGAAGGTAGGTTTCCAAGAACAACACAATATGAAATAGAATAAAAAAAGAAAAATAAATAAATGTAAGAGACAAATCCTCTGAAATTCATGAGTTAAAGTTGAAATTGGCACACAACCGTAGTTGGATGTTCGCATGACACCCGTAGGGATAATCCAAAACGAAGAGTGTAACCAATGATTAGCAGTCTCTAAGTGAATAAATGACGCAAAGTCTTGACCATCGTATATAGATACATCAAGTTGTTTTGACAAAGAAGAGATAAACATTCTATTTTGAAAACTAGTAAAGTATCTTTGAGCAGAATTTTGTCATATAGAAGAATAAAGTAGGGCTCGCTAAGAATTAGCAAGGATAGAAGGAAAGTGCAATGTCAAGAAATGTGCCTAAGTGTAACATTCGAAGCACCCAATCGATGTAAAAATAGAGGATAGGAATTGAGCATGATTGCCTTAGTGGAAGATATGCTTGAGGACAAGCAGATATCTAAATTTGGGGGTGTGATAACTTGTAGAAATACAAGTTATTTAGACCACCTTATCTAGATATTGCAGCCAAAAGTTAGTAAATATGCATTGATTGTATGAAGATTAGCTTAGAATTCCAATAATTATAAATGATCGCAATTACACCCACTAACGCCATAAAGATGAAAGACAAGCCGAGTTTTACTCTGTTTTGCAGGAAACCAAGTCACCGCTTGCGCTCAAGACTCTCGAGAAACTGATTAATGCATCTCTGTCACATTGTGCCCGTCAATCAACACTGAAGAGACGATCACCGCAATGACGGCGCAATGCGAGAGTTGATCCAGAGTTAACTTTCAACCGCATGCGGTAATAAAAACAACACCGCATGCAAATCCACGATCGAAAGATGCAGCTGAGCAACGCAAAAGCAGAGGATTGAGACACATGTACAACTAACGGTTGTGCAGAATTGACGGGCTGATTGCATAAAAGAAGGAATAAAATCCCTCCATCTTCGGAATTACCATAACCATCAGTGGGGACCACAAGACCGGAGTCAAAAACCTGCACCTATAAATACCCCATAGAATTCAGAGAAAACTTATTCTACTTGATATGGGGTTAAGTGATGCTAAACTGTTGAGAGAAAAGGCTGAGCTGAATGCTTAAGTGAAGAAATCTGGGAAGAAGACGAGATAAGGCCGAGAGGTGAATCTCAGATCTAATCTGCCGAATACCCGTTCAGAAGCTTTGTGCATAGATCTCTGCTACCGGTGGAGCAAGCCTGAGAGGGAAGCTCTCCGTACCATCAAATCTATCCTATTCGGTAAGCATATCTCCATCGAATCAGTGCCAAGATATTGGCACTTGTTTGTATCGGTTCTATCTCTTTCATCGTTGTATTTTACTTTCTCTTTATCTTTTCATTCACACACCATGTATCAAACACTTAATAGATATATTAAATGTTTCGATAGCTTTCATATACCATTCTCTGTCTATTTCCGTTCCTCCATTAATCATTTTCTCTATGATGTCTTTTCAATCCCCTGATAGTTAATATGAATCAAAGAAGTACTTAATCTTTGTTAAAGGTATAAAATGTGTTTAGCTAAGGCATGCTAGACAGCATCTTCACCTGTGAGAGCAGAAGTGAAGATGCCATTCTGATCTATTGAGAGAGGGTTAGAAGAATGCGTTAACTAAAACGAGTAGTACTTCCAAACATGGAAGCAACCTTACGTTCATTACATTATTCTTTGTTTCACCATAAACATGTGGGAGCATGGCCGATCACTGAAAGGTGTACGCCAAGAGAAGAGTGGAACCATATTTCTAGCTTCAACGCAATTGAGAACTTGCGCTGTTTATATTATTTATCTTTCTCTTTCTATTATGTTCATAAGACTTGTCGCCGCATTCCACATCTTTGCATTACTTTCAGAGCCAGCCTTGACCCCAACATCTTGTAACATGAAGCCTGTATCTTGTATCATCTAGCTTAGGTTTATTATATTTTATTTTATTATCGCATCTTTACTGCTTTACTTTATTTTATCGCAATTTATATACCTGTACAAACAGATTTTTAAAGATTGAAAACCTGGTCGCATATATCATGAACATATTGCAATAACCTAAAACAGTCCTTGAGTTCGACCTAGAATCACACCAAGAAACTTGCGGTGGAATTACACTTGGTTCTATCGTAAGGAAACTTGTGACAACACATGGCATACTACGTGAACATCCATAATTACACATATCTAGTAGTAGTATCGCATCATTTCGAGCATAGAACATCATCAATCATACCTATCAGCGATTAGTCAACAATTGATTCTGATGATGAATTGCAGGCTTTTTTCTTGTTGAGTTCTCTACCAAACAGTTGGGAAACCTTGCTTGTGACTATTAGAAACTCTGCTCCAGAAGGTTTTTTGTCTTTTGATGTTATCAAACAAAACATGTTCAATGAAGAGATAATAAGAAAGAAGATAAGAATTGATGACTCACATGCTTTTGTTCTAAGAATCGTGGAAGAAACAAAAGTGGGGACCAAAAGTTCATGGTAACTCGAAGAGAAGGTCCAAGTCTAAAGACAAAGAGACTAGGACATATCATTATTGCAACAAGCCTGGCCATATCAAAAAGTTTTGACTACCGTTGGAAGAAAGAACAATGATTTGTGCAACTAGTGAATGTCATCATGCAGAGAGTTCAAACACATAGTGGCTAGAAGATTCAAGTGCTTCATACCATTGTATTCCCCAAAAAGAGTATTTCATGAACTATCAATCTGGTGATTTCTGTAGTGTTAAGATGACTAGCATATTTAGGTTAGGTGATATTCGTGTGAAGACAAGTGTTGAGTGCACACTTACATTAAAGAATGTACGCCATATTTTTTATTTACGCCTTAACTTGTTGTCTGCAAATGTTCTTAATCAAGAAGGATTTTGACATACCTTCGATGATGGTAAGTGAAAATTGTCTAAGGGTTCAATAATAGTTGCTCAAGGTGAGTTGTGTTGCTTTTTGTATAAAACAAACTTGAGTATATGTTATTCTAAGCTGAATGTAGTCAAAGAAAAGAATTATCCAAATTTGTGGCATCGAAGGCTAAGGCATATGAGTGATAAGGGGATTAAGTTGTTAGTAGGTAAATCTCTCATCCTTGTGATCATTGTTTGGTAGGTAAGCAGCATAGAATTTCCTTTTCTGGGAAGTCCACCAGAAGGCAAAGAGAATTGAATTTAATAAATTTTTATATATGTGGTCTTATTGAGGTGGAGTCTCTTGGTGACAACAAATATTTTGTTAGTTTTGATGATGCTACTCAAAGAACTTGGGTGTATATGTTGAAGACAAAAAACCAAGTGTTTGAGATCAGAAAGGGAGGCCGAAAGAAAATTTAAGTGTCTTCCATCTGATAATGGTGGTGAGTATACTTCGAATGAGTTCAAGTATTATTGTTCAGAACATAGGATTAGACATGAGAAGACAGAACCCGAAACACTACACCACAATGGAGTTGCTGAGAGGATGAAAAGAACCATTGCGGAGAAGGTGAAATGCATGCTTAGAATGTTTGTTCTTCCTAGGACATTTTGAGGTGAAGCAGTGCAATGTGCTGTGTATTTGATCAATAGATTTCCATCAATTCCTCTTGGTCTAAACATTCTAGAGAGAGCATGGAAGCGACATGATCCCACTTATTTTCATTTCAGAGTCTTTGGCAGCAAGGCAATCATGCATGTGCCTATAGAATAGAGGCCAAATCTTGATTTGAAGACCAATCCATGTTTTTTGTTGGATATTGGGATGAAAATATGGTTACAGGCTCTATGATTAAGAAAAGAAAAAGGTAGTGAGAAGCATAGATGCAATATTATTTAAGCACAAGAAGGGTACAGATCTTCTGAGTACAAGGTACACTTCTACTTCATAATTGTTTTTTTATACTACTAATGATTCTACTTCTACTCCTTATGTTGTTAAGTTGACAACGAGAATGTTGATGATGTACATGATGATGTTGATGAGATACAACCTGATGGTATTGTACCAGATCATGTTGATGATGATGATCTTAATGAGTCTTCATCTAATGAAGAAATTCATGAGGAAGATGCAGATAAGAAAGTGAGTCATTAAGAAGTTCATGAGCAGGGGAACAACCTATTCCCCAAGTGGAGAATACTTAAGCTCGAAAATCCACCGGAGAACGTAAACCTTCAACAAGGTATCCAAGCTCAGAGTTCATTGTAGTTAGTTAAATGGAGAGCCAGAAAATTATCAAGAGTGAAGGAAATCTAAACAGAGATCTCCATGAGCAGCAGAAGTGGATCATTCCAAATTCCATTCAGAATGAATACAACAATTACAATCTAACCAGAAACGAACAGATTATGCATAAATAGAAATTATAGCATGCTATAAGAGAATACAAGGGATACGTATATGTACCTTTGATGAACTATTCTGCAAGTATCCCTCGATCAGTTTCCAATGCGTCCAACAATGCACTCGAACGCAACGAACGGAACAGCACCTCCACGAACGTCTGAATGAGCCTCGATCTCAATCGAGTCCAACTCGATCCTCGAACTGAGTTAGAATACCACCACAAGTGTTGCCTTGGTATTCTCGGTGTGAGAATCTAGGAGTCGTGGGCTCTGTATGATCTTAGATTGAGGAAGAAAGAAGGTACACGATCGAGTAGACGATCGAGTAAGTGGGAGATAAAGACTGTCTATCGTATAGACGATGTACTTAATCATTTAGAAGACGGAAGCCTATCGTATAGACTTTGCTACTCGATCATGTAAGAACGATCAATGAGTAACTATCGTATAGTCAACTCTAGACGATCGTGTATGCTTTCAACAACTATTGCTTAGTAAAAACTCTTTTTACTTGATAGCCTTTTCCATGAGATTCTTCTGCATGAATCAACTGCTAAAATTTGGACAATGATTTTCCTTTTATCTCACGGTTACCGTAAATCTTTCAATAACCTCCCACTCAAATCGGTTATTAGAGAAAAAGAATAAATTATCATATAATTAATATATTATAAATAGATATGATAACAAACTTATCATATTATATTTATAACCTATAGTTTTAATATTTCATCATATGAAACATATAAACCATAGTTCTTTTTCTATTTTATGGTACTTAATATAAATTATATTTATATTAATTCCTCCATTTAATGTATCTAATACATCATACCAATTATATCACATATAATTTAATTTCCTCTCGTTAATTTGAACACTTTAAACTAACCCAAAATCTGATTCTCAACTTGAACCCATTAAGCTACCAAAGGGACCTCATGGACCTGTAGCTTGAAGCTCCAACGGTACGTGAATAACTGACTAAACTCTTTAGTCACGAGATCCATTATCCATTAACTACCGGGCACTCCACTAAAGATCGACAGCTGCACTTTTCTCACTACAAATATATTTCTGTGTCCAAATAACCAATCAACAGTGCGATAACTCTTCAAAAATCGCTCGTAAGTATAGCTGGACCAATTTACCGTTTTCCCCCTGTAGTTACATCTAACCCCTTAAGTACCATCGATTCCTCTAATGAACAATAAGTAATAGTCCTATTATGACCGAGTCCTCTCTTGGCCACTATGTTCAAGACCTTGAATCAGTCTTTAAGGGAGCAATTTATCTACTTACCCCTACTTCGGAGAAGGAGTGAATTCTGTCTTGTGTAGCTGAGTTTCCAACTCCCCAATAAGAAGAATCCCCAAAAAGGTAGGCTTGTTGAGTTGGCAATCTGGCTACTCTCACCCATACTAATCAAAGGACCGTTCTCATAGACAGGAGTTCACAACTTACTCAGGATTAAGGTCATGCACCTATGGTCATTTTAGTGAAATGTAAGTCTCAATTATCAATAGCGTTATATAAAAAGATTAATCATTTCATGGCTTGGTCTTATACAAACTCTTTTTATAGAACACCCCGGCTCATATGTCTCTACATGAATGGTTAGGATCAGACTATTTGTAGCACTTTACAACACTTGTAAATATCTACAAAGTGGGTCGTATCTGTAGTGTCACCAAGATAAAGTATCCCTCCTATATTCTTATACTACAGACGATTTAGGTTATTACTTAAGGCATGATCCACTTGTATGTCTCACATACATACTTAAGTTACATGAAATAACCACGGATCTTTGTTTATTGGATATGAGTAAATGCATATAAAATAACATTTATTTTATATGTTTAACAATGTGTTATTGGATATGAGTATATGTTTAAAATAACATTTATTTCACATACATGAAATAACAATGTGTTTAAAAACTATGAGACCATCGGGAGAATTAGGACACCAATCCAATAAAGAGGTCATGTCTCATAATGAAAAAGACCAATGGCTCAATGTAGTGAAGGAGAAGATGAATTTTCTGGAAAAGAATGGAACGTATATGCTAGTGAAGCCTCCAAAGGCCAAGAAAGTATTGAAAAACATATGGGTTTTCAAGTATGAGAAGAATGGTGAGAAGTGAAGGAATTGGAATTCTCACAGCGAAAGCATACGAATGCCGATGTCTTAAAAAAAATTTTAAAGAAACTTAAGCATACACCCTTAAGCATGTGATAAACATACACCCTTAAGCATGCATCTACTGTAATTTTGGAGAGGAAAAGGGAGATCGAATACTAACCCTTAAAGAACCCTTCTTCTCATTTTCTCTCCGGTGAGATTATGATCATTAAATATACTCCTCTTGAACCTGAACACCACAAACATAACAACCCAACAAACTTGGCAAGGACACCACCACAAGAAGACTTCCTTGTTATTTTCAAGGTGAGAATCATAGGATAGTTGAGTGGGCTTCGTATGTGTTAATTTTGGTGAAAGGGAAAGTCTTATTGTTGAGAGAAAATGTGCAAAGGAATTGATGAAGAAGATGGAGAGTTCTTCTGTAAAAATATTGTTTACGTGAAAAAACAAAAAATTGGCTTCCCAGAATCCTAACTCCTCTTCATTAATCACTTAATTGAGAGAAAGTAGTTAAATAACTCCTTCCATAATAACTTCCGAGGAGTTATTATTTTGAATTCAAAAATTCAAAATTAAATTATACCAAACCAATTTAATATAAAATATATACTACATGTTATATTCCATGTAAAATATAATCTATAGTTCATTATATCACATATAATATAAACTATATTTTACATTCTCTCATATAATCTATAGTATTAATATAAATCATATGCATATTAATTTTAACCTATAGTTTCTATATTAATCATATTCATATAATTAATATTTTAATCATATTCAAATATTTATCTCTCATTAAACTTTATATTAGAATGTATCATCATACATTATACAAGTTATATCTCATACAATTAATTTAAACAATTCAAATTAATCCTAAAATTAATTTGATTCTCATAAACCTTATCGAGCTAATAAGGGGATCTTACGGACCTACATATTAAAGCTCCAATGATACATGATTAATTGATTGAATTATTTAATCAAATTAATCAAAATTCATTAACTATTGGTCACTCCACTAAAGATCGACAATTGCACTCTTCGCACTGTAGATATATTTCTTTGTCCATTGGATATAAACAATCAACAATATATTGACACTTCACAAATTGCTTGTAAGTACAACTGGGTGAAAATTACCATTGTACCCCTCTAGTTACATCTAACTTCTTATGTACCACTGATCCCTCTAATGAACAATTAGTCATAGTCATATAACTAGACCCCTCTTTGGCCAGTGAGAGGGTGAGGGCCCTTATTGTTCAAGACCCAGAATCAGCCCTTGAGGGAGTAATTCATTTACTTATCTTAACAAAGGGAATGAGTAAATTCCATCTTGTGTATTTGAGTTCCCAACTCCCCACTCAAATGAATCCCCAAAATAGTAGGCATATTGAGTCGGTGAATCTGGTCGCTCTCACCCATGCAAATCAAAGGATCGCCATCATAGGCAGGAGTTCACAACTCACTTTGGATTAAGGTCAAGTCATCTATGGTCATCCTAGTGAAATGTAAGTCTCTTCATGTTATGATGTTATAAAGAGAAACTAATCTTTTTGTGGTCCGATCTTATACAAACTCTTTGTATAGGATACCTTTGCCCATATGTCTCCATATGAATGATCAGGATCAGATCATTTGTAACACTTTACAGCAATTGTAACAATTACAAAGTGGGTCGTATATGTAGTGTCACTAAGATAAAGCACTCAACCTTATCCATATACTACTGATCATTTAGGTTATTATTAAACTTGATCCACCTGTATGTCACCGCCTAGGATCTTACTTTATTAGATTGAGTTAATGCACATATAAAATAACGATTATTTTACTAATAACAATTTATTTATACAAGTTTACAAACTGCGAGAATATAAGAGATTTAGGATACCAATTCCAACAATCTCTCACTTGTCCTAAAGTTAGTGGAGTGAAATGTACTAAATAAAGTACACAACACAATAAATTAGGGTATACACTATATCCATAACATCTCCCACTTGACTTAGAGAATATGTTGCATATCCCGTCGACCTAGAATTTCTAGATGACCCTCGAACATTTAAGCCGTGAGAGCCTTCATAAATAAATCAGCAACGTTATGCTTCGAAGAAATTTTCATGACTAACACGTCAACTCGTTGCACAATCTCCTAGATCAAGTGATATTTTCTTTCAATGTGTTTGGCTCTTTTATGAATCCGAGGTTCCTTTGAATTTTTCACAATACCACTATTATCACAATAAAGTGTGATGGGTAAAGACACATTTGGAACAACTTCCAGATTAGTAAGGAACTTCATAAGCCACAAAACTTCCTTAGTAGCTTCACAAGCAGCTACGTATTCAGTCCATTGTGGAGTCCACGATACATCCTTGCTTAATGCTTCGCAAGACTATAGCTCCCCCATTAGGAGTAAACACTGACCCTGATGTGGATTTTCTAGAATCTCTACCAGTTTGAAAGTCAGAGTTTGTGTATTCTGTAAGGATCAAATCCTTAGCTTCATACACAAGCATATAGTCCCTCGTTCTCCTTAGATACTTGAGGATTGTTTTGACCGTTGTTCAGCGATCTAATCCTGGATTTGATTGATATCTGTTGACAATCCTTAGATACTATATAGAAAATGTCAAGTCTGGTACATAACGTTGCACACATAAGGTTGCCAACAACCAATGCATAGGGATTTCATCTCATTTTTTCAACCTTTTGAGGAATATTTAGGACAATGTTCCTTAGACAAAACAATTTTATGCTTGAAAGGTAATAAACCTTCTTGGAATTGTGCATCAAATATCTGACAAGCATCTTGTCAATATACAATGCCTGAGACAAGGCCAGCGTTTTGTTCTTATGATCCTTAATGATATAGATCCCTAGAACAAACTGCATCTTACCCAAACTTTCCTTTGGAACTGGGCAGATAGTCATTTTTTTACATCTGTCAATAATCCTACATCATTCCCAATGATTAGGATATCATCCACATACAATACAAGGAAAACTACTGAACTCTTAATGATTTTCTTGTAAACACAAGGCTCATCAACATTCTGATCAAAACCATAAGATTCGATCACGGTACCAAATCTTATATTCCAAGATCGAGATGCTCGTTTCAATCCATAAATTGGCTGATTAAGCTTGCAAACCTTTTGCTCTTGACCTTTCTCAATGAATCCGGGTTGATTCATGTAGATAGTCTCTTCAAGATTACTATTCAAAAAGATAGTTTTGACATCCATTTGCCATATCTCATAGTCATAATTGTAAGAGTATATCAGCATGCAGCGGAAGTAATAAGAATCAATAAGTACTCTAATTCATTAATTTTGGCAATAACTAAAGCATGCTCATCTAACATAAGAGAGTTTGAAGCCATACCTTTGTAGAACTCCTTTAGATCTTGATTCTCAGCTGTGATCTTCTACGAAATTTGTTGTGAACCACCTCAAGATCTTCTCCATTATACTCTTGGAGCTTTAGAATGAGTTATAGGACTCAAGAACAACTTGAACAAAAGGAAACTTGGAGAGAAGCTCACTGCTACAACCCACTTGAAGAACAGTTTCTTTTGCCCAAATTTTTCTGTAAAAATTCTTTGAATGCATGCCTCAATCCCACTCCAATCTTCTTTATTTATTGCAGGTCTCTCATGCAAAGAAGATGGCTGCATGAGATGCAGCTCATGCTTGGAGTTATTGAAACAAATGTAAATGGGTTTTGTGTGAGCTAGTTGAAGATGATAATGGAAAAAACCAAGTTTCCATTTTGTGTATTTTTCAATTTTTCAAACCAAATGATTTCAAAAAATCAATTTGATTTTAAAATTGAAAATATTATTAATTTTTTAAAATTAATTTTCTAATAAAATTAATAAATCATTATTTAAATAATTCAATTAATTCTAATTAATTTAATATCAAATATTAAATAATTTTTACACAAATTCACCTTCATATATTTAAATCATATTTAAATATAAATTCTCCTATTCTGTCTTATCATGCTACTCTAAAGCTAATCCATTTACGAGCTAGTAAGGGGACCTCGCAGACCTATAGATCATGGGCTCCAAGAATTCGAGATTAATTGGCTAACTCATTATACCGAATTAACCTCCATTTGTTAACGAATGGGTCACTCCACTAGCCCATAGTTAAACTCTCCACATTGTAGATATATTATGTCCACTTGATATAACCATGATCAGTAAGTCGATCATTCACAGGTCGTTCGTAATCACAACTAGGTAAGATCACCGTTTTACCCCTGCCAATACATCTCGTTCCTTAAGTTCCTACTGGCCCTCTTGTGAACATATATGATTCATAATACCTATGAATCAAGTCCTTTCTCTATCATGAGAAGGCGGGACCCCAATTGTTCAAGACCTGAAATCAATACTTAAGAGAACAACCTATCTGCTAACCCTAAAACAGGTAGGAGTGAATTCCATCTTGCAGGGCTATATCCCCAGCTATTCATTTGGTTTTATCCCTAAAATGAAAGGCTTATTGAGCAATGTTGTTAGACTACTCTCACCCATGCAAATCAAAGAATAATCCCAAACAAACAGGAGTTCATAGCTAGCTCAGGATTAAGATTGAGTTATCCTAGGTTACTTAATAATGAAATAGTCAGTTTTAACAGTAAACAGTCGTTATAAAGAAAAGTGACTATTTTCGTGGTCCAGTCTATATGAAAACTCATTACATAGGATGCTCCCACTCACATGTCTCTACATGAATGATCTGTGGATCACATCATTTGTATTACCTACAAAATGAGTCACATCCAATAGTGTTACCAGGATGAGATACCCAATTTCATCCATATACTTATTAGACCATTTAGGCTATATACTATTAACTTGATCCTGTTTATGTCACCACATAAAGTTAAAGTATTTATTGAATTTTCATAATAGAATGCAAAATCAACAACTTATATTCAATAATATTTTATTAATAAATAGAACGTTTAACACAAACTGCGATTTCTAGGACATTCCTAACAATAATATGTGGCTATGGACAAAAGAATTCAAATAGACATTAACATGACAACGTGTGAGAAAGTTTCTTCATAGTCCACTCCATCAACCTAGGTATAATCTTGTGCCACTAGTCTAGCTTTAAAGATTTGTACCTTTCCATCTACACTCATTTTTCTCTTATAGATCCACTTTCAACCTATAGGTTTTACCTCATCAATTTGATCTACAAGTTCCCAGACATAATAAAGTACATAGACTTCATTTCTTGATTCATTGTTTTAATCCATTCATCCTTGTCAACATTTTCCATTGCTTGCCTATAAGACAATGGATCTTCAACCCAATCGTCAGATATAAGGTCTTGGGCTTCTGTTAAACCCATGTAGCAAACAGTGTTGGGGTGTATGCCTTAAAGCCGCGTGGTTTTATGTTAGTTGAATTAATGGTTATTAGTTTTATATTACTTGTGCAATAATCTATTAACCTAAGATCCAAGGTTATCTAATGTAACTTAACCATGTATGTGGAGAGATATAGGTAGATCATGTTTAAGTGATAACCTAAATGGTTTGTAGTATATGGATAAGGTTGGGCACCTTATCCTGGTAACACTACTTATACGAACCGGTTTGTAGTTGTTACAATTATTGTAAAGTGCTACAAATGATTTGATCCTGATCATTCTTTTAGAGACATGTGAGCGGGGGTATCTTATACAAAAAAGTTTGTATAAAGACTGGACCACAAAATGTTAAGTTTCTCTTTATAATGTCATTGCTAGAAGAGGCTTACATTTCACTCGGATGACCATAAATGATTTGACCTTAATCCTGAGTGAATTGTGAGCTCCTGCATATGAGAATGGTCCTTTGATTTGTATGGTGAGAGTGGTCAGATTCGCCGACTCAATAAGCCTACCATTTTGGGGATTTGTCTAATTAAGGAGTTGGGAACACAAATACACAAGAAGAAATTCACTTCTTCCATATAGTTAGGGTAAGAAGATAAATTGAGGCTAATTTTGGGATTTGAACAATGAAGTGCCTCACCCTCTCTTGACCCGAAAGGGGTTTGGTCATAGTTGGACTATGACTAATTGTTCATTAGAGGGATCAATGTTACTTAAGGAATTAGATGTAACTACATGGGTAAAACGGTAATTTGACCTAGCTATACTTACGAGTGATTTGTGAAGGGTTAACACACAAATGATTGGTTATATCCAATAGACACAGAAATATATCTATAGTGCAAAGAGTTTAGCTATCGGTCTTTAGTGGAGTGACCGAGAGTTAATGAATGCTGATTAATTTAATTTAAAAGAGTTTAATAATTTAATCTCGTATCATAGAAGTTTCAATGTATAGGTCCATAAGGTCCTCTCGTTATCTCAATGAGGACTGATGAGAATCAGTTTAATTTTGGTGTGATTTGAATTGTTCGATTTTATTAAATGGAATTAATTCTATAAGATACAGTTAAATAGTGTATATTAATATATTACATATATAATATATGTTGATACATTTTAATGAGAGAAATAAATATTTGAATATGATTCAAATATTAATTATATGAATATGATTCATATAAAACCTACAGGTTAAAATTTAATGTGAATATGATTTATATTAAATTTAAATATAATTTTATGAGAGAAATAAATATTTGAATATGATCCAAATATTAATTATATGAATATGATTCATATAAAACCTACATGTTAAAATTTAATGTGAATATGATTTATATTAAATTTAAATATAATTTTATGAGAGAAATAAATATTTAAATATGATTCAAATATTAATTATATGAATATGATTCATATAAATATTATATGTTATAATTTAATGTGAATATGATTCATATTAAAATTATATAGTTTTATGAGAGAAATAAATGTTTGAATATGATTCAAATATTATTTATATGAATATGATTCATATAGGAACTATATGTTAAAATTAATATGAATATGATTCATATTAAATTTATATATTTTATTGAGAGATATTATAATTTGAATATGATTCAATTATTATTTATATGAATGTGATTCATATAAAAACTATAGGTTAAATTAAAATGCATTTGATTCATATTAATACCTTAGGTTATTTGAGAAAACAATAAACTATAGTTTATGTTATATGTGATATAATATTAACTATAGGTTATATGTTATATGTGATATAACATATAGTTTAAATATATATTAAATTCAAATTTAGAATTTGAATTTAATTATTTCAAATTTAGTAAAGGGGAGAGAGTTACAACTCCCTCACCCTTTAATCTCTCGTTCTCTCACATAACAAATGGGAGAGAGAAAGTTCTCTCCCTTTCACTCTCTCTCTGGTTCTTCTTCTTCTCTTTGTGTTGTTTACAGAGAATTTTTTTCTTTCTCTCAATTCTTTTCTCCTTCCCTCTTGCCAAACTTATGTGCAAGCCCACAACTCTGCACGGTTCCTATCTCTGAGAATAACGAGGAAGACCCCATGGTAGTGTCCAGTAATGGTGTTCGTCGGATTGGGAGAAGATGATGAGAATTGGAAAGAAACGCAAAGAATTGGTTTTCAACGGGTAAGTGATTTCTTAATCCCTTCCTCTTTAATTTGCACTATAGAAAGCATGCTTAGGTTTATGTTTTTTCATGGTTTCTGTCACTCTCAATTTTCTACGTTCTGTAAAACGAAATTTAGAGATTAATACATCTAATTGCTTCCGCTGCGGGAAATTTCAATCCCTTCAAATAGGTGGGTTCATAACCCTCCCACTACGTTAAGACGATCTCAACCTCTTGAGAAGGATGTGCTTGACTAGATGAACCAACATCAATAACTCTTGTTGATGTACTAGCTTCTTCAACAACCTTTGTTGAAGTCTTAGTAGTTTCATTAGAAATTTCACTTAATACTTGCTTTGTGGTTTGTGGTCCCTTATGTGATCTTCTTCCAAAAAGATAGCATTTTTTTATACAAACACTTTATTCTCATTAGGATAACATAAGTACCGTTTTCTTAGAAGTAGCCTACAAATAGACATACTCTCGAACAAGATTCCAACTTTTTGGGATTTATCATTAGCACATGTGTCATTAATCCTTAAATTCTGAAGTAGCATAAATTATTTTTTTGACCTCTTCAAAGCTCAAAAGATGTTTCAGAAACACACTTTGAGAGAACATTGTTCAAGATATAAATAGTAGCCTCCACTGCACATCCCCAAAACAAGTCAGGAAGTTAAACATAGCTCATCATAAACCGAACCATGTCCAACCAGGTTCTATTTCTCCTTTTTGATACACCATTTTGCTGAGGTGTATCGAGAGCTGAGAGTTGGGATGTTATTCCATGTTCTATCATATAGTTCTGGAATCTTAAGTCCATATACTCTCCACTACGATCGGATTGAAGTAATTTTATCTTTTTACCTAACAAGTTTTTAACCTTACTCTTATATTCCTTGAACTTTTCAAGAGCTTCAGACTTATGTTGCATTAGGTAAAGATGCCCATATTTTGAATAATCATCAATGCAAGAGATGAAATATTCATACTCTCCTCTTTCTTTTACATTCATCGGACAACAAAGATATGAATATATAAGCTCAAATATTTCTTTAGCTCTATAACCTTTTCCAATAAAAGGTCATTTTTCCATTTTTCTTTCAAGGTATGACTTACATATAGGTAAAGAGTTTTCTTCTAAACCATTTGAAGTTCACTTTTAATCAATCTCTCAATCCTATTGAGATTAATGTGACCTAACCTTATATGCCAAAGGTGGGTGTTTTCTTTAAGAGAAATTTTCTATCACTTAGTAGTTGTTGTTGTTCTGAACATTTCAATATTTAGGACAGTCTTGTAACTAACGACCTTAGTACATACAAGTTACTTTCCATTGAAGCAAAGCCTACCTCTATTCATTCTTAAAAATAAATATTTTATTTTCAGAGAAGGAAAAATAATACTTTTCTCAATCAAACAAGAAATAGAAATTAAATTCCTTTTGATATTAGGAACAATATATACGTTATCTAATAACATATATTGTTCAAAATTAAATTGAGTCTGCCCACGGCAACAGTTGAAACAACCTCTACAGTACCAACTCGAAGAGTCATCTCTCAAGCTTTTAATTGTCTCTATGAATTAAATCCTTGAGAGAAAGAACAGACGTGGTTAGTGGCCCCTGAATCAATTATCCAGGTAGAATCATCATTCTCCACTAAACACATCTCCAATATAAGAAAATCAAATTTACTATCATTGGATTTCTTCCGTTTATAGAGAGTAGTAGGATCAGCTTCAAACCCCTTATCATAAACTCCAAGTTTTATCTCAGAGGTCAAACCACTTTGATAAAATTCATTAGAGCTGGAAACATTTGCCTCCCCTATTAGTCCCTTGACATACAAAATGGATTGGAGTTCATTTAGGGAGCTAATGTTATTGGTTTCGTCAAAATCAACCCCATCCTGCTTGAATTGTGAGGACTCCCTCTTTAACAATTCTTGCATTGATTGCATGATTTGAAGTGTAGTGACCATGCTCTCAAAACTTTTTGCCAAGACATCGGGTATGCTCGCCAAGATGTAAACTTGGGTCTTATCATTAGCCTTCGTCTATCTTTCATATGCATCACGAATATTTCATGTTACATCAAGGGTTATGACTGGAAAACATTCCTCAATCAAGACAAAATTAAGGTCGTCAACCACGAAAGTAGTTTCAAGTAAAGTTTTCCATGTTATATAATTAGTTTTGGTCAAATTTATAGAGACTAATATTGAAAGAATAGTACTTAACATATTACTTAAATAAAACAAATAGATCTACATTAGATTTTACCACAACTCTTACAAATCTAATCAAGTTTAGCAAAATTTTAATGAACCTCTTTTTACATCTAATTTTGCAATGATGATTAAGTGATTTAGGATAAAAGCCACCGAAAGGATGGTCAGTGACCCTTTCACTGAACTGAGACACTCTTAACTAATCATTACACCAGAATAACTCTTATTCCTATAATAATTAGTCACTATTGTTTTGGCCAAGAAATCATTAACTTGCTTAATAATTTTCCGTAAATGTGACCCTCCATTTTAGATCTTAGAGTTTCGTCTCAGTGAGCCAACCGAAGGAAAATAATCGATTGAGGCAAGAACTAAAACGGTCCTATCTATTTCTGGAGTTCAGCCTGATATTGACCTAATGCACAAACCATCCGAAGGAGGAAGCTGCCAAGGCACCTCGAGGCTGTGCAAGAAAATCTCACGATGCAAACCAATGAAGGAGATCATAGAACATGATGACATACAACCTTCTCCCACTTATTATAAAAACTTTCTTCATTCACCTTGATTGACCCATGCAAACACCACCCGAAGGAAGACGCTCCCAATGTGCCTCAAGACCAAGCATGAATCTCACAGTGTGAATTTTAAGGGAGAACGTGAGTGGATAATTGACATATCATATACATCTTTTTCTCCCACTAAGTATTTTAAAATTTAGGGTTTATTACTTAGGTAAATTCGGCTAATAAATTTATCTAAGTAAATTGTTAAATTAGTCCAATATAACTCTTATATTGGATAGTTTAACAATATATGATTCTTGTTTATTAAACACTTTAATATACCTGATTATGTATTGCATGCTTATAACATAGTTGTCTAATTCACCTTCAGCTTAAATACCCTAGCTTTGAATAGAACATTTCTTAGACAAAGGTCCTTTATAGACAATTATGTTATAAATTTAATATTTTATTAATTCAATTTAATCCTATTAGAAAAAATAAAAGACAATCTATTTCTAATCACATTAGAAATATATTAACATAGGTCTAGGTAAAATCATTTTAAAACCATTTAAAATTAATTTTAACCTATGTTAGGATGCAATTCTTGATTATAGATCTTAATTCTAATTTCATTAACCTTATAACACTTATAAACTTAATAAAACAATTAAAACCTAGACATGCATTTAATGACACAATTAAAATATAACAATTATATTTTCTAAAATAATATCATGCTTCATACATTTCCATTTTCATTACATATTATAACACTTATATTATCAACTAATGAAAATAAATAACACATCCACCACATAATATAATACTTATATTATACATCACATAATATAATTCTTATATTTAAATATGATGCATGGATATGTTACTATGCATACAATCATATAATAAAACATTTACATTAAATATGATGCATGAGCATGCTTAATTAAAATCATGAAAGCATATAATATAACATTTATATTAAAAATGGTGCATGATTTTATGTTTATCCTATAGTGAGATTTTAATTTATATAGCATACAATATGCTATATAAATAATTAAATCATACATCACATGTATAAAATATTAAATAGCAACACTTGACCAAAAATTGGCATCTTAAAGCATTACCTAAATTAATATAACTCTTATATTAATTTAATTAATTACAATTAAATAAATAAAATTATATATTAATTACAAATTAATTAAAAAAAATACAAAATTGCAAGAGAAAACCGTTGCTGGTCCTCGAACCCACGACGTGCAACTGCTGATGCACATGTGAATCGACCTTGAAGCGTAATGACACTCAGCACCAGAATCGTTATGTTGGCTTTCACCTTACAGCAGCATAGCGTTACGCTCTACGCATACTACGATGGCTTTCATTTTACCATAGCGTAGCATTCCACTTCACAAAGCGTCGCTATGCTCCGCATCAGCATCGCAACGCTGCTACCGAATGTAGCTATGCTGGACATTCTGCCTTACAACATAAGACACAACGTCCCTATGCTGTGTGTTACACTTCAAGGAAGATTGTTATCCTCTACTTCGATCTCCATCCCTTTCTTGCTCCAATGGCCATCAAACTCTTCAACAACCAAAATGCAACGAACTACACGGAAGACTCGATAACGAAAATAAAATGCCTAAAACATGGGGAAATTAAAACTTTAAACTCTTTAAAGCGGTAAATCTATTATCAATGTTTGAAACATCCATGGGTAAACCAACATACATTTACAATGCATTGTTCAATACCAACCAAAAAAAACTCTGAACTTAAGTTACAAAAGGAAATTTCAGAGATACGATTTGGCTCAAATACCAATTGAAAGAATTGAAATTCTCACAAAAGAATCATACAAACTTTGGTGTCTTAGAATTTTTTTTTACAGAAACTTAATTAAATAGAGGAGACGAAAACATGTGATAAACATACACCGTTAAGCATGCATCTACTATAATTTTAGAGAGGAAAAGGGAGAACGAATATTAACCCTTGAAGAACCTTTCTTTTTGCTTCCTATCCGGTGAGATCACGATCATTGAATATACTCATCTCGAACTCGAACACAATAAACACAGTAGCCCAATGAACTTGGCTAGGACACCACCACAAGAATACTTCCTTGTTATTTTCAAGGTGAGAATCATAGGATAGTTGAGTGTTAATTTTGGTGAAAGGGAAAGTTCTTTTTGTTAAGAGAAATTATGCAGAGGAATTGATGAAGAAGATGGAGAGTTCTTCTGTAGAAAAATTTTTATGTGAAAAAACCAAAAATTGGACTCCCATAATCCTAACTCCTCTACATTAATCACTTAATTGAGAGAATGGAATTAAATAACTCCTTCCATAATAATTTCCAAAGAGTTATTAATTTTGAATTCAAAAGTTCAAAATTAAATTATAATAAACTAATTTAATATAATTAAATTCAAACTATATGTTATATCCCATGTAACATATAACCTATAGTCTATTATATCACTTATAATATAAACTATAGTTTATATTCTCTCATATAACCTATAGTATTAATATGAACCATATTCATATTAATTTTAACCTATAGTTTCTATATGAATCATATTCATATAATTAATATTTGAATCATATTCAAATATTTATTTTTCTCATTAAAATTTATATTAAAATATATCAACATACATTAAATTAATTGTATCTCATACAATTAATTTTCTTTAATTAATTTGAACAATTCAAATTAATTTTATAATTAATTTGATTCTCATTAACCTTATTGAGCTAACAATGGGACCTTATAGACCTACAGAATGAAACTCCAATGATACGTGATCAATTTATTAAACTCTTTAATCAAATTAATCAATATTCATTAACTGTCGGTCACTTCATTAAAGACCGACAGCTACACTCTTCGCACTGTAGATATATTTCTATGTCCATTGGATATGACCAATCAATAGTGCGTTGACCCTTTACAAATTGCTTGTAAGTACAGTAGGGTCAAAATTACCGTTACACTCCTATAGTTATATCTAACTTCTTAAGTACCACTGATTCCCCTAATGAACAATTAATCATAGTCTAACTATAACTAGACCCCTCTCTGGCTATGAGAGGGTAAAGGCCATCATTGTTAAAGACCTGAAATCAGCTCTTAAGGGAACAATTCATCTACTTTTCATAACAAAGAGAATGAGTGAATTCCATCTTGTGTAGTTGAGTTCCCAACTCCCCACTCAGACGAATCCCCAAAATGGTAGGTAAATTGAGTCGACGAATCTGGCCCATCTCACCTAAGAAAATCAAAGGACCGCCTTAATAGGCAGAAGTTCACAACACACTCAGGATTAAGGTCAAGTCATCTATGTTCATCCTAGTGAAACGTAAGTCTCTTCAAGTAACGACGTTATAAAGAGAGACTAATTATTTTGTGGTATAGTCTTATACATACTCTTTGTATAGGATACCTCCACTCATATGTCTCCGTGAATTATTAAGACCAGATCATTTGTAACACTTCACAACAATTGTAACAATTACAAAATGGGTCATAGTGTCATCAAGATAAGGCACCCAACCTTATCTATATACTACAGAACATTTAGGTTATTACTTAAACATGATCAACCTGTATGTCACCACATACATGTTTAAGCTACTTAAAATAACCTAGGATCTTACTTTATTGGATTGAGTTAATTCACATATAAAATAAAAATTAATTATTAATAGCAATTTTTTTATGAAAATTTAAACACTATGAGAATATAAGAGATTTAGGACACCAATCCCAACAAGAATATAGTGAGGTATAAAGTTAGATTCGTGGTTAAACGATGCAACTAAAAAAAAGACATTGACTTTGATGAGATCTTCTCTCTAGTGGTTAAAATGACATCTCAATATTGGGTATAGCAGCAAGTCTTGAGCTCGAGATAGAGAAACTTGATGTAAAAATTACTTTTTTACGTGGTAACTTGCATGAAGAGATCTACATGGGGCAACCTGAAGATTGGAAGAAAAGGAGAAAGATAAACTTGTTTATAAGTTGAAGAAGAACCTTTGTGGGCTTAGACAGGCACTGTAACATCCCGAATTTCTGGAAAATTTAAGTTAGTTATCTAAAATATTTTAGTTTTAATTTCCCTTTCATTTTTTAAAATTGGAATTAAATTGAAATAATTAAAAAAACGTTTATTAGTTAAATTGAATTTAGTTGATGGATATTCAAATTAATTATTTTGAAAATATTTAAATATGCTTGATTTTGGATTTTGGAGCCAACTTAAAACAATTTAGGAGATAATTAATTTTATGTGATTTTGAATTGATTTAAATATTTGAAAGAATTTAATTTGTATGAAATTGATGAATTTTATGCCATTTAATTTTGATTTTTGAAGCCTAAATTAAGGCAATTTGATAAGTTAATTGATTTATTAATTTAATAGAATCTTTGGAGATTTTGGGGATTTTGGAGATATGATAAAATATTTTATTTATCTTTTCAAAATTTGAAAAAAAATAAAATAATTGAGATTTTTCTAAATTAAATGAGAGTGAAAAGAGGCAAAAAATCGGGAGAAAGCAATTTGGTTTTTCAGCGACAACTTTCACAAAATTGTTGATTTCCAAAGTTTGAACCGTTGGATCATACTCAAATTTGGTCAGTCTATTCGAAACATATAGAGTTTCGTTTTGAACGGTTGGATCATTTTTTGAAGCTCTGATTTGTTTGTAATGGCTACTGAATAAAATCTGTAAAACTAGAAATTCTCCTTCTCTCTCACTCTCACAAACCCTCCTCATGCAAGACCCTCACTACCAGTTGCTAGCCTAAACAATTTATGTCATCCGACAGCAACACCTGCTACCTATCTACGGTTGCCATCGTTGCTGATACCATTGTCACCGAAATTGATATTTTGGGTAAGTTTTAGAATTCTTGGAGGTTCTTGACCACCCATTAGCTTTTGGCCCAAATTGGTTAACATCCTTTATGTTTCGCTTTTAGATTGAAGTTTGGGAGCATTTCTGGTCACTATCCAACAAGGGAAACGAGATTTTGAACATTTACTATTCGAAGTTTGGAGATCAGTGGCATGCTTTCTAGCAGGATTTACAATCATTCGGTCCTTTCGTTGGTTTTAGTTCAAGTAACTTGTTGGAGTTGGTTGTCGAGATAACAATCTTTAACTTAATTTGAGGTAAGTGGTACTATTACCAGTGTCTTCGTGCCAGGCGACCTAGATTAGATTTATAAATTTAATTAATGGACTTTAGAAGCATGATTTTGTCTTTATGATATACTTGTTGCATGATAGTTATGAGTATTATGGGCATGTTTGAACTTCCATGCTATGCTATGATCTGAGCTGTGGGGTTACTCATGAAATTATGTATGTGATGCATGATTAAACCAATATAACAGTTTACCATCTCGCCTTGATACATGTTTTATTTCAGAGGAACAACAGGTCTAGTTTTATATTTGACGGTGTGCCTTCGGGCGACTAGACATGTCACACCCCATTCCAGGTTTCCCTTCTAACCTAGAACGAAGCGTGAAGACGTTAAAAATCACTTCTCTCTATAACATCTAACGTCCCAACTCTTAACATATCTTGTACTCAAGATCAAACCCAGACTTTCAAACCCATTTCCAAAAATAATCTATGTTCATTGACAGAGTTTAGGAATTTGATTCAGTTTAAATCAAAATACTGCTTAAAGAGATTTACAGTCCAACAGTAAGGATTATTTTGAACAAAACCTTCCATGATATGTAACTCACAAGTTCTAGTTGTTCTGGAATAATCTCAAATACATGCACAAACAATACAACATATGTTTAACAACACTAGTGGCATTTGACGGCTCAGCAGGCACCAGGAACTTGTCGCTACCTGGGGGTGGAGAAAAACATAAAACATGGAAAGCATGAGCTAAAGCCCAGTGAGTGATAGTTTAGTATAAACATAAATTTTCTCTTTCCAAGCATCAACGAATTATAGAAAAAAACATTCCATAAATTGTTGGAAACGTATATAAGATTCATTAATAGTTAAAACTCTTTTACTCAGACAATGGCATGACCATATTTCATATAAATTACATTATAAAACATTCAGACGTCATCAGAAAACCACACCAACTGTGTACCCAAATACTTGTTTACAACGGTGGGTTACATCGGACAAAGAATGTCCCCCGTGGTGTAAACCAAATCATAAAGTCATACGTGCACGCAGAGCTGCCTCAAGGCTAAGCATAAATACACACCACAGGCCCAGGTTACTCTAGACTCCTCGGTATACTATGGCCACATCTGACCTCGGTGGTAGCCCCCTGATAGCCTGAGTAGCGCTACAGGCACAAGTTCCTCTGGACTTACCAGTATACTTTGGCCACATCTGACCTCGGTAGCCCCCTGATTGCCTGACCGATGCTACTGAAACACATTCAAGTAGCATGGGAAAATAACCATCTCTCGAGTACAAGAATCAGTAGTTTGAAACCACTTTCACAAACATTCAACATTTTTAAATTCAACATCAAGAGGTTTTCATATAAAACCATACAAGTCACAATTGTGTAAACTTTGGTTCCAAACTACATTGTCATAAATCAGGCTCATATAAACCAATGAGAGTTCAGAAATCATGATTTAAACATTTTTGAAATATTAGTCAAGTAAAATAGATCATGCCATCACATTTCATAAATCATAGCATACTATCATATATAATTATGTTCTATATCAAAACATTAAAAAATAAACCACTCATTGTTAATCAGCTCCTCCTCATAATTTTGGTATCTCCATCTTCCGTTGTCCTGAAATTATATTGATAATCCTCTAGTTATCCTCCACATGACCATAATCTAGTTATTTGAAAATTAATCTTCAAGTATAAAGAATTTCACTTAAACTTTTCCCAACTCCAAAATTTGATCCAAGGTAGAGTTTTCTTTGTAATTTGATACTTCAATTGCTCTAAAATTAACTCAAGACCTTAAAATTAATCTTCAATAGGAACTAATTCTATTCCAATTTTCCTTAATTTTTCTCATTAATCCTAATTAGGGTTTACTTTAAATTAACCCCTTAATCAACTTCATAGTTGACTTAAGATCCCAATTTCTTCTAATGTCAGGTTTAAGGTAGCATAAAAATATCAGTAGGATCCCTAATTATGCTTGAGAACAACTTAATTAACCTAAAATTGATTTTCCAGCTTTTAATGACGGACAATAGATGACAGCCAGGAATCAAACAAGGAAACTCAACTCTTTCTTCAACCTATAGCCCAGAAATTTCCAGATTTGGCCTCTGTTTTTCCGGTGAGTGTTTCATATATAAATTCATCATTTTTCGGCCATTTAAAGCTTAATTAGCCTGTATCAACCTTTTATCCATCCTATTAATTAACTTACCTCAAAGTTTGGACGTCCGAATTGCCCTAGAACTCCCGGAATCGACCAAACTCTCCACGGTGCCCCTGTTTTTCAGGCGAGAAGTTGCAGAATTTTCAGAACTTAAAATCAGAAATCCCAGCCAATAACGATCAAATAAAAGACCATAGAACTCTAGAAGGACCTTATAAGTAACTTACCTTTAAATTTCGAGCTTCTAATTAGCCTCTAACTCCACAAATTTGCTAAAAACCCGAGCATCCTCTATTTTTTCGATAACTCTAGCGCCACTATTTTTCTTCGTTTTCCTTACTTCCTCGGCCAAATTTCTTCAAATCAAGCCTTCTACGAGCTTTTTCTTTACTTCCTCTTTAATTTGGTTGTATTTTTCCTAGTTTTCCTTCATAAGAACGGCCCTAATTCGGAAACAACTTTTTCCACTTCTTCGGCCGGCCAAACTAAAAAAAAAATCGAAAATTCCCTTTTTCTCTTTGTTTTCCAGCTTCAATTTCTGGTTTAACACGTGTCCAGATGATTAATCCTTAACCTCAAAGCCATCCAATAAGAAATTTCAATAAAAAGCACCTTAAGTTTTCTAAAATCTCTCAAATTCTCTTTTTTCCTCTTACTCTCGGTTCTCATCATGTTCCACCCCTCCCCCCCTAATTTCCTTTAATTTTCAGCTAGTTTTGCCCAATAAATCTTAAACAAGTCAAAATTTACCTTTAAAACTCAAAAATTCCAAAAATTTCACCACTTTTCAAATTATTTTTTTTCTACTTTGACTTTGACCATTTGATCGTTGACTTTGACGTGTCCCGAGCATGCCAAATTCATCATCGAATTTACTTTACTTGCTTAACTAGATTCGCTACCCTCAAATTATTCCTCAAATCCTTATTTCCTCTTCCTAAATGAAACAAACGTCAATCCAAATCTTTTTATTTTAATTATAAACTTTAACAAGAGATCCACTTCAAACTTTATCTCGAGTCCCCAAGTTCAATCTTCCAAGAAAGAGTAGAAGAAAATAGGGCTTACAAGACATGCGTGAATCGACAGGTTCACGTTCATGTTACTTTTCTATGTTTGACAGTGTGTCATCAGGCCACTAGACATGCAAGTCAAGGCAAGACAGTACTTCCTTTGGTTTCTTTTCATTATTTGAAACAATTGTAGTTGTTTGAGTCACGGACCCAACATTCTCTTCTTATGGATGCATAATCTGATCCCCCTTCGGCCGTTAGACATGCATGAATCGACAGGTTCATATTCATGTTTCTTTTCCCATGATTGACGGTATGCCTTCAGGCCACTAGACATGCGTGAATCGAAAGGTATACGATTATGTTTCTTTTTCCATGATTGACGGTGTGCCACTAAGCCACTAGACATGCAAGTTAAGGCGAGTTAGGTTATCCCCTTAGTTAGCTATTCAGAAATAGCTTCACCATGAAAGTTCCACTAACCACAAGCATTTACTGTATGTGAATGCACAGCCTGATCCTGGTAATGGGATCACTTATTGGGTATTGTTAACTCATCCTTTATTCCTTTATGTTCTCGGGGAATGGCAGGAACAAGTTGGCGAGTGACAGACAGGACACGTGACAGAGCCATATGGGGATAAGAGAAATTGCTTCCGCACAGTCTATGTTTTTGTCATTTTAATGTTTTGAAACTAGAATTTAATATGAGACAACAAATTTTAACGTTTTGAATGTTTTCTTTATGAATATTATTTTAGGTGACCCAGAATAAAAGTTTTATTTATTGATTATTTATTTGTTTTCGAGTTTATTTTGGAAAAATTATCCTTATTATTTTTTTTTTGAATAAAATATCTGGGTTTTAAATATGTATTTAGATGTAACAGCCTTTGTCAGAGTATTCGAAAGGTCGGGTCGTTACAGACACCAAGGCAGTGGTATAAGAAATTTTATTCGTTTATGATAAGCAACATTTATAAACAAACTATAGCTGATTCTTGTGTGTATTTTGAAAGTTTCCTACTGGTAGCTTCATCATTCTTTTTTTATATGTAGATGATATGTTGATAATTGGACAAGATGCAAATATGATTCAAAATTTGAAGAAATATTTGTCTACGTCTTTTGGCATGAATGATTTAGGTCCTGCAAAGCAAATATTAGGTATGGAGATTGCTTGTGACAGGAAAACTAGGAAGTTATGGTTATCCCAGGAGAAGTATATTGAACGAGTACTTGAAAGGTTCAATATGAAGCATGCTAAGCCTGTTAGTACACCGCTAGCAACTCAGTTCAAGCTAAGTAAAAGAATTGTCCTACAACAGAAGAGAAAGAAGTTATGTCATTCATTCCTTACTCTTCTGTTGTTGGTTTTTTTATGTGCTATGGTGCGTACTAGACCTGATATTGCATATGCAGTCAGTCTAGTGAATCGTTTTCTATCCAATCTAGGTAAGACTCACTGGGAAGCAGTGAAGTAGATCTTCAGATACTTTTGAGGCACCTCTAAATTGAGTTTGTATTATGGAGGTGGCAAACCTATACTTAAGGCTATACTTATGCAAATATGGCATGTGATCTTGATAACAGAAAGTCTACCTCAGATTATGTATTTACATTTTCAAGGGAGCCATCTCATGGCAATCTAAGCTACAAAAATATGTAGCATTGCAGTAGTGGAAACAAGCAAGAAGATGTTATGGCTTAAAAGGTTCCTTTAAGAATTGGGTTTGAAACAAGGTGAGTATGTAATATTTTGTGATAGTTAGAGTGCTATGGATTCAGCAAGAATTGAATGTATCATGCTCGTACCAAACACATTGACATTAGATATCTATTGGATTTGGTGTACTAGATCTCATATATTTTATAGTTTGTAAAAATAAATTATATATTTAATAAAATAAAAGGTATTTTATTAACATTTAGACTGCATTTATTCAATCCAATAAATTAAGATCTAAGGTTATGTAATGTCACTTGAATAGTATGTGGTAGACATACAAGTGGTTCATATTCAAATTATAATCTAAAAGGTCTGTAGTAAATGGATAAGGTTGGGTGCCTTATCCTGGTAACATTGCGGATACGACCCACTTTATAATTGTTACATGAGTTGTAAATGTTACAGATAAGATGAGTCATATCGTTCATGTATAAAGAATTTATACAAGACTTGACTGCGAAATGATTGGTTTCTCTTTATAACATCGTTACTTGAAGAAACCAACATTTCACTTGGATGACTATAGGTGATGTAACTTTAACCTTAAGTGAGTTGTGAACTTCTGCCTATGAGGGCAATCCTTTGATCTGTATGGGTGAGAGTGATCAAGTTATCCAACTCAACAAGTCTATCATTTTGGGGATTTGTCCGAGTAGGGAGCTAGGAACACACCTACACAAGAAAGAACTCACTTCTTCCCGATTATAAGAAAAGTAGATAAATTGCTCCCTTAACAGTAATTTCTAGGTCTTGAACAATGAAGCCTTAACCTCTCACTGGCTCGAGAGGTATTAGTTTATAGTTGGTCTATAAATTGTTTGTTCATTAGAGGAATCAGTGGTACTTAAGGAGTTAGATGTAACTACAGGAGTAAAATGGTATTTTGACCCAACTGTAGTTATGAGCAGTTTGTGAAAGGTCGACTCACTATTGATTTATTACATCCATGGACACAGAAATATATCTACATTGCGAAGAGTGTAGATATCGGTCTTTAATGGAGTGACTAACAGTTAATGAATATTGATTGATTTAATTAAAAGTTTAGTTAATTAATCTCATATCATTGAAGTTTCTAATATGCGGGTCCATAAGATTCCTTTGTTAGCTCACTAAGGATAGTAATGAGGAATGATTTGAATTGTTCAAATTACTTAAAGAAATTTTATATTAATATGATTAATATATAGTGTATTCTGATACATTATAAAATAAGGTTAATTATAGATATAATCTATAATTCAAACTACATAAGAAAGATGTATTTGAATGAGATTCAAATTTTAAATTCATATGAATTGGATTCATATAGAATTATAATATTAGAGAAATGTATTTGAATGAGATTCAAATATCAGATTTATATGATTTGGATTCATAAAGAAATATATGTATATAAATATGTAATATTTATATGTTAATTAATTAAACCTATATTAAATATGATTTATTATATAGTTGTTTAATATATATGTTAGTTGATTAATTAATAGTTAATTGATCAATTAAAATGATGAAAAATGGGAAAAACTTGGAGAAGGGGTTACCCTCTCCCTATAAATACATCATTATCCCCTATTTAGGGGAAGGGTTTTTCATTTTATGAAAAGAAAACCTAGCCTCCACTCTCAAATTCTCTCTATTATCTAAAAAAAATTCCTCTACCTTCCATTCCCTCTTCCAAGGTATTGAAGCCCACACATCTAGCTCCTTGCGGTGGTGTCTTTGTTCATTGAGAGATTCAAAGTTGGTTGGTTGCAAAGGAGAGGAAATGTGAAGAATGGGGGATCTTCAAGGGTGAGATTTCTTCTTCATTTTCTTCTCTTTTTCTTCATTAGGAGCATGCTTACACTTATTTGAATGTTTATCCTATTTTCTGAGATTTTGTTCACAGTTTTATGTTTTATAAAATCGTTTTTCAAAATTCAAGACAATCACATACTTCTATAGGAATCTGATTCTCTTCAATATCATCGAGTACGAGATGTAATTGAAGAGAAGATATTGAATCTGAAGAAAGTCTACACCGATAAAAAAAAAGTGCAAATATGTTGACTAAGATAGTTTTGGGAAGCAAGATTGAGCTTTGTAGTAAGCTTGTCAGATGAGATTCAAGTGATCATAGATGTGATTGTGTCTTCCTCGTGTTGGGTTGGAGGGGGAGATTGTTGTGGGTGACCAATCCACTTGTTGCATAAGCAAAACTTTATTTTTAAATTTGTGTTCTATGAGCCCAAAATGTTGGCCTTTGTTTGGCCCAATTGGGGTTAATTTTTTAGTTGACCCATCTTGAAAGCCCTAGGTTTTCTTTTTATGTGATAAGGATATGACCTAAGAGAAAGAGAGTGAAAAAGAGGCAGAAAATCGGAGAGAAATATAGAGAGCTATGCAGTTTGATTTTTTAGTGAACCGTTGAGTCATGCTAAAATTTAGTCATTCTATTTGGGATACATAGGGTCTTGTTTTGAATGGTTGGATCATTGTTTGAAGATCTAGTTTGTCCGTAATCACTACTGAACAGAATCTGTAAAACTGGGTGATTTTTCATCTCTTATATATGGAAGTGTTGGTGGATAGTGAATCTTTGTATGACTGATTTGGATTCTTTTTACACTTTACATCGAAGAGGTTTTCCATGTATAATGTGTGTGCTCTTTGCTTTTAGTCTTCCAAAATTTTATGGTTTATTACTGTACATTATTGGTTGATTATCTTGAGAAGATCTAGTTGATTGTTGATATATTGTTTAGGTCCTATCATTTATCTTTGAAACATTACAATCTGTCTTGCAAATGCCTTTTGATGTCTTGATAAGATTTGATGAGCAGAGTTTCATAAAGATTGATGAATCCTTTTCTTTCTTTCTTTTTTTTTTTTTTAATTTATTTATGGAAGATTGGTTTTGTTTCTAGTTTTGTTTTTTTATCTTGTCATTGTAATTACTTATTTATCATCGAATCAAATCATCTTGATATCAGCTACAAAAGTTTAATTTTCCTCATGCTTAGAACTGTGTATTTTGTGCAACTTTGACTTTTATCCGTCATATCGTACGTATCATCAGCCAAATCAAGTGTTAGTTTTGGATTGTTTGTTACCTTGTTAGATTCTCTGTGGATTCAATTTCTAGATATTTTTGTAGAAATTTCTTTTTTTGCGGGCTTCCCTTTTTGGATGCTGATATATATTCTTATATTTTCTTTTCTCCTCATAGTATGGTTTGCTTTAATCATTTAGGGGTGTGTTTCAAGGGTTGATATTAGATGGATTAGGCATCCTAAACAGGTAAGGGTCTTAGCTTCCTACACCCTATGAGGCATAGACACAAATACGGTTATACGATACGGATACGATTGGATACGACGATTCGTTAATTTCTAAAAAAAACTAAGATACAGATACATCTAAGGATGCATCATTTTTTATATTTTTTTTAATATATATATTTCTAAAAAAAACGAGAATACTAATACGTTGAAGATACATTTTCTTTTTCTTTAAAAAAATCTAGGATATAGATAAGTTTAGCATACAAGTTAATAACAATAGCACAAAATAGAATAGAAACACTGAAATACAATACAAAAAAAAAAATCAACATCTAAGATGTTGAAGTACAATAGTTAATAAAATGCAATAAAAAAGTGACTCATATTGCAAAGAAGAAGAAAATGAAGATTAGAGGGAGAAGCATGAAGATAAACGAAGAACTTATGGTTGAAGATATCCAAATGGTTTATATTTTGGACTTTGTGGGGACTTAAATGTGAAAATAAAGATTAGATGATTGTAGTATAGGGTTTGTCCCTTATTTATTTATTTTTCTTTTAGTTTTGGACTCGAGTAGTGAGCTTTTTAAATAGATTGCCTAATTTTAGATTGGGAAAGATTAGATGAGTTGCTCGTCTTTTTCCTTAAAAAAAATACACATAGAAATAGATACGTCAAATCACGTGTCAGATACGTATCTGGAAAGTATATGAAAGTATAGATACGTCAAATCGCGTGTCAGATACGTATCTAAGAAGTATCTGGAAGTACCTGTATCAGATCTGATACGTGTTTGATACTGATTCTTTGACTCACATGAAGTATCTATGCTTCATAGCCTACACCTTTCTCTCATGGGTTTGAATAGTAAATACTATTTAAATCCATGAGTTATTTTTTTCTTTCCTAATTTAATCTAGGAAGTTCGCTAGCCAACATCCGAATACCACCTCTAGTGATTGTCGTCGGCCAACTCCGACCCCACCTCCGTCGATCGCTGTCGCTAACCTTTAACCACCAACTCTAGCAACCACCTCCGACCTCCACTTTTGGCTATCCTCCCGACGAACATTTTTTTCTAAAACATTCCAAAGAGTCCCTTAATTTAATTACAATAATATTTTTTTAAATACACTTTCTCTTTCTTCTAATTATTTTTTTTCTTTTGGAGTTTTTTTTATTAGTAGTAGTATTATTAGATTGTCTCTTCTAATTCTCTCTTTTCTCTTCTTTATTTAAAATTAATGTTTCCTTCATTTAAGAAATTTTCATTTGTTTTCTATTTTTTCTATCTGTCGATCACCCATCTATTGAGATCTCAAGAAATATCAAATATACAGGTAAATAGTAGAAAATCTAAAAATACATCATATATACCATGGTTTATTTTTTGGCATGCTTACAAATATATGAAAAATGTAAAAATACATTGAATATATTGTTAGTATATAAGATAATATATTATACAAATTGTAATGTTCATGCACTTATCAAATATACACTAATTTATTTCTGAAAAATTCAAATATATAGTGTTATATATCAAATATACCTCATTTTCTCCTTCAAAGTTTCTCGTCAATTTTTTATTTCATTTATAAGGTAATAAAATTTGGATTTTTTGAGATATTTTCCTTACTTGTATAGGTTAGAAAAAAAAAAACGGTTTTGAAAAGTTCATAACCACAAAAGAAACGTTACATGCTGAGAGCTAAAAAAACAAATTGGGTCATATCTTTGTGTTAAATAATAGCTCATTAAATTGCATTTAGTTAGGTTATATGTATAGAAAGCCCTAATGTAATTTAACATTTCCATTTTTCCGTTGGTCAATTTAACTAGCTCGAAGATTTTGAATCATTTTTTAAACGTAAAAGATTAAAATGTTGGAAACAACTTAGTAGCTAATAAAAATTAAAACTCAAACAATATGGTTTTTTTAATTTCTCAAATATACTTTGACAAAAAAAAAAAATTACAATTTTTCAATAGTTTAATTTAAGACTAAAGTACTAGTCTATTTCAATTTGAAGTTAGCATGTTATGGTAAAAAAATTGATTCTTTTCAAATTAGTAAAGTAACAAAAGTCTATGAAGTTTTGTCTCAAAACATGGTAAAATCAAAATACTAAATTATTAAAACAATAAATTAAATAAAATTTTAATTTTAGTCACATATCTATTTCAATTTTTTTAAAAAAATATATTTTTCTAGAATTTTTAGTTTATTTTAAACTTAACTATATTAAAATAATTAATATGACAAATTTGAACTAATCTAAAATCTAACCATCAATTAAATAAAAGAAAACATTTTACAAACTAGTTTCTAAACCCAGACTTCCAAAACATGCACTATAAATACATTTTGAAACTTATGCTACCTAAACCTCCTAGCTTAACCTCATATTTAACATTCTCAGGCTTAAGATTCCAAACCTACGCATCAAACGTATCCTTAGTTATTTCTACCGTTACCATGAAGAGAATCTTTTCCTTAATAGATGAGAAACATTTAATTTTTAAAAAATCGAAAATATACAAGAAAGAAAGGATAAAGAGGTCTTACAAAGAACCAAAGGAGTTTACAAGAAAGCCTTTCCCCATAACTTTTATATAAAAATAAAGATTAGTAACAAAAAGAATTGGGCAAAGTTCCTTCATTCAGAAGCTGATGAAATACAATGTCTCTGTAGTCTTACATATGAAATATATATGTATAGCTTCAAAATCTCTCAAACAGTAACAATAACTACATGTAGCATCTATTCGAATTCCTGGCTACAAAAATGAAAATAAATGTTGCAATTGAAAACAAATGCAATCTTTGCTCAAAGTTGCTTCATAGCATAGACCGATAAGTTATGAAGTCTCGTTTAATAACCATTCGATTTTTTGTTTTGAAAATTAAGTTTAAAAGCACTTGCTTTATATTGATTTATTATCTATGTTGCAGCGATGTTTTTAAGATCTAAGCCAATTTTTTTAAAAAAATAAGAAAATAAAAAAGTAGTTTTTAAAATTTGATATCGTTTGTGAAATCCGACTATGAATTCAAATGTTTTCTAAAAAATTTTGAAAATCATTGTAAATCGTAACAAAAGTGTTGAAATGCCTTGAAACCTAAGTGTTGTATTCGTATTTATGTTATTTACGATTTTGGCTCTATGGTCTAGAGGAGTGTACTATATAATAAATTGGTCTCTCCCTCTACTCGTAGTACACGTAGTTAATACACTATTAACGAATCACACAAATCTTTGTGTCGACTCTTTATTGTTTACTTTTTTTTATTTATCTTTAATTGTGAATTTCCTAACAAAAAAATGTGAGAGAATAAACACAAATTTCAAAAATCAAAAACCAAAAATATAATCAGAAATTTCATAGAAGGCAACTACTAGGATCTCCAATGAACGATCTTAGATCTTTTTTTTCCCCTTCTTGTTGTTGATTAAGATGATGATCCTTGCATTATGAAGACAAGTTTTTCAAAGTTGTTAATCAGTTTAATTATATGAAGAAGACATAAAGTGGATGAATTTGCTGGTCCTAAATGTATGTGATTTACAAGCTGGAAAGTGATGGGGTTATTTTTGACATTGCTTAGTGATGTGAATAAGTGTTTTTGTTTTTGTGGTATTGTGCTGTCTTTTCTTTTGGATAAATGGGAAATGTTTTTGTTTTTGTTTTTTGTTTTTCAATGGTATCATCATTCAGAGAAAACAGAGTTAAATCATATTGCTTTTTGTCTCAGTTTGCAGTTCCTCCTTGGATTCCTCCCCTTCTCATCTATTTCTCCTTGATTTTTGGGTTTTTGAGAATCTTTTTTTTGTTTTTTGTTTTTAATCCTTGCAACTAGCTAGGATTGGAATAAAGCCACCCCTACTGTAAAATAAACCAAAAAGTTCTATGCTTTCAAAATAAAGTCCACTTTTCTTTTAAGCTGGTGTCATGGTTACACTTACACTTTCCTCCTTTTTTTTTTCTTTCTTTTTTTCCCTATCTTTTCTTAATTTTCTCCCAATCTTGAAATTGGTATATATTTGATCACCGAAACTTTTGAATTATAATTTTAAGCCTGTTTGGTAACCGTTTTTGTTTTTAAGTTTGGAAAATTAAGCTTATAAATACTCATTTCGTCTATAATTTTTTTTTTTTTTTTTATTTACTTTTTGGCTATTCATTCAAAAAATCCAAATTTTGAAAACTAAAAAAAAGTAATTTTTGGAATTTAGAAGTTGGCTAAGAATGTATCTCTTATACTTAAAGTAAGATGGAAATCATTGTAAAAATTTGAAAGGAAATTGGCTTCATTCTTCAAAACCAAAAATAAAAAAACGAAATAGTTACCAAACATGATCGTAGTCTTAAAGGCCACGTTTGATAACCTATGACAGATACTGTGATATTTTAATATTTATTGTAAATATTTTTGTTTATTGATCGATTAATTTTAAATAATTTTAAAACTTTGAACGAAACTAAAAGATTTGAAATGCATTAAACATTTATGAAAGTTTATTAATTCAAAATAGATACAAGTTTGATAAGGGACTGAATTTGTAAATTAATCTTTTTCATTTAAAATTATTATTTTCACAGTTGGAAATGGACTGCCAAGAAGCTTCATAACACATTATAAAAATTAATCAGGTTATTATAAGGTCCGTACAATTCTTATTTAAGATTTGGAATCTTTTTTTCTTTAAAAACAAATAAATTTAAGATTTGGAATCTGGGGATTATATGCTATGTTTTTAAGATTTTAATTAATATTTATGAGAATGAAATATTAGAAGATGGTTTTATTTTAATAAAATATTTGGAGATGTTGATGGTTTTGTGTTTTGACTCTTCGATGAGAAATGACTTTACTTATTTTTCAATTCTTTTTTCAGAAAAATTGAAGATACAAGAAGCTTCTTTTGTTCGATTCAAAGATTCAAATATTGGGTTTTTATTTTTATTCTAAGTTCACAAATATTTATTGATTAAATTTATGAAATTAGCAAATTATGTTTTAAAATAAAACTGTTTTCAAATATAAAAAAATGTGTCAGCTTATTTATAAATATAGAAAAATACTAGTCTATAACTAATAAGAGTGATGTTTTACTATATTTGAAAATATTTCTAACAACTTTATTATTTAAAACAATTACCCATTTGCATCTCTCAATCTTGAATGATATTTCTCTTTAAATTTAAACAAAAATTAGAACAAGTTTGTAACGATTTAATCCTTACAATCTCATTTTTATCACTATTAGAAATTTAGGAGTTGTTTGGATAGTTTTACAGATGCTTGAGAATAAATGATGTCTGGAAATGTGTTAATTTTTTTTTTTTTTTTTTTTTGCAATTATAAAGTATAAAATTAATAAAAATTAATTCATTTGTTAATTTATTTATATTACATTAATTTATTAAATCAATTTTAAGCCAATAAAATTTAACTAGATTTACTCACTCATCCCCAAGTTTAATATATTTATTATCAATTAAATTTTTATATTGCACATTTATATTATCAATTTTTATTAAAAAAATATTGATTTAAATATCTATTTTTTTCCTGTAGTTTTGTTAGTTAAATAGTTAATTAACTAATTTTTTTAATGTCAATTATAAGTCTTATATATACACAAAAGAAGTTGGTATAGACTAATTGGGTTTAAATCATCAAACGATGTTTTTAATTTAAAAAGAAATGAATATGATTCTACAAGTACAAGGGTACAAGATTATTTAATTGGAAAAAAATAACTTATTTTATTATTAGTTAATTAATTAATATTTTTTAAAGACTAATTAATAATTTTAATAAATAATTTATGATGTTAATATATATTACCAATAAAATGGGATTTGAGCAAAATATTAATTATGGTTATTCATATTTTTTAAAAAAAAATTATGTTTTTTCATATTAATTCATAACAACAGAATAAATTATTATATTAGCATTATTATTAATAAAATTAATTATATATGTCAATTATAAATTTAATTTAAACATATTTATAAAAATTAAATAAATTAACCAATATAAAAAAAACATATAAAATGAAAAGATGAAGAGTAAGAGAGAGAGAAAATCCATTAGAAATGGAGAAAACTAATATATTTGGGTGGTTATGAAAAACCTCAATGGATGAAATATGAATGCCTTGGAATAAGATAGGGAAATTGCATTGTATAGCAAATACATTTTAAGCAACCAAAGCATGACTTCAACTTTTTTTTATAATTGCAGGTGCGGCAATCACATAACAATCACATATAAATCAGATAGCAATCATATAACAATCACATAGAAGTAAGATATGGATCAAATTTTCAGGTGGAAGTTTTTTTGATATGTTTGCAAAAAAGCAAAACCTAGGGACACGTGCTAAATTTTCAATTTTTTTCTAATTAAAGTTGCAATTGCCCCAATAAAATATTCTAATTCCCAAGATTAAAAATTTGTATCAAACATAGTGAAAAAATATCTTTCTCATTTGTACCTCTTATTCCCATGAACCAAACGGATCATTAATTCTGGTCTCTATCATTAGAAAAAAAAAATGCTAAAATTTGATGGAGTATTTTACCTATGGACATTGATAAATTGATTAGACATTATATATATTTATAAACTAATCGACCATTAATTCACAAATGATATTTTAACCTTTAATGTACCTCAAAACCTCTAAAAAGTACAAATTTATTGACATACAGTTCCACAAAAAGTAATCTAAAGTCTTTACGCTATTTGATTCATTCGAAATTTTGTAACTTAGCCCCTAAGATACTTTTAGTTTAAAAAGAAAAACTAAATTACAAATTTGGCTCTTTTATGATTTTTATTAATATTGAATCTTGACCTAATAGTTCCAAATTTTCAATTTAATCAATAATCTCTACAAAAATTGAACTTGACTTTGATTTCATTCTTACAATTTAAAATTTGTTCATATGGTCTATAAAGTTCAGTTAAACTTCACAAACGATCTCTATTAATATCTTAACAAACGACATGCTTTGGCTAATGGTGATATTAGCTCATTGCATTAGCATTTAGGTTTGAGGTAAAAAAAGGGGGGGGGGGAATATGTGTATTGTTTTTCTAGTGTATAAAGAATAATTTAACTAGAGTCAAATTTATTGAAATATTTAGAACTATATAGAGATGAAGTTAAAGCAAATATGGTTGATAAAATCAAAGAGTAACACCAACTTCTTTTTCCTTTCTTAATTGAAATGTTTACAAGGATAGGGAATCAAACCATTAATTATAGGCTCGAGTAAAAACAAGTTGAATTCAAATATTACGTGAGCTCAAATTGGTCAACGAGACTCAAAACCACAAAAAACAAGCTTAAGGCCCAAAATGGACCCTTGGCAAGATGACCCACGAGTAAAAATGTTTGTGTGACTCGATAGGCCCACCTTGGCCAAGGTCGACCATGTTGTAGTCGAGGTGGGTCTCTTGGCCCAAGAGCATGCAATTTGCACAGTCATGGCTCATGATTGAGTCACAAGAGGGGGATCCGAGAGACCTCTAATCCTAGGTATTGAAGATTCCATATTAGCAAAATGGAGAGATTTCACGATATTTATATCATACATGTATTACTCCTTCCATTGTCAACTAATTTTGAAATGGAACATCATATTTAACTATGTTATCATAACCCATGTAGATCAAGTAGTATAGCAAATTCTAAAAGAACGTGGAGCAAGAAGTAGAGTTGTGAACTCAAAAGAATTGTGAAATATGAAGAGTCGTGAACTCCTAGGATTCATAGTATAAAAAGTATTAATAAGACATAAAATTGATTTTTTTTAGTCGTGGGTCTCATGATCTCCTTGGATTAAATAAGGAGCGAATGTTTAGGACAAAAAGTTATGAAATCAAAGGAATTGTGAACTATTAAGGTTCATAGGGTAAAAAGTTGATCATGTAAAAAATTGATATTTTTAATAGTGACCCACAAACTCCTTATACCAAACAAGAAGTGAAGCTCACAACTCCTACTTTCTAACTTCCGTCCGAAGTGAAATTCATACAACTCCATACTCTTCAACTCCGGCTTTCTTGAGTATATATATATATATATATATGTAAATGATGAATGTGATTTGACAGCATATATATGAGAGAGGAGGGGGTGAAAAGGATATGAAGGATGGGGGTTGTTTGTTGAAGGAAAGACTGTATGTTTGTGAATTGTGAGAAGAGTTTTTGAGAGTGACAAGTGAGTCTATGATTAAGTCTCCTTTGGCCCCATTCCCCACAGTGGCACTGAAAAACATGGCACTTTTTCCATTTGTATTTATTTGTAAAGTAAAGTAACCAACCCCCTATCTTCCTCCTTCACTTAAACTACATCACAAACAAAAACCCACAAGGACAATCCTTTTTTCTTTTCTTTTCTTTTCTTTTTTTTCTCTTCTCTTCTCTTCTGCCATTGTTTTTAATTCTGCTCTCTGCCCATTCTTTAATGCTGTACTGAAAGACACATCATTTCTTGACATGACTTCCCCATCCAAAATCCCCCCCTTATGTTTTATAATTTTTTCCTATTTTCAAAACTTTCTTCAATTATATTTATATCAACCCCCAAAAAAAGAGGTTCTTCTAACTTCTAAGAATGAATGTCTTCTTTTTCTTTCTTTCTTTCTGGCCCTATCTATCTAATATGCTATGAGTATGAGTATGACTTAAAATTGATTTTTCAATGTCAATGCCCAAACCAAACCAACCAGGATTGATTGGAAGAGAATAAATAACCCCTCTCTTTCTTTTCACCCTCCTTTTACAATTTCACATTTGAAAATTTACTTTCTAATTTTTTTTCTTTTTAAAGAAAGTTTTTATGGCTTATTATCTCCTCTCATAAATGCAACAGCCTTTTCTTTTCTTTCTTTTCTTTTTTACCATGTATTATTGGAAAAGAAAAAAAAAACTCTCTCTACGTAAATTCAAATAAATTTAATAAATAAATAGTGTATTTTATAGTGATTTTGAACATGATAAAAGTGATTTTAGCAATTTTAAAATCATTCACAATATGCACTTACACAAACTAAATTTTGTATTCTATTAGATATAATTGGGATCAATATGAGAGATTAAGATATTGAAATCTCAACTTGTTTGTATGTTTTTTTTTTTTTTCTTAGATGAGATGATTGTCTCAAACAATGTATAGTAAGCAATTATAAGGAAGTGAAAATGTTTTTCTATACGAATCGTAAAATTTATCTCATTAAAACGACAACAACAACCATAACGATAGGAGGAATATTCAAATTTTAGGCAAGGGATGAAAATGTTGCCTACAAACTTGGCAAGTTATTTGGAGGATGGTGGAGTTGATTTTCTTGATGGCATGTTCTTTCAAAGCAAGAGCTCTTTGTAACTCAGCTTGTGCTTGTTGTCTCATTCTCTTGGCATTCACTAACTCCTTTTCAGCCAATTCAATCTGTTTCTTAGCTTCATTCCTTGCTTCTTCAGCCACAGCTTTCTCTTCCATTGCCACTCTCATTTGCTCTTTAGCTTCCTCTTTCAGCCTCAGAAACCCCAATTTCTCATCATCATCATCATTGTTGTTGCTATTGTTATCTTCATTTTTCTCACCATAATTGCAAGAACCAATGGAAAGTTGCAAATGGGTTGAGTAATTTTCATGTCTTTTTGGAGAAACTGAAACATGAATGGAAGTTGAATTGGTGGAAAGTTGAAGGTCTAAATTTTGATGATGATTATGGTTAATACTTCTTTGGGGAATTATTGTTGTTTTTGTAGAATATTTTTCAGCTCCATGATGATGATGATCAATTGTTGTAGTAAATGTCTGGTTTTGGTTTAAGAAGCTGAAATTTGTATCTGAAGAAGGGCTTGGAGTTGGACTTGAAGCTGTTCTAGATAAACATGGAATTTTTTGTTCTGATTGTTGTTGATGATGACCCAATTTGCAATTATCTTGGTGTTCTATGAAACTCTCCACCCTAAATCAAAATAAACAAAACTCAATATTATCCAAATATATGTATAGAAAATTAGACAGATTTTTAAGGTTTTCAGGTTTAGCTAGTGATCAATATTCACAGATTTAATGTAATGCTAAGAACCCATTTTGATTTAAGAAAATTAAAACAAACCCATCAATAAAAGATTGTTCTTTTACAAAATAAATAATAATAATAATAATAAATTACATCTTTTTTTTATGAAAATTATCTAGGAATATGAATAGTTTCACATATAAATAAGAAGAAAGGAAAACCAATGATATATACAAGTACATAATTTTAATAACATTATTTACTACGGGACCAAAAAAAAAAAAAAAAAAAAAAAAAAAAAAAAAAGTTAAGACAAGAAAAAATACCAAAAATATTCGTTTGTCCTGACAAAAAATTAAACTGATTCTCGTTGAAATATATATATATATATATATGTGTGTGTGTGAAAAAAAAAAAAATAAACCTAACTACACATGAACTGATCATTGGAAAATGTGCCAAATTGCAACACAAAAAGCTGATTTATATAAACTTGTGGTTGTTCACGATGATGAATGTTTGTATATTTCAGTCAGAAACATTCAGCAGCCATTAATAGTAAATAAAAATGTAAAAAGTAGGAGCCGCCAGAAAAAAAAATTAACCTCATATTCATAGCTAGATAATGAAACCAAAAACTATATTACATTACATGGTTTAAATTAAAATAAATTCTAATATTCTAGCATGTACGATGTTGGATTATCATTGAACTCAAAAGCTTAAATGGATGGATTAATATGTACCTGGAGAAAACCCGACCACAATCACAAGAATGGCCTCTAGTTCCACAAGTTTTGAGATGAGCTTTGTAATCAGATTGAACAGCATATCCTTTAGAGCATTTTTCACAAACCCATTGCTTATGGTTACTATGTTTTCTTCTAAAGTGTTTCTTTATTCCTACCAAATCCCCCAGAGCATGAGTAGGGTTATGGTGTAAGCAGCTCGGCTCCGGGCAAACAAACACTCGTTTTCTCACTACGGTCGTCGTCTCCGTTCTTTTCAATAGCTTCCACGGCACCTTGTGCCGACGTCGATGCATTTGTAGATTCTGATCTCTCTGAAACCCTTGATTGCAGATCTCACACACGTAACGATCTGATTCCAATAGAGTTTTTGGAGAGAGAGAAACCACCTCAGCATCTGGGTCTGTCAAACATAGCTCAATTGTTAAGACACCAATTTATAGAATTGAATTATACATGTTAATTATTTAGAATAAAAAAAAAAAAAAGGTTGAACCTTGATCAATCTACCATCATAAACTATATATATACGATGAAAAAAAGAAGGAAGAATTTTGATATATAATACACACAAATATTGATTATCGATGCTAAAATTTGGACAGGAAAAAACGCACCTGGAGTTCCGGCGGGTCTCCGTTTTCTTTTGTTATTGGTTCCATTGTTTTCAAAGCAATTAGACAAAGGCTCAAAACAAGGAAGTGAAGGAGAAGAGAGATCAGCCAGCATGGGAAAAGAAGAAAAGAAAAAAAAAACAAAGAGCTTCAAATGAAAGAGAGAATGAATTAGAGGACTTGAGAGCAAAAAATTTCAAGAAGAAGAAGAAGAAAATGAAATGAAAGGGGAGTTTGAAGTAATTGAAAATTTGAGATGATAAATTAGGTGGGTTAGAGAGAGAGAGAAGTAAGAAGAAGAGGAGAGAGAAAGAGGGGATGGGTTTTATTTTTTATTATTTTTTTTTTTTTGGCTTTCAGCTTTTGTTTAATAAATTAATGGGCTTTTAAAAATTTCAGCTTTTTGGATCAGCTTTTTTTTATATCCCAGGCTTTATCTCAGCTTTCCTTTCTCTCTTTACTTCTTCCAACCATCTTCAGCACATGTAGTTATTGAGTTTCCTCAAATGAAACTTTTCAAAAGGAGAAATATATAATATATATTTAAAGGTGTGTGTGTGAGAGAGAATTTAAACTTATTAGGAAGCAAAGGCTTCATCTTTATAATGGAAAAGGGAAAAAACAAACAAACAAACAAAAGTATTTACTAAAAACATCAATGAAAGTTACCTTTACTTTCACTTCCCATGCATTACTCATAGATAGAGATATATGTAAGTATTTGTGTACATATATATGACTTTTAAGGTTCCGTTTTATCATTTGGTTTCTGAAAGTTAAAGTTTTATAAACACTACTTTTTATTCAGAGATTTTATTTGAAAGAAAAATAAACATGCATTTCAAAAATATAAAAAACGAAATAGTTACCAAATAGAGTTTATATTTTTTCATGAATTTGACATTATATAGGGGCGAATTAAAAGTTCTATAATATTATATCTTAGAAATATTGATAAAATTATAACTATAATATCTCCATATGCGAAGGACCTAATATCATAATATAATGAAAAATTTAAACTTGTTATAAAAAAACAATAATAATTGTTTTGAATGGCAAAAGTATAGAAATATTTTCAAATATACCAAAATATCACTATCTATCAATGATCTATTAATGTTTATCATTGTCTATTATAAATAAATAGTGATATTTTGTTATATTTGTAAATAAGTTTGCCAACCCAATGAGATTTATCTATTAATTCAATTTTTCATGTTTTGTTTTCCTTATAAATTGTCTTGAAGTAATTGGCATCGATATTTATTAATAATTTTTTGACATTATCATAAAATTGACGTCCATATTTTTTAAAAACTGAGGCTTAAAACAAACCCTCATCCTCTCATTTCCATTAAAAAAAATAAAAAGAAAAGGGAGAAAAATCATGGTTGAATAAAACAGTGGTAGAAATAGAGCATAATGACATTCAACTTTTTCAGACGTGTAAATGGTGAAATTACTTGTTTGAATATAATTCATCTAAGTATGATTTTTTTGTCATTTCTATGAACCGTTTTTTTTTATTTAAAAAATATTAACTTAAGAGAATATTATATAAAAATTAGGTAGTTTTACTTGCCATTGATGTAAATTATCTCTTCAAAAGATGAATATAAGAGTTTTCTTTTTGTTTTTTGAAACGGATGAATGTAAGAGTTGAACGTCAAAACAATTAGCTCTATAAAAGATCTTTTGATTTATGATAAATTTGCAATTATATTTTGAAATTAACATTCCTTTAAAAAAAATTCAATAACACAAAAAAAAAAGTATAATATTTATATTTTGGTCTTAATATATATAATTTTGTTCAAATGCAATTGACTTTTTATTTCCCACCATTAAATAAAACATTAATTGATGTTCTTCAACTTGTATCTATTTTCATTTTAATCCCCAAAATTTTACAACTCTTGATTTCGATTATTCAACTTCTAAATAAAATTTCATGTTTGATCATCTTCACAATAAATGTTTAGACAATGGGGCAAAAATTGAAATTCCACAACTTTAAAAGAAAATGAAGGTAATAGTTGGAGAAACTAGATTTAGGGTTTCCTCAATGGGTTTATGAATTAGAATAAATAATGAATCAGTGTTGAGAACAAAAATTATATTCATAACATATATAATATATCTACATACTATAAAATTAATATGTGTATAGAATTAGAATGGTTAAATTATAAATTTGGTTCCTATAATTTTGAGAAAATTAGAATTAATTTATCCCATCAATTTTAGAAATTAGTGTATGTAGTTTGACAAAATCTCCTTAAATAATCCTTATAGAAGAGACTATTTATTAAAATTTTCTTTAACTTTTAAAATTGTAGGATTAAATTCTAACTTTCACCATATTTATAATAACAATCTCGACCTTTTGCTAACTTTTTTAAAAAATTCAAATTTTGTAAAAAATGATACATAAAAAAAATCAATTATTGATCATATTATACAATTATTATGACTATCATGGCTAATCTAACCATAGTTCAACGGGTTAAGGCACTAGATCAAGAGGTTAAATGTCTGAATTTCTCTATCAAATATGATGTTAAACTAAGGCCACGTCTATCTCAAGTGAAATGTAATCCATCAATAATAATCTGAAAAGTGGGTCTCAATTGATTACTTTTTTGTTGTTGTTTAACCATGTTCCATATCGTAATGAACTGTGGGGTTCGCATTCAAATCTATAATCAAAACCCATAATCTAATTGAGGAATGAAGTCTGATTGTAATTATTAATTACGTGGGTTCACTACCTTTACCATTACTGTTACAAATATTGTAATTATAACGGTATGAAAATTATGAATTTGTCGCATTTGTTGTTAATCACCTTTACCTTTCTTGTTATAGTTAAAGTCAAACAGTAATGGTAAGATAACGATAACAATAAAATGTGACCGATTCATAATTTTAAGTAAACGTGATAAAAAATTTAATTATGTTTGCCGATTCAAGTCTATTACGATTCATCTACTAATAAAATTTCATTTCGATTACACCAATTTTCATTATGAATAAATAAACATGACCTAAAATCAAAATAACTATAAACTATACACATGTACAAAAGATGAAAACAAACACAAAACACCTTTTAGAGGAACCAGTTATTCAAGCATAGTTTTCCTAAATTTTTTGTTCCAAGAAACAAAAAAAAAGGGGGGGCTAAATTTGAAAGAAAAAAAATTGTGATAAAATGAGGAATTAGGACGAAAATACCCTCAAGTTAGGAGGTAAAGTAAGGTTTGTTTTATCCTAGTTAGGGAGCAGCTTTTGTAAAGGTGAATCAGGTGGGTGGTGAGGATGTAAAGTCACCTTCAGGGGTATGGTGGTCAATATTATCATAATTATGTGTAAGATTCATGGTTTTCCTTTTTCCACATGCATACAAAAGTAACAAGTTAAAAATTAATAAATTCAGGCTCCAAGTCTGGCTGCTAAATTAGAGATTTTTCTTTACCTCTGAGGTCAAAGATACACTATTCTATTTCCATTCAACAACTTTAATTCATATATATATGTACAGCCAAATAAAATCTATCCATATATATATATATATTCATTTAGATATAAATTTGTATCCTTAAGCTTTGAAATTTGGATCAATTAAAACTCTGAACTAATAATTATATCAATTAAAAGTTAAACTTAAATTTTATCATTCAAATAAATATGTTATTCGAAGTATTAAAAAATGAAAAAAAAAAATTAGGTACATTTCGGGCTACACCCATCTTTCTACATCACATCAAATTGTCTAATCATAATTTGTACAAATTTTTCTTACTTCTTTGATTTAAAGTATTTTAGTTCATATTTTACGTGTGTGATAAGATTGAGATGCATAAAGATTAGTATATCTTAAGATATATTGCTCCTAATAAAATTTAACCAGGTCTAAAAAAAAAACCCTGGAACCTTAATTATAAAAAATACTCTTTTGAAATAATTAAAAATTGTATTATGATATTCATAATCACTTCAAAAAACTCTTTAATCATTTGAATATTTTACACCTTTAAACATTATTTGTCATTGATAAACGTAAAAAAATAATAATAATATTAATCATTTCAAAAATCTACCTCAAACCCAAAATGGAATGTCCCTTGCTAACACCAAAGATCAAATTAAAAATGAGTATAAAAAAGAAATATTTGATTATTTTTTAGTTACATAAATGCTCAAATCTATTTACAAATGTCATAATAATTAATTAGTCTAAGTTTAGCTAGTTAAATTATGTGAAATTAAAATACTTGAAAGTTTGATGGGAATCTTCTCTTTTGATGCATTAATTAAGAATTGATGGATAGAAATGGAGTGAAATTGTACAATATAAGTTAGAAAATGAATTTAATGAATATATGGGGTTTGTGTGTTTGTGCTTTGTGAAATGAATTGACAAGAGACTCAAAAGAGCTGTGGACTGCAACATTCCATGCCATTCCTTCCTGTCAATACATTCATTGCATATTGCTACCCAAATTAATTGATTACATTTTAAATTGCAAATTATACCAATCTTTATTTTCCAATTTCTCTTTTCAAATAATTAACAATTACATTTGAGACAATAGTAATGCACCATAAATTACATTAGACCAAATGTGAATTATGAATAACATTCTTTAAAAGAAGTTTAGTACTAACATCTTAATCTCGAGTTACTTTTGAGTTATAAGCTTCATTCAGCATAATATTATTTAATTAATCAATATTTATATGATTAAAAAGGTATAACTCAATTGACATAAAGTAAAAAAAATAAATGTTCGAATCTCTCGCGAACTAAAAACATATGTTTGTACATCAACTTTTTTACTCGTTAATCCTTTATTTGGTGATATCTTGTTTTTTCATATCATTCAATAGGAAAGTAAAATTATTTTTCACTAATCTTTCTCATTCAAACTGCTACATGTGAAAAACATGGATAGTTTTAAAAATAAAATTCAATGGGAATATATTTTGGTTTATTGTGCTCATAGGTTTCAATTATACCATCTAGACTTTAAATTTTTTTTTTATTTGTATCCTTTATATTTTGAAATTGTTTCAAAGAATAATATCTTGGAGATATTTTTATTAAAATAAGATGATAATTGATGTCGAAACTAATTGGTAAAGAATAAAGACAAATGTGATATCATTTCCAATATTTATCATTCATGTAGATTGACGCAATAGTTAACGTGTAAAAATTGATTATGTAAATTATTTTAACAATATTTTTTTAAATGAAATAAATAGTGATAATCATCTTGTAAATCTTCTACTTGTTGTAGACAACATCACATTCACATTTCACATTTTACACCTCTATCTACTTCTTTATATATATGTATATAAAGTTTTTTACTTGAAAGTCTATCAACATAATTGAAATCAACTCCAAAATTTAGAAATATTTTGTATAATTTAACTTAAAAATCCTAAAAAAATCTTGTTTATTATTTATTACTTAATTTACAAAAAGAATATCATTAAATTTTGCCAAATAATTGAGTGATTTGGAATGGAAATTGAAACCTACTACGGGCAGCTAGGGTTTATACGAGAATGTAACCAATAAAAAGATACGGGCAAGGAATATATCCAAATTCGATCAGTACATTGGCTATTTTAAATTATCACTTCACAATCGGAAGAGGCCGTCAGATGGCTGTGAAAAAATAATCGGACGCTCTAAAATGGCTGAAGAATTATGAGTCATCATCGAACGTTGAAGTGCTTTAGATTCTGCCATGTGGCAACATGCTCAGCCATTATATAGAAATTTGATTGAATCTGGTCCGTTGGATGGAGCAGTAAAAATGTACGAGCGTGAAATCGAATCAGAGCCATATGATGTTGGAGAAGAGAATTTGGCCTTTTGATTGAGTCAAGTGCTCAAAAGAACTGTGTGGGCGATGCACCTGATCGAGTTTCTGAGATAAATGTCAGATTTCTATTGAATAATTCATTTTAGTCATCATGATTTGAGTTCACCAAATTTAAAATAGGCATGCCGCATCTAATTAAAGTAAATGCCATATCTTGATTTCCTCTTCAAAGATACGTTCATTATTTAATGCTCATAACTATTGTGTGTATATATATAAATATATATGGAAAATATTAATTAAAATCCTAAATTGATAATTGTATCCAACATTCATCACCTTATCAATTTATACTTTTCATTATGTTCTATTTAGATAAATATCGTGTGAGACTTAAATTATTATGATCAAAAGCCTATATTTTAATAAACAAATTAATTTAGACTCTCAATTAAGAATTCCTTGGAAATCGTTCATGCATACATTTTAATGTCTATTTTTTGTTTGATCCAATATTTGAGAAAACAACTATGCACTTGATCCAATATTCTTGAACGAAATCAAAATGAGGGTGTAAATTGATATACTCACGAAAATTTATGATTTAAATTGTTACAATTACTAGTTTAGAGTTTAATTTATAAAACCTCAACGTTTGGTATAAATTGATTTTCTTTTATGTTGAAGAGTGAAAGATTCAACCTCTAATCTTTTTAGTCAATAATAACAATAAACTCTCTTTTAGCTATTACAATAATAAAATTTATTTAAGACTAATAAATAGATGAGTTATTGGATCTAGTTAAAAATATTAGAAACATTCTTTATGATTATAGATTCAAATCTCTTTTAAGGCTTATTTGAATTCTGTAATCCTATAAAGAAATGTGTTTGTTATATATTAACATTATAATATTAGTTAAGAATGATCATAGATTAAATTTACCAATAAAAGATATCATACATAGCTTCTCACTTCTATATAGTGTTTGTATTCATATTTATATATAATTTCCAGTGTTTTTTTTTTTTCCATTTTTTTAATGGATTATCAGAAAATTCAAACAATTTCTTGTATCAATATGTATCATTGAATATTATATAAAAATAGATTTTACATGTCAAATATATGTTAATTATAAGAATACAACTTTGATATAAAATATACTTAAAAATATATATATATATAAGAGGAGACAGAGCTCCATGAAGGTACCATGATGCTTGACAGCTCTAAGTTATAATTCTGAAGATGTAATTAAACTTTATATAAAGAATCTTAGGAAGAAACTTCAAAAGTTAATAATGGTGGCTGCTGGTTTGGTTGTTGTGGGGAACCATTTTTTTTTTTTTTAAAAAAAAAAAGGAAAAAAAAAGAAGGAGAAGAAGAAGAAGGATGGTGGGACCAATTTAATTTTATGTCAAGGGAAATTAACTTGAACCCTACACCATATCATGAAACTTAACTTTATTTGGTATTTTTAAAATAAATAAATAAAAGTGTCCTAAAGGAGAAAAACAAATATCTTAGAAATTAAGGCAGACCCACATGAATAATTAACTTTATGAATTGATTTACAATCAAAAAAGTAATGGGTTTGTTGTTGTTTAGTGGTTATTGATTTGTTTTCACATAATTAATTGACAAAAAGAAAGGTGATTATAATTTATATATATATATATATATATATATATATATATATGTTTATGTTAATATAGTTTGAAGTTAAATTAATTAATTGGGTATGATTGGATTTTGGGATCAAAACACACACATAAACATGATTGTGCCAAAAGGACATTCTTGCATGTGCATGTTTTCTTTCTTTTCTTTTTTTTTTTTTTTTAAAAAAACAATCTTGGGGACTCCCATCATCTTCCCAATTGGCCTTCTTTCCCTACTATATTTTATTGTATTTTATTTTATTTTATTATTGGATTCCCCTATTTGATAATAACATGACTTGTTGTTTTTGCTTTTTTCCATTAACATTTTTTCAGCCTTTTGTTATTTTTCTTTTCAAAAGATCAAAATTAATGCCCTTAGCTTGTTCAATCCCCTTGGACATACACACATGATCTCTCTTCCCTTCTCTCAATATCTTTTGGGGAATATTGGAATCAAAATGGGGCTAACGTTGGAAATTGGTAATTATCGATACTCGTTTGATAAATTATTTGAAATTGGCTTACGATATTGATTTTTTTAATTAATCAATTCTTTTATCAACAAAAACTTGAATACAGTTCAATTGATGCATTTATGTCGTAATTTATCAATCAAGTTAAATATAAATGTCTCTTACGTATATTAAAATAATTAATAAAATACGACAACTATTCAAATAACTCAAAACTAGCTTATGGACCAAAAGCTTTGGTTGTTGTCTATTATTGAGATCTATAAGCCACATGGGTCAAATCTATTTTCCCTTTTTTTCAAACTTTTATATCACAAAAGAAAAAAAAAAGTTGGGCTACCTCTAAGGTTACTAGGGTTCCATTGATTACAACCTCAAATTATATGTTGATATATATATCTATCCTATTTGTATTTATAAGCACTATTGCTATGACAGATTCTGACCCTTGTAATAATTTATCTGCCTAATTAGGGATAGAATTAGAATTTGTTTTTGGTAGATACAAATTGTTCTCTTTGTAAGATGTTATAATTAAAATTTTTAAAACTATAAGATATGTTACCCCTGTTTAATCTCCAATCTTTCATTTGGTGATATATTGTCTATATATGTATAATAGGACAGAGAAATTATATATTTTTGTGTATTTATGTCGATATGTATGTATATAATATATGAGTGATGATTCAAATTTATGACTTATTAAAAAAATGTAATGGGAAACTACTTAAACTATATATGTTTTTGCCGACGATAATAATAATATAAATTGACATTTTAAAAGTTATGTAAATCTCCTTGTAGTTATAGCATCTAACAAAATATATGTAAATTGTTTGGTAGGTTCTATTATAAATTTAAGTGTACCATGTGGTATTTTTTCTATAATTTACATTTTAAAAAATATAATTATTTTAATAAAACTACTTAAAATATTTTTAAGTATAACAAAATGTCTATTGTCTATCAGTAATAAATCGCGATAAATTTCTATCACTGAGTGGTAGATCGCAATAGACTTCTATCAATAAATTGATTTGTTTTTCTTTATTTGAAAATAACCCTTTTTAAAATGTAAGTATTAAATTAGATTTTAATTATGTGGAGATGGACATTAGTATAGTTTAAAGTTATTAATATTTTAATTGATTTAATAGATTTTTTTATTTAGAAATTAGAGTTATTAATATGATTTAAACACTCAACCAGCCTTTCTAAAGAGAAATTATTATTTAGTTATAATTTGTTCCTTTTAATCATTTGTGTCCACTCAGTTCTCCGATAATTTCTCCATCTCAAGGTTTTGTTGATGTTTAAGTAAAGTGAATGTTGGCTTCCTTGGCCGAGAGATATTTTTTATTGGTTAAATTATAATAAATAATCTCGAACTTTTGACATTTGTTTAAAAAGTATCCATACACTTTTAAAATTAAGTTGTAGTATTACTATTCAATTTTATAAAAACATTTCAAAATTACCCTTAAAATAAAAATATTTTAAAATTTCGAATGAATTTGAGGCTTAAACTTGTATGATGGTGACCTAAATAATGTGATCATCTAAATTTTTTGTCGTTCTAGATCACTGACACATCATTTTTATCTCAAATTCTATTCAAAATTTTAAAGAATTTATTTTTTAATAGTATTTTTGAAACGTTTATGAAAGGTCAAAAATGATGTTGTAATTTGTGGAATTATGAGGATATTTTTTTTAAATAAATAACAACGTTCGTAGTTTATTTTTTTTGTTATTGATTATATTGTTTTTGTTATTATTTTATCGTCTTATTATTATTTATTTTATTGTTGGCCTAGATTATTGTCACTCTCAAGTCTCACCACAATTTCCAGAAAGGGAGGCTGACGTGGCCTCTCTATTTATTAAGATACGAAAAATTATGTAAAATGAATTCAACTTTATGGTATATTTTCAAAAATGTCTGAAAAAAATGTATCAAATAACTTTTTTTTTATTAATGAGTTTTCCCCATTTTTATATTTTTATCTCACCAAATATCCATATTATATAATTAATCATATTGTATTTTATTATTAACTTCTGAAGATTCTTATTATATAATTTTTTGTGGGTTATTTTAAAACGAATGACATAATCAGCATAAAATAAAAAGATAAGTAATAAAATCGAGAAAATAACAAGATTTGGACCAAAAATAGTATTTTCTAAGCCTAGGAAAGAATATTGGTTTGTTGCAAAGTCCAAATCAACGTGTTTGGCCTCGATAACATTTATTGCATACATGGAAGTTATTTTATGGATTATTTTCCTTTTGAGTATTTTGAGTATTAATGTTTTTTAAAAATAAAAATCACAACATTGGAAGGTTATTATAGTAATTAATATATTATATAAAGATCTCTAATTATTTTGTGTCAGATAGCTTTGTAAATATTGAAATTTTATGTAGGTAATATTGGGCCTTATTTTGGTCCATTCATGGAGAAATCCCATAATATATTCTCTCCTCTAACACCAATATAAAAAATGGAATTAAGTTTTATTGGATAATCATTTTTGTTTTTAAATTTTTATTTTTGAAAATTAAACTTATATATAAACACTCTTTCCATCTCTAAATTTCTTGAGTTGTTGTCTACTTTTTATTAAATGTTTTAAAAAAAGAAGTAAAAAATTTTGAAAATTAATAAAAAATAGTTTTTTTTAAAAAAAAATATTTTGAATTTGGTTAAGAATAATACAACTCTTATATTTAAGAAATATGCAAACCATGATAAGAAATTTAGAGAAAATCGACATAATTTTTTTTAAAAAAAAAAAAAAAACGAAAAAGAAACCAAACAAGATCTTAAAAATTCGTTTTTCCCTCTATATATTTAAATAATTAAACTCAAGCTTAAACAGATTAGTTTCACAGAATCAAATCTTAAAATTAAAGGGTAAAATGATCAATATCATTTATATCAAACTTGAATTTAACTTTCGACTTATGAAAAAGAAAAAGAAATAAATATCATTTATTAATTCAATTTCAGTTGTGTTATTTTCTTTTATTTTTTATTAGAATTACGAGTAATAATAGTCTTCTTTTTTTTTTTTTTTGTGGTTGAATTTAGCGTTAGGATCGTGACTATATCACTGCTCTTTTATCTGAATTTGAGTATGCTAATATTACTTCTTTTTTTATGGCTTGGATTTTATATTAGTATTTGTGTGCGTGTTTTCGACGGATGAAAGTGAGATTTGTAGGTTTAATTTTAAAAAATCAAATAGTTATCCAACAGAGTTTAATTAAAATTGAATTTATTTATTCATTTATTTTTTGAGCTCCACATAAGTGGTGTATCGAGAAGTCAAACCTCTAACATTTTGATTGTTAACCTATGTCTTCACTAATTGAATTATGATCAACTTAGTCGTTTGAATTTATAGTATTTATAATGATATGGCGTTGCTTTCACATTTTTAATAGGTTCATTTGTTGGATATTAAAGATCACATTTACTTATATTTTTATTTTATATTTAGCATTATAATTATAGGGTTCTGATTTAAATTCTCTCATTTCATTTTTTTTTCAACCATATGTGGAAAGTTGGAGGATTCAAACTTTTGAAATTCTAGTCAATAATATATATTCTTGAACCAATTAAACTATTCTCGATTTCGCTCAAATTCTCGATCTTAAACCTTTCATAAAATGGTTATTAATATATTTTCATGTCATATATATGTGTGCACACCATATGTTAGAACCAGGTTTAATTATAAATTTTTTTAAAAAAAAACATTGAACTCCCATTTATTTAAAAAATATCCCACTTTTGAAAGTTGCAATATTACCTCTAAAATTTCATAAACGTTTCAAAATTATTGTTAATATAAAAATTCTTTACAAAAAGAAAATCGAGACATGAACGAATGTGGCGATAATTTAAAACAAAAATTTAAATAACTCATCGTACCAAGTTTCAATTTTTCTTCTAAAAACTTACTTCAAATATAGTTTTTAAACGTTTCAAAAAGTTTATGAATAATATTACAACTTTTAAAAATACATATACATCGATATTCTTTAAAAAAAAATAATAATAATAAAGGATATTTCTTATAATTTAGTGTACTAACGTGTTAGAATATACATCGCAAAAAATAATAATGATGATGATAGAGAATAGTAAATGGATGTAGAAGCCCCATATATATGAAAACATATAAAAGGGAAGAAAAGAAAATCGAAATTTTGCTCCTTAAAGTTGGAATAGTGATGTCTCAAAAGAAACAAACCATGTGAAAGTGGAGAGAGACATTTCTTTTGCATCAAAAAGACAAGTTCGCTAAAAAGAAAAGAACTGAAAAAAGTCAAAAGCTTTCTATATATATATTTATATTTTATAAATAAAAAAGAAACTAATAATAATAATAATAATAATAATAACAAATTAAGAACATAAAAAAGCTCTCTACTTTATCAAAAGAAGCCAGCGCCTTCTTTTCTCCATTTGCCTCTTCCTTTTTCACGTAAGCACTGCATAAATTTGTTCCTATCCTTTTGTGTTCAACTTCAAAGCCAATTTCTGACATTATTGCTTCGTATACTTTCCAATTTTACAATTTAAATGTGTTAAAATACCATTTTTGGTCCAAAGTTAGTATTTTTTGTTGATTTTCTTTTTCTAAAAAATTTAGTCTCTATGAACATCCCATCTATACATATGACAATATATTTACGAGGTCTTTTGTTGCATGAAAATTATTGTTATTATTTAATCTATTTTAATAAAAATTAACTTTGAAGGACTATATTTAAGATTTTGTACTATAACATAGTGAACAAAATTATTTGAACCCTTTGAACTTCTGGGGTTATTTTACCTTTTTGGCAAGTTGGATCTTTGGTAAATGTAATCAAATTTGTATGCTTTAAAATTGTGTTTTTTTTTTTTTCTGTCTTATCCTATACTTACCAGAGTTTGAAGGCATTTTTTAGTTTGATTTGCTTGAATCCGATATAAATTTATCAAGTTTAACAACAATTTAACATAGCCTTCCACAGAAAACAAAAAACACGAAACACCAAAATAGATCCGATATCTGAAACTTTTAATTTAATGACTATTAGGATTATAGATTTTGTAAAATTAATTACACCTTATCCATATGATCACTTTTCAGTTCAAAATGAAAAATCTTTCCACATTTGTATATTGAATTAAACGAAAATGAGCTATATCATAGTCTTTTTCACATTTTTTTCTTTTTTTTCTTTTTTTCTTTTTTTTTCTTTTTAATGTTTTCAAATTATGATATATACCATGCAAGGTTAAATATAAACATTCATTCTATTATTCACAGAACTCTTATTTAGATCAAATGGAAAATACAGGTGAATTTCCATTAGAGACAACTTCAATGTTTCCAAATCTAAGGCAGGATGTAAACATCCAAAGGTAAATTACAAAATATTTGCATCTGACTTCAACTGGGCTTGCGATATACACATATGGAAGTATTTAAAAAGCTTATTTAATCAAAGCTTTACGTTGATGATAGTCAACAAGATGATTCCTCCTTCGATTCTCCAGAAGCCAAGCAAATCAATCCCCATGAAAAGTTCAAATACTTTGTTGGTCACTTATCGACGAAGGTAGTCTATACGTGCGTGTAATCCGAATCTGGATGAAAACAGTCAATTTTCTCAGTGCCCATGAAAAATAATCAACCAAAGCATACTATTCTTCTATTTCAATTCTACGATTCCTGAAAGTTTCGTGTTCTTGCCATGCAAAACAATATAACATGATTAACCATCTAGCCAACCTGTTAAAGTGAACATAACTCACCGTGATTGGTATGTAACTCCTATTTTTTAAGTTGGAAGTTTAAATCTCCATATCTCATTTGTTTAAGCTATAACTAGACTTACTAATGAAAGTTTAACACTCAGAATTCGTATCAGATACATTCATCATATTTTCCTTCGTTCTTAATTCCATCCTCCTCCTTTGCATTCGTCCATTAATCCTTACCTGGCTAGCACTACTTAATTTTACCTTTAATATTCCCCTCTGCCTCTCCTCCCTTTTACTTTATAATTCTCCTTATCCACTTTTTTTTTGTAAAGCTTTTAAGATCCATGACACTCGAAACTTGCAATAGTTGGAGCCAAAGGTCTAGTTGGTAGTAGGCCTATTCTGCTTGCTCTGTTTGCCACAACAAGGCTTCCGAAAATAATCATTTAACTAAATCATAAGTTTAGTCTCTGAACTTTGGAGATATGTGTCTATTTGGTCTACGAACTTTTAAAAGGTTATTAAACTTTTAATTTTGTATCAATAAAATCCTTAATTTTCAATGCTGTGTCTAATAGGTCCATGACCTATTTGATTTTTTTTTTTTAATTCATGGATCTACCGAACAAAATTGAAAGTTTAGGGTCCTATTTGGCATAAAATCTAAATTTATATCTAACAAATCGATTATTTTCTTTTAAAAAAAAATCAAATATTAGGGGCCTATTACACAAAATTAAAAGTTTGTTTAGGGACCTAATGAATACAAATTTGAAAGTTCAATGGTCTCTGAATTTTAATCACAAATTTCAAAAACTAAAATTGTAATATAACCATGATTTATGTCAAACCCATCTAACCCTCTATCCAGGAAAAGCTTTGTGTTCGGGTTCGAGTGTGGAAGGTTTGGCTAGTAGGCCTCTACTGGAGAAACAACCAATTTGGACCATTAAAAACTTGACTGGTAATGAACATAATGTGAACCTAATTACGACCTTTATTTCCTATCATGCTCATGTCTCCCGCACTGAGATTATGAATGATGAGTCGAACCACAGGTAGGCAAGAGAAGATTACCTGTGCAAAAGCATAAATTGCTCGTAATATTCTAGCATAATCAGTTCCCATCATCTGAATCACCATATCCGCCAGAAATGTTCCCCAAAACCTGAATCAGGTACAAACAATTATAAACTGGTTGGTATTAAATTAATTATCAACAAGGAAACGTATGTATCAAGCATATGTCTGCGTGTGTATGTTATAGAGTTTCCTGCTAATGAACTAGGCCATGTTTGGAAAGCAAATAAATGATAATGCTTTCATTTTCAGTTTTCTTAGGGTAGGGTGGTTTTCATCTTTCTTTAAGAAAGATTTGAATTCTTAGTCAAATTCCAAAAATAAAAAGGGGGTTTTAAGGCCTTGTTTGGAACCATTTCGTTTTCGGTTTTTGGTTTTTGAAAATTAAACTTATTTCCTTTCATTTTCTTACCATGGTTTGTATCAATCTTAAGTAGAAGAGTTGTATTCTTAGCCAAATTCCAAAAACCAAAAAAGTTTTTAAAACCTACCATTTTTCTAAAACATGGATCAAAAGTAGATATCAAAGCAAGAGATTTAGAGGTAGAAGAGATGTTTATAGGCTTGATTGTCAAAAATAAAAAACAAAAAACTAAATGGTTATCAAATGGGACCTAGTTTAAACATGACTTGGTTTAAAAATTGGTAGAAATAGTTGATGACAGACCGGAGAAACTTATAAAGTAGAAGTAATGTTTATAAGTTTAAATTTTTCTTTTTTAAAAAAAAAAACCCAAAGACTAAGAAGTTATCAAATGAGGCCTAAACCATACGATTAATTTCCTCTCTATAAGTTTCAATTGATAGGATTTTTCAAATTGACAATATTCAATAATCAATAGTCATCATCAATACCATTACCATCAAAAGCTCAAAGTATGTAAAAATAGAATACTTGCATCCAAATGTAAGTGAAGAATATTGAAAGCAATCATCCTCTATCCCACCCTTTTTCTTTTAAGAGAGAGAGAGAGAGATTGAGAAAATTGAAGTCATAAGATCATAAAGTGAATTGCAGAAGAGGTAAATACATTGGGCCGAGCAAAGTCATCATGCTTCTGAAACCCAGATACCTTGAAGCGGCACCTGCAAGACCCTGTCCAAATTGCAAGAACTAGATATCTCAATATTCAAAGATAAAGCTGAATGAGTATCCAATGAATGCCCGTGGGCTAAAACTAAAATTGTTTCCACTCGAAGAGATGCTTGAATACCTTCTAGTATAAGCACTTCTTAAAAGAATATTTTCAATGGAAATGTTTTTGCCTTAAATTTCTTAATGAGTAATTTAAACAATTCTTAAATTTTTAGAGGAATTTTTGTTAATCACTTTATCATCATTTTTGGATAATCTATCTCCCAAAATAATCCAATTTTGTTAAAGGTATTTTTTTGTTTATCAAGATTTTCCTTAAAAACGCTTTTTGATCCTCTAAAATCTCGAGATGCTATACAAAACAAACTTGAAGTTATTAATGTTTTCGAATGTGCTTATAGAAAAAATGAATTTGTTTAAAAAGCGTTTTTTCCAAAATTATTCCAAACATACTAGTTAATGTTACGTTCTAAAATACCATCAATTAATTTCACATCAGACCTTCACCCAAATTGACAATTTGGCATGCAAATCACATCATCAAAAAGCAAAAAATAAAATAAAATAAAATAAAAAATACAATCACCTTTTGGGCAACGAGCAAGGCCATTCTTGACTCAAGATTTGCTGCAGCTAACTGTCCACCCTAAAGAGTCAGGAAGGTGAAGAATAAAGGTTAAGGTAATCGTATTATTAGTTCATCAGTCATTTATATTGCTAGAGTATTGACAACATTTGATTTAAATTTTCAGTGCAGAAGAAGTGAAAAGATACATCAGCAGTGACGATAAGATACAAAGAACCAAACAATGGAGTCACTCATTTATGTTAGAGGGCGAAGAAACAGAAATTAAGACCTGGTTTGAGCAACTTGTTGAAAACCTCTACATAAGTCAAACTTAATACGGAACTCCATTGCAAACAAATGTATACTAGTTAAGAATCAGATTCCAAAGGTATTACATAAAAAAAACCAATTTTAGGAGGCGGAAAAGAAGATCAGGCAGATGTTTAAGAAAAGATATGTTGTTTCTGACCCCTTTTTTTTTAATCAATTATTGTTTTAAAATTTTGCATGGGTTGCTGGCAAAAGTTTACAAAAAAACTCTCGCATTTCAGAAAAACTGTGGAAACTGGAAAGACTATACTACAAAACAAATAGATGGGTGGAGCACAAGTAACGTTATAGACAATAAATTTATGTATCTCTCATTCATTAGGAAAGGGAGAACTTTGTAAAATAAAATGAAGTGTATTCAGGAGATGAATAAACTTCAAAGTTTTAAATACAGATAGGTTATCTAGGGGATGAAACTTTCTTCTCCTCAAGCTCAATCCGCACTCAGTATAAATATAATGCTTTATAAATTTTTCAGGTAGGCATGTACAATTTTAAGAGCTACAAGGCTTAAACTTTAGTTCATAAACAAATCTACCACAGTAATAGCACAAAAAACAAAACAGCACACATTGAAGGAACAAGAAGCAGCGGGGTCAATGAATATATTCAAAGATATTCCTTGTTCCCGTGGCAGAGCCTCCATGTTTTCAGAAGAGATTCCTCACTCCAATGGAGGAACTTCCATATTTTCACAAGATATTCCTTGTTCCCATGACGGAACCTCCATACTTCCAAAGGAGATTCCTTGTTCCCATGGGAAATAAAATAATAATAATAATAATAATAATAATAGAAAAACCATTCCACCAAATCAGGCTCAGAAAGCAAACCTTCCAAGTAAAAGATGCCTATTGGATGGCAAGAGCATAAAAGCAAAGATTGACATTCTCAGTTGCTTTAAGCTGCTCTCTCTGAACCATGGTATTTATTTCTAGGTCCACACATGAAGAATGAAGAATGCTTTAGATGTTACCGAGTACCTTTTTGATGATTTCCTTTTTAATTTGATAGTTGGCTGCTTCTTGGAACATCTTCCCAGATAATGTCTTAGCAAACTGCCAAAAGGGGAAAGCTTCTTAAGAAAAAAAAATCAGAATAAAAAAGGATGGTTGTATAATGTATTCTTACCACTTGAAACATTTTAACCATAGTTATCAAACTACCACCCTGTCGAGAGAGACAGATATGTCAGGATGCAATCGTGCTAAATGAGAACTGAAACACGCCATGTGCTAAAAGATCTACTGAAACCGATACCTTTAATATCAAGGATTGCAGGTCAGATGCTCCATCAGTAGCTGCTAAAGTTTGCACCTTCCACTGATTGAGTCCAAGTTGTAGACTACCTTCAAGGTTAGACTGCGTTACTGATTCTTCACTACATGGACAAGGACAAAGTTTTCAGACTTACCAACTTACACACAAGAAAATATGCACTTGATTCATGTCTGAAACTTGATTATCTAGTTACTACGAGACCATATTGAATAGATTATAAATCTAGAGCATTGAAAGAAATGTAATATTAATGAGGTTCTGTTCACAGATTTCTTAATATTTTTAAAATGATTGACATTGGTGATTTTAGTACTGCAATATCCATTCATAGTTGCAAATCCTTAACTTGAGATGATTGCCTCATCTGTTTGTTAACTTTCTATGTTTTGTAGCATACTTCCTCAAAGAATTGATTTAATCTGTGTATTTTTATTTACCACGACTCCTAAAACTGAAATTTCTATTCACTTACTGATAAATATATGTTTGTATTAATGTATCCAGTGATTAACGATCAAGATATAGCAACACGTTCAAATTTTACATGATCAACTCAAAAGTATAAAATTTGCTTATAGCCTCTACAACCTTAAAATGCAATTCTAGGAGAAGTACCTTGCATATTCCTGTAACAAATGAAGAAATATTTCTGCTTCGAGGTCTTCTGATGACAACTTGGTTGAGCAAGCAACGTTTAACTTTTTTCTCACTGTAAGCAAGACATCTCTATAAGATGGTCTCCAACCCCTTTCAAGAACAACATATGAAATAAATTCATATAATTGACATGAAATTCACATAAAATTGATGAGTAGAAAAGTTCTTGAATAAGCCTTATGAGATAACCATTTTTCAGCCTCACAAAGGTTAACTACAGGTACAGTAAAACGTGTGCAGACATTTCCAGTAATGCAACCCAGTAGCACTACAGTAGCATGGAATTTCAATGGTGACCTCACACACCAAGCAATATGAACTAAGCATAAAGTCTAATCAGAAATTTTGAAACCTTAATGTCGACCGAGCATCAGCCGCTAGATACAAGAATCGAGACTCTAGCGTTGAAATAAAATCATCTCTCTCTTCAAGGTCTTCCTCAATCATGGCATAGTCAGTCTGGCCTCTGTTTGTAATCGATTTCATCAAAGGGCTGAAGTAACTGCAAGTCACCAATACAAGATCAGCCTCCTAAAAATAAAATGGAAATCTAGAAATTTCATGATAAAATATGTTCCCTTCACCTCTTCTTAAAATTCAAAAAAAGAAAAGAAAAACAAATCCCAGCAAACATACTTTGGCATATTACTATAGCTACAATGCTTCTAAACAATGCAACAAATGAAGGCAAAACAACCTGGGACCGAAAAGGATTTGCTCAAGCTCATATAATTCAGAATTTGTGGCGAGTTCAAGCACAGAACGCAATTCAGGGTCAAAAGCACCTGAAACTCACTGTGTCATTTCGGGAACTTAATTCACAAAAAGAGCTAAAAGAGAAAGAAGAAAAGCACCTTGGGCATTTCTTGGATTGAAAGCATTGGCACAACTCACGAATTGTACGCCATTTCTACGCCTAGAAGAGCTGAAGAAATGCTGAACAATACACACCTTCTTTAGAAAACAGTAGCGATACATGATACAAACAAACTAGAATCTAGGTATTTAGACAAAAATGAAGTAACAAGCAATCGATTCAGGTAGTATAAGTGGAATTTGATTACATTACACTACAAATTTGATTAAAAAACTAGTGCGGCATCTGAATTAAACCAAATTTGGAAGTGAAATTTTAGGAGGAAGAGAAGCTTACGGGATATGCAAATTTTTTGGAAGCGGCTGGAGAAAGGAAGGCGAATTGAAGAGCAGCCAGAGCAGTCGTCATGGAGGAACGCTTGGCCGCAATCGCACTACGATAGTACCAGTGTCACTGTTAAAGTCACGACGCTCATATCCCGTAAGTGTACAACCTAAAATTAGATGTATCATATAATATGTGTAAGCAAATCTCGACATATACATGTAGTTCGAATTTTATTTAGCTCAATTCATAATATCTCATTAAGTGGTTGTTTGGGGCGCTCGTAGAGGTGTTCAAAAAATCTTATGACCCGAAAAAACTGATTAACTTATGTGCAGTTTGGGTTGGGTTATCAACTCATTTAAATTAGGTTGGGTTCAAATAAATTACCAAATTCTCCTAGTAGTCTCGTAGTTTGTAAACATTCCATAAACATATTGTTATTAATAAAATAAATGTTATTTTATAAGTATTTACTCAATCCAATAAACTAAGATCCAAGGTTATTTTATGTAACTTAAGTATGTATATGGAGACATACAAGTAGATCGTGCCTTAATAATAACCTAAATGGTCTGTAGTAGATGGATAAAGGAGGGATACCTTATCCTGATGACAATGGTCTGATCTTGACCATTCATGTGGAGACATGCGAGCGAGGGTATCATATACAAAGAGTTTGTATAAGACTAAACCACGAAATGATTAGTCTCTTTATATAACGCTGTTAATAATAGAGACTTACATTTTACTAGAATGACCATATGTGATATGACCTTAATCCTGAGTGAGTTGGGAACTCCTACTCATGAGAGCAGTCCTTTTATTTGTATGGGTGAGAGTGGCCAGATTGCCAATTCAACAAGCTTACCATTTTGGGGATTCGTCTGATTAGGGAGCTAGGAACTCAGCTGCATAAGACGGAATTCACTCCTTCCCCGAAGTAGGGGTAAGTAGATAAATTGCTCCCTTAAGGGCAGATTCCGGGTCTTGAACATAGTGGACAAACCCTCTCCTGACCCGAGAGGACTTAGTCATAGTAGGACTATGACTTATTGTTCATTAGAGAAATCAGTGGTACTTAAGGAGTGAGATGTAACTATAGGGGCAAAATGGTAAATTGGCCTAACTGTAATTACTAGCGATTTGTGAAGGGTCATCACACTATTGATTGGACATATGGACACAAAAATATATCTGTAGTGCAAAGAGTGCAACTATCAGTCTTTAGTGCCTGATAGTTAATGGATGGTGAATATTGTGATTAAAGAGTTTAGTCAGTTATTCACGTACCATTGGAGCTTCAAACTATAGGTCCATGAGGTCCCTTTGGTAGCTCAATGGGTTCAAGTTGAGAATAAGATTTTGGCTTAGTTTGAAGTGTTCAAATTAACAAGAGGAAATTCAGTTATATGTGATATAATTGATTTGATGTATTAGATACATTAATTGGAGGAATTAATATAAATATGATTTATATTATATATCATAAACTAGAAAAAAAACTATGATTTATATGTTTCATATGATGAAATATTAAAACTATATGTTATAAATATAATATGATAAGTTGGTTATTATATTTATTTATAACATATTAATTATATGATAATTAATTATTCTTTTTCTCTAATAACTGAATTGAGTGGGAGGTTATTGGAAGTTTTATGGTAACTGTGAGATAAAAAGGAAAATTGTTTTCCAAAATTATGATGATTCATTTTTGTCGTTTTGACAAAAGAACTAACTATCGAGTAAAAGCGTTTTACTAAACGATAGTGTCTCACAGCCTAAACGATCAAGTATCGAGTTTCTATACAATAGTTACTCAGTACTACATGATCGAGTAGCAAGTCTATACGATAGGCTTCTTCTTACTACACGATCGAGTAACTATTCTATACGATAGACTTCATCCATCTCCCACTTACTCAATCGTGTACTCGATCGTCTACCTCCTTCATTCCTCAATCCAAAGTCACACAGAGCCCATAACTCCTGGATTCTCACACCGAGAATACTAAGGTAACTCTTGTGGTAGTGTTCTAGTTTCATTCGAGGATCAAGTTGAACTAGATTATGATCAAGGTTCATTCAGTCGTTCATTGAGATCGAGTTCTGATCATTACGTTCGAGTTCATGCTGTTGAACGAGTTGCTGAACGATTGAGGGATACTTGAAGAAAGGTTCTTTAAGGGTTAGTATACTCTATCTCCCACTTCAAATGTTAAATACCCCAGCCTAGCCAAAACCCGTCTTAGATCTAAGTTCATGGTTCTAATGAGATTAGATATCTAAGTTTAATCTTTTGAATCGGTTTAATAGGATTAAATTTATTTCCATAAAAGATTAAATTTGTGATAAATCTATCTATAAGGGACCTTTTGTCTAAGGCGGGTTCTAGCTAGGCTGGGGTATTTAAGCCGACGGAAATGAAACACCCCTACCTGGGAACCTACCTGGAAAGGTGAATTGGATAGATTTGTTACAAGCATGCAGCAGTTGATTATATATTCGTTAAAGAGTTTAATGAATGTGATCAAAAGTTGTTTAACTTTCCAAAGTAAGAGTTACTTTTGGGCAAACCTAAATAGTCACTTAGTAAAAATCATTAGTCGTGTTTGTCTAAGTATACTAAACCCTAGGTTTTAAAATACTCAGTGGGAGGAAAAGAGATATATGATATGTCAATTCCACTCACGTTTCTCCCTGAATGTTCACAATGTGAGATTCATACTTAGCCTCATGGCGTCTTGGGATCGTCTCCCTTCGGATGGTGTTTGCATGAGTCAATATCAAGGTGAACGGAGAGAGTATTTATAGTAAGTGGGAGAAGGATATGTGTCAGCATGTCCTGTGGTCTTCTTCATTAGTTTGCACTGTGAGACCTTCTTGGACGGCCTCGAGGCACCCTGGGAGCGTCCCTATTCAGATGGTTTGTGCGGTTGGTCATTATCAAGGCAAACTTCAGAAATGGATAGGGTCACTTTAGTTTTTTCCCCAATCGGATTTTTTTTCCTTCGGATTGGCTGCTTGGGGCAGAACTCTAGGATCTAAAATAGAGGGTCACATTTACGAAAAATTGTTAAGAAAGTTAATGATTCCTTAATCAAATTAATGATGGCTAGTCATTATAGGAACAAAAGTTGTTCTGATGTAATGATTGGTTGAGAGTCTCAATTCAGAGGAGGGATAAATTGACTACCCTTCAGTGGCTTTTGTCCTAACCACTGAAGCATCATAGCAAAATTAGATGTGTTATGGGGTTCATTTAGATTTTGCTAAACCATATTGAATTTGTTTTAAAGATTATTTGCCAAAATCTAATGTAAATCAATATGTTTGTTTTTTCAGCAACATGTCATTGTATGATTTTCTGTTAGTGGCTTTTTTTAATTTGACCAATTACATACATAGGAAAGAATCTACTAAAAAAAATTTCGTGGTGAACAACCTTGAGTTTATCATGGTTGAGGAGTGTCCTCAAGTCCCAAACCCTGATGTGATGACATAATTTTAGTCTTTATCTTTAAGCATGTGGACAAATATGAATGTAAATGAATGAACAATTCTTTTGCAATAAAGATAATTTTATGCGATACTACGTCTAAATATATACGTTGTTAATGATATGCTCGTAGTATGAGATGTAGTAGTGTGCGTCACAAGTTTCCTTGCACTGAAACAAAGTATAATTCTAATACAAGTTTCTCAAAATAATCCGAGGTCGAACACAAGGATTGTTTTCGTTAATGCGTTACTTTTGTGATACATGCGACCGGTTTAACAATGAATAAAGAATTGGGTTTATACAAGAATATAAATTGCGATGAAATAAAATTGCGTTGATAAAATAAAGTTGCGTTGATAAAATAAAATCCTAAACTAATATGATACAATATACAAGATACATTATACACGATACTGAGGTTGAGAATTGACTGTGAAGTTGTACAAAGATTCTATGTATGCGATGGCAAGTCTTTATAAATGAAGTAGAAAGAGGAAGAGCAAATAGTAAAAACAACGCAAGTTTTCCAATTGCGTTAAAGATACAACTAAGGTTCCGCTTTCCCTTGGCGTACACCTCTCGATGATCGGCCGCGTTCCCATATCTTTATGGTGAAACAGGGATGAATGTGATGAACGCAAGGTTGTTTCCATCTCTGGAAATACTTCTTGCTTTAGTTAATGCATTCTTCTAACCCTCTCTCGATAGGCAGAATAACATCTACACTTCTGCTCTCACAAGTGAAGATGCCACCGAGCATGCCTTAGCTAAACTTAATTATTTTCTTAACACAAATTAACTTACTCACTTAATTCTTGCTATTTACTCATGGGATTAAGAATACATCATGGAGAAAATGGATTATGGATGTACGGAAAGAGATAGTGAGATGACAATATGGATTATCATAACATTTAATACTAAGATTAAGCATCTGATACATGTTGTGAATGAAAGAGTAGAGAAGATGAATACAGATGATGAAATAGAGATTAGAAACGAATACAGAAAGAGTGTCAATGTCTTGACACAGATCCTGAACGGAGGTTGTACTTGCCGGCATGTGGAAGTAGTGGAGAGGAAAGCTTCTCTCTCAGACTTGCTTTCCCGGTAGAATTGACCTTCGCACAGAGCTTCAACTATGGGGATCGGAATAATTCTCTGCTCGAAGACTCACCTCTCAGCCTTGTCTCGTGGTTCACCCGAATCTACTCTGTAAGTCGCTTCAGACCAGTCTCTCTCTCAGAATCAGTATATGCACGTCTCTATGTATACATGTATATCTTTCAGTGAATTTGCAGAAGCTATTTATAAGCGAAGTTTGACTCTTTAACTTTGTGGTCCTCACTGTATGGTTATGGTAGTTCCTAAAATGGCAGAGTGAATATTCCTTCTGTTACGCAATCAACCCATCAGAAATGCATAACTAAAAGTTGTACACTTGTCAGAATCCTCCGCAAATGCGTTGCTCTTTACATCTTCGATCTATCGGCACATGCGGTGTTATTTTTTATTATCGCATGCGGTTGAAATTGCGTTGATCGCTAGAGTTCTTGATCGATTGCTGCATACGCCATCATTGCGTTGATCATCTCTTTGATCTCAATTGATGGGCGTAATGCGACATAGATGTGTTGTTTATTTTATCTTTGTGCCATGAACGCATGCGGTGACTGATTTTCTGCAAACAGAAACTGAAACATTCTATTCTATCATCACAATGATGTTAGTGGGTGTATTGACGACAATTTATAATTTTCGCATTTCTTAGCCAATTTCTATACTATCGAAGCAACTTTTCTTTCTTTTTGCCACAATATCTAAATAAAACAACATAAATAACTTGTATTTCTACAAGTTATCACACCCTCAAATTTAGATATATGCTTGTCCTCAAGCATATCTTCAACATATCTTCAACTAAGGCAATATCGTTCAGTTCTTATCCTTATTCTACGTTGATTGGTTGCTCTGAATGCTCCACCTAGGCAACATTACTTAACAACACAATTTCCTTCTATCCTTGATAATTCATAAACATGCCCTACTTATTCTTTTATACAACAAATCTCTATTAAAAAATTCCCTTCTTGTTTTGAAAAGAATGTTTACCTCTTCATGCAAAAACAACTTGGTGCGTCTGTATGCGATGGTCTACTTTGCATCATTCTATTAGAGATTGTTGATCATGGTTACGCCCTTCTTTTTGGCTTGTTACCATGAGTGTCATGTGAACATCCAACTATGGTTGTGTGCCAATCTCAACTTCAACTCTTGATTTTCAACTAAGTTTAACTTTTGCTGGTCAGAGGAATTGTCCCTTATATTCTTATTTTTTTCTTCTCATTTTTTTTTCTTTCATATTGCGTCGATCTTGGAAACCCACCTTCGTTTTGACTTGCTCCCACGGGTGTCATGTGAACATCCAACTACGAGCAGGTTCCTTTCATGACTTAAATCTTATCAGGTTGGGATTGTTTTGGAATTTCCCTTGCACTGACATTGGAGTTTGTATGATTTTTTTTTTTTGACAATGAACGTATTTTCTTAATGACCGCATCCACTTGATCACATCTGCTCAGACCTTCCCCACCCCCAAATTGAAGATGCGCAAGGTTCTCATTGCGTTGTTTTGGACAGAATAGACAAACACGTAGTAAAAATTTTGAAAAGAAGGTTTGAGCAGAGTCTTGAAGGATAAAATGTAAAGCAGTGTTATTGCTACGAATTATCTAAGTGTTAGTCAGAAAATACAAAGTGTGGGAAATGTTGCTAAGGGTATGCATATAACTCATCATGGCAGTGCAATGAATAATGCAAAATATAAGAAAAAGAACATCGCAATAGTTGACAAAGGATGATAAATAAGAGGCTCACGCATACGGAAAGAATTGTTACTCAATTGTATTAAAAATTAACCAAGTATACAAAGAATTGCAAATAACGCAATACAAAATTTGAGCATGTACAAAGAATCAAGACATAGCTTCTATACATAGAAATAATGAATGAATTAAAAATGAAAGAATGACCGCAACAAAAAAATTTGTAGAATTATTGAGGAGGAGGTTCAGGAGGAGGATTTTATGGAGGAACACGAGAAGCTTCTTCAAAGTGCAGATGTTGCTGTAAATACGGAGGCACCGTGGGACCATGTAGATAGGCTGTCAAGAAGTTGAAGTACTCATGGTTGCGCTCTGCTAATTGTCTCTGGTTCAGGTGGATCGTGTAAATATTGCATTGAATGTTGATCAGCACCTGCCTTGTTATCGCAACACTGCGTTGTAACTCTGCTTGTTGCTCGTGTACCTCCGTTATTCACTGGCAGAAATAATCATGTTGATAAGAAAGAAGAGAATGCATATCACCGAGTTCAGCAGCTAGGGTGGCAATGGTGGGTTGCGCATGCGATGTTTCACCATCAATGTTTTTGGTTGGGCAGAAATGTCTTCACCCAAATCACGTGGGTCATCAACATGATGCGGTGGAGGGGAAAATTGTGGTGAAGATGAAGGGGAGGAGGGAGCTGTTGGATATGTATTGGATGAAGCAGGAGCGAGGAGGAGGTTAGTAAAATGTTCGGGGAGTGGGGAAAGGGGTTCTGTATGAGGGCTTAGAGGGTGAATGATCAAAGGTAAAGGGTCCAAAGGTTCTTGATCTTGCGGTGATGACTCTTGGACTTTTTCCTTGCCCTTGTCAACCTTGCATTATTTCTTGAGCTTTGGTTGTTGCGGTGCATTTAAATCGATGATGGGCCTTTTAGGTGGAAGTTCGAGACAATGTGGGGAATCTTTGAGAAGCATTCTCAAAATCTTGATGTTGATGAAGCCATGGACTTCTGGCATTGGTTCTTTCTCAATACCTACACCCAATGAGAGGCATAAGATTGAAACTGTCTAAGGGAAGAAATACTGGCCTCTTATATGCCCCACAAAACTTCGAATCTGCCTTGCGATCAATTGGCCCACATCTATTGGAATGTCGCGTGTGATGAAATATGCGATTATGACTCTATCCCTTGAAACTGTTTTGTCATGAGAAGTCGGGATGAGTCGCCGGTTCACCAAATATACCCAAAGCCGCGCCTCTGGAAGCAGTTTATTGGATGCAAGGTTTCTGATGCCTTTTAAGGAGACTGGCCACTGAGTGCACGGTTGCGTTAATATCTTCAGTGCATCTTCCATTTGTTGTTCTATGGGATCATCAATGATTTTATTACCCGATGTATCCGGGATGTCCTTCATTTGATATAACTCATTGATGTCCTTTACGCTGAAAGGCACTACCTCTCTTTTCATGGTCACTATATCTTTGGTGCCATGAAGTCGTCCATTATAGAAAGTTCGCACTACCGTTGGGATTACAATGGATGAGCACTGGCAAAATGTTTCCCATCCATGTTCCAACACAACACTTGTGATTAAGTCTGGTAGTGGCGTTGTCACAGGGAAGAACCCCATTTCCATCATCATGTCGTAATTTTCTTTCTTCTTTGATGGGAGTCCTTTGGCCAACGCAAGCTCACTGCTTTTCGCTATCGCTTTGCCCTTTTCTTTTGTCAGTGCAAGGTAGGATCTTTGTCTTTGTTTCCTTTCTCTTTCCTTGCGCTGTTCTTCCTTTTCCCACTCCGCAATTTCTTTGCTCTTCTTTTCTCTTATGCGCTGAACATTTGTTATGCGCTTCTTCTCCTTCTCTTCCTTCTTCCTCCTCTTCTTCTCTTATTTCTCTTTCGAATTGCTCCGAGGCTAGCAAAATGCGTTGTTCTTCCTCGAGCCTTATTCTCTCCTCTTCTGCCGATATTGCGTTGTTGTGGCGCACTTCTTCATCATGTAATTTTCTTCTTAAATCGCCTTCTGCGATGATTTGTTGTGCCCGCAACATCTTTTCTTGTTTTTCTTCCTCCTCTCTTCTTCTCTTCTCCTTCTTTTCTAATGCACTTTGTATTTTACTCGATTAATTGTTTTAGTTGCTTTACCACAAACCAATAAACATAAAATCCCTGGTTATCTGTATGTGACTCAAACATGTATGTGGTGACATACAAGTGGATCATGTCTTGAGTGATAACCAAAATGGTCTGTAGTAAATGGATAAATGAGGGAAACCTTATCTTGGTAATGATACGACGTAGTCCACTTTGTGAAATGGTCACAAGTGTTGTGACTTCTCACAAATGGCCTGATCCTGATCATTCGTGTTGGGGACATGCGAGCGGGAGCGTCCTATACAAAGAGTTTGTATAATACCTGACCACAAAGTGTTAACGTCTCGTTATATAACATCGTTCATGATAGAGACTTTACTTCACTAGGATGACCATAGCTAACATGACCTCAATCCTGAGTGAGTTCGGAACTTCTACCATTGAGGGCGGTCCTTTGATTTGTATGGGTGCAAGTGGCCAGGTCACCGATTTAAATCTACCATTTTGGGGATTCGTCTGATTTTGGAGCTGGGAACTCAACTACACAAAATGGAATTCACTCCTTCCCCGAGGCAGAGGTAAGTAGATAGATGGCTTCCTTAAGGACTGATTCCGAGGCTTGAACGATATGGCGCTACACACCTTCTCTTGGCCTGAGAGGTGTTCACACATAGTTGGACTATGTTGTATTGTTCATTAGAGGAATCAGTGGTACTTAAGAAGTGAGATGTAACTATAGGGGCAAAACGGTAAATGGTCTAGTTGTACTTACGAGCATCTGTGAAGGGTCATCGTACTCATGATTGGTTATATCCAATGGACATAGAAATGTATCTGTGGTAAGAAGAGTTCCGCTGTTGGTCTTTAGTGGAATCACTGACAGTTAACGAATGGTGGATCTCGTGGGTAAAGAGTTTAGTTAGCTATTCACGTACCATTGGAGCTTCGAGCCACAGGTCCATTAGGTCCCCTGGGTAGCTTAGACAAAGTCGAGAACCAGTGTTTGGGTTAATTTGAAATGTTCAAATTGACAAGAGGAAGTTCAATTATATATGATATAATTGGACTGATTAATTATATATGATATAATTGGCTAAATGTATGAGATACATTATTTTGGAGAAAATTAGATATAAATATGATTTATATCAAGTAGAGGAGAAAATACTATAGTAGATATGTGATATCAAACTATAGGATATAAATATAATATGATTATATTTATTAATTAATTGATTAATTATATTATAATTAACCAATTCATCCACGTTTGGATGTGGGTAGTGGGCAGCGTTGGTTATGGTAACCGGCGGGTTAAAAATCATTTTTCAGAGCGTGCATTCATAATTTTCGAACGCCCAAAAGAATTCGTGAAACGATCGCGAGAGCCTATATGATAGAAGCTCTCCCGTCTAAACGATCGTCTACCTTACGATTTCTCTAAACGATCGTATACGTTTTTCATAAACGATTGTTCAGCTTTTCATACACGATTGTGTAACTCTTCTATACGATAAGCACTTCCGCTATACGATAGCACAATTTTTTTCTCCCACTTGCTTATCACCCACTCTTTGGGTTTTCACTCCGAGGATACCAGGGTTTCACTAGTGGTGGTGTCGTCTCCGCTGCAGTGTTCGTGTTCGTACTAATCGTGTTGTTGCAGTCGACATACCCATCAGGTGTTAGTAGATCTGTTGGAGGGTTTCCGCTGCATTGGGTTCAGAAGTGCAAAGAGAGTCTTCAACTGGTATGAGCCCTTTCTCTGTTATTCATTGTGTTCTAAGCATGCCGATAATTAGGTTTATATGCATAATTGTTAGTGTTAAATGTATATAATTTGTATTTCGGTCACGGTGAGATCAGAGCGATCTAAACACGCTCATAGAACTCTCAGTATGAGATCCTTTAGAAGTCTATCCGCATCCTTCTGTCTATTGACTATGAGGGTTATCCTGCTTGTTGAGTTCGCAATCTGGCCACTCTCACTCATACAAATCAAAGAACCGCCCTCATAGGTAGGAGTTCATAACTCACTCAGGATTCAAGTCATGTTACCTATGATTATCTTGGTGAAATGTAAGTCTCTATTATGAATGACGTTATATAATGAGACTAAACATTTTGTGGTCCGGTCTTATATAAACTACTTTATATAGAATATCTCCCCTCACATGTCTATACATGAATGATCAGGATCAGATCATTTGTAGCATTTTATAACAATTGTAACACCTACAAGGCGGGCCATATTCGTAGTGTCATCAGGATAAGGGACCCAGTCTTATCCATCTACTACAGACCATTTAGGTTGTCACTTAAACATGATCCACCCGTATGTCTCTACATATATGTTTAAGTTGCAAAGATAACCTTAGATGTTAGTTTATTGGTTTGTGGTTAATGCAACTAAAATATCATATATTTGATAGACAACGAATTTAAATAAAATATCATATATTTTATTAAATACACAATGAGTTTGTTCAATAATGTTTACAAACTTGGACCCTATGAGATTTAGGGCATCAACCTCAACACTATCGACTTGTTTCTAATCAACATTTTCTTCCTTCTTGTTAAACTCTATTAAAATATGAAAATCATTGTATGTTATTATATGATCAAGACGTGTGATTAAAAGAGCTAATTTTATGACCTATGATGATTGTTGTTTGTTCGGAGTATTTGGATGGATGTCATTTTGGTTTTTTCTTTTTGTTTTGTTTTGTTTTGTTTTGTTTTTTGTTGCTTGTAGCTAATGATTTATGAATGAATTTGTAGGAAATTGTTGGAAAATGCTGGAATTGGGGTGTGTAAACGTTGTAACGGTAAGAAATCTTGGTGCCTGAAGCTGTAAGTAGAAATGCTTTTTTCTTCTCTATTATTATCAATTGAAGTTAGGGAATCTTTATTTGTGTTAGGTCTTGCAAGTATGATCTAGTAGTTTGAGTTTATAATGAACCATATCTTACTAATCTAACGAAAGATGTCGATAGTTCATTGTTGCAACAGTTTATGCACTCAAAGTAGTATTAATAACATCAAAATTTAAATCTAAACCATTAATTTTCTTTAGATATTGTGAATGCTTTGTTGCTGACATGTACTGTATTGAGTCATATTTATATCAAGATTGTTGGATTTTATGCCCTAAAGCTCGTAGATAGTAAATATAGCATTTGACCGATCATTAATAAAATGTTACCAATGTTTATTACAATAAATAGTTATTGCTTATCTTGTATTTATCTTGCCTAAATAACACTAATCCAATAAACTAACATACTAGACTATTGTATGAGTCTTCAACTATATGTGGAGACATACGGGGATTAGTGTTCAAGATACAACCTAAAGGGTCTATAGTATATAGATAAGGTTGGGTACCTTATTCTGGTGACACTATGGATACAACCCACTTTGTACTTGATACAAATGAAATGATCCAATGTATTCGTGTAGGGGACATGAGTGGGGGTATCCTATGCAATGAGTTTGAATAAGATTGGACCACAAAATGTAACCTCTAGATGTAACTCCGTTGACTAGTTAGGTTTCTATTTCACAAGGATGACCTAGACAACTTAGTCTTAATCCTGAGTGAATTATAGACTCCTGTTCATGAGGGATCGTCCTTTGATTTGTATGGGTGACAGTGGCCAGTTCGCCGACTCAATAAGCCAACCATTTTGGGGACAAGAATAAGTGGGGAGTTAAGAACATAGTTTCACGATATGGAATTCACTCATTCTTGACTTTAGGGTAAGTAGATGAGTGTTCTCTTAAGTGGTGTCTCCAAGATTTGAACAAAGGGTCCTACCCTCTCACTAGCCCGAGTAGGGTTTTCGTTTAATGGTTGGACCATAAGTAAGTTGTTCATTAGAGAAGCACTGGTACTTAAAGATACAAAGGTAACTCAGAGGTAAAATGGTAATTTGATCTAGTTGGTTAGGAACACTCATGAAGGACTAACTTGCTGTCATTGGTCAATATCCGTGGACACAGAAATATATCTGCAGTGAGAAGAGTGCAACTGTGAGTCTATAGTGAAGTGTACCCACAGTTAACGAATATTAATTTACTTGGTTAATAAGTTTAGCTAATACTCTCATATCGTTGGAGCTTATGATCTGTAGGTCCATTAGGTTCCACTGATAGCTTATAAAGGGTATTAAGGTAATTAAAGTTATTTGAATGTTCAAATTTACTAAGAGAAAAAATATAATGTATGGTGATACATTAACATAAAGTTTATAGTTTAATTAGCTTTATAATATAAATTTATTTTAAATTTGATTCAAAAATTAATTTATGGGAGAATTAAATATTTGAAGGAGTTCAAATATTAAATTTAATATGAATAGAATTCATATTAAAACTATAGGTTAAAATTAATGTGCATTAGTTGCACATTAAAACTATAGGTAATATGAGAGAAAACATAATTGAAAATGATTCAATTATAAGGTTAAATTAAATATATGATATTTAATTTAATGATTAATTAATTAGAAAATTAATTAATTATTTGATTTAATTAAATTAATTGAATTAAAACTATAGGTTATGAGAGATTGATGTATTAAAATATGATTCTACTGCACATTTAATTAAATATGAGATATTTAATTATTATTAATTAATTTGATTAATTAATAATTATTTGGTTTATTTTAAATTTTGATTTAATTTATTTTTAAAGTAAATGAATTTATTGTTATTTAATTAAATAAATTAAATTAGATTTAATTTATTGATTAAATAAATAATGAATTTTATTTTATTTTTTATATATAACAAACTCCCAAAGTGGGAGATGGAATTTTCTCTCTTGGCCTCTAGCTTTCTGAGTTTTTTTCTCTATAGAAAATTCTCTCTAAGGATTTCACCTCCTTCTACCTCACTAGCCCAAGGAGAATACCGATAAAATCATTTTGGTGGTGTTTACTTGATTTGCAGCAGAGAATCAAGAACGTAGATCCCAAAAGTTGGTGAAGCCCTCCGAGTCGTCAATGAAAGTAAGAGATTCTAAATTTTATCTCCTCTGTTAATTTGTTATTAAAATCTAAAAATGGTCTGACAATGAAATTTGAAAAATAGTATGAAATTAAAATCTTGATAATCTATAGTGTCAGTTTTAAACCGACATTAAAGACAACCAACATTGAAAATCTTTTATAACACGATTTTCAATGTCGGTTTTCAACTGACATTGTACTCCTATAATGTTAGTTTTAAACTGACGTTAAAACCTAGTTTTGTAGTAGTGAATGTTTAATTAGGCGCTTGAAAATTGAACATTTACCTAAGTGTAATCCCAAGTCTTAATGCAGTTAGTCCAAATTAATTAGGATGCTTCTCATCTAACTAAATTAACTAAATTGGACTCTCACTAGCTTTTCTAGGTGAGTCGACTAAGCTCAGATAATAAAAAAGTTAATCTAATGAATTTATTAATCAAGCAAGCAATTGGGAGTACTTCTAAAAACTAAGATATGCCGCTTTTACTTTTCTTCCAATTTATATTCTGCATTTTTTTCCATGCTTGTTTTCTCACCTCACACACAAAACCCCCCATTTATCGATTTAGTTAAAGAATTAACTTTGAGAAACTAATCTTTGTGCTTCCCTACGGATTGACTTGATCTTACCATTTGTACTACTTAATAGTATAGATAGCATTTATAGATATAATATGAATTTCATTTGATTAATCATTTACATGTGACTGTAAAAGGCTACATCAAACTGCAAATAAGTTATTATCTATTTATGATTTGATATGATAAAATTAAAAGTTTGTAGTTAAAATAAAAATTAAAATAAAATTCTCCAAGATAATAATGATTTTTTTTTTAATTGACTACTGAAACTCTGACGCTTCTTCATGGCTTACCTGGGTGTTCTTCGATTTTTAGATTAATCTGATTCCCAAAGTACTGTTACTCAAGGTCATTCATGCTAACAATCTAATTTTCTCTGTTATTTTAAAAGAGAGTTGAGGATAAAAATGATTTTAAATTTATATTTTACGGGTATGGACCCCTATTGAGTGTTTTTCATCTTTTTTTTAATTAATGAGTTATTTTGTTACCTAAAAAAAAATCTCGAAAGGGTTTAACTCTAAAAACACTGAAATCTAATTACGTTCCAACATTAAATTGTCTTTAGAGTTCATTTGAAATAGTAGCTTCGTTCTCATCGCAAATTGATGAGACCCTAAATACGATTTTAAGGCATATCACAAATGGATAGTTTAACATTGGCCAATAATTTGTAATGTAAGTAAAAGGTTAGTTTCCATTATTTTTAAAATTCGGATCATTTGACATTAGTACAACTAGTTATGGATTATCCATATACAAAAAGCAAATTTTCCACTTAAACCAATCTCCTGATTAAATTATGTACATGTTTGACCTTCTTACTTTACATGTATTTAATTTAGAAAACTTAATTAAGGTTTTGTTCCATATATATATATATATATATATATATTTAAATAGCTTAATTATAAACACTGCATTATTTATCCACTTTTTTCTCTTGTTTTATTATCTAAATTTAATTAGGGATGTTTTCAAAATCAAATTCTAATTTAAAAAACTAAAAACATAGGTTTTTGTTTGGTAATCGCCATAGTTTTTATTATTATTTATTTTAAAAATAAAGCTTATAAACATATTTAATATGTTAATATCACCACATATCCAAGGCTCTTTTATATGAACTCATTTTCGCTAAATTCATAAATGTGATACAAAACTCTTCTATGTTGACTAATTTGTCAAAAGTAAAAATAAAAGTATTGACCAAAGTGGTATTTTTCAGGCTAACAAAAATTAGTTTTAAAGTTCTAAGGCTTAAATAAACATTTTAAAAATTAATGTAGGATAAAAAGAATAATTTCGTAAATTTATGGACAAAGATGAGATTTAAATTAAACCTAAATTTAATATATTATAAAATAATAAATAATTCATGATCCATTTGATATCATTCGAGTTTTATTTTTGACCTCTAAAAATTGTGCTTATTTTCTCATAAATTTCTTAAAATGATTTTTATATATATATATATATATATATATATTAATTAATAAAACTATTATTATAAAGTCTAGATAACAAGTTAAAAAAAACTTAGCCTGGAAGTAAAATAATAATAATAATAATAATGTTTATAAATTTAATTTAAAAAATAAATAAAATAAATCATTATCAAACAAAATCTTAATTAGCTTGGAGTAACTATCACTCTAAAATTAAAAGATTGTACTAGTATGTGCAAGTTATATATTAGATTTATTTTAAATTTAATATTACCATTAATGTGGCTCATATGCATTATATGTTAATTTATCTTTTAGGTCTATTATTTCATTGGGTCAATTAAGTAAAAGATAATTTATAAATTAATTAAAAATAATTCTCTAATTAAACACCCTAAAATCGTAGGGATTGGTCCTCTCTCTACCATTATATAGTTTTTTCTCCTCATCAAGAAACCTAATTAAGTTCATGATAAAAGGTATGTTATTCTAACTAATGTTATTGTGAAAATCATCTAGTTTAAAGATCTTGGCATTTATTGTTTTTATACAATATTATATAATCATGAAGTTAAAACTTACATGTAGTATCGAAGTCTTGATTGAGAACTGACGATTAATTGTATATCTTTTATGTTTTCATTGCAAATAATTATTATTTTGATCTTCTTCTAAAACTTAGAAGCAAGAATAGTTTAAAAGAAAAAAAAAAGCTTAATTGATACCATCCGAAATCGTTGATAATGCATATGATATCTGGAAGTTAAATTTTCCATTCACATGCACTAGTCGCAACAATTCACTACAAGAATTTCTACATTTTTCGATGTAAAATTGCATTAGGACAAGTAAAAAAAACATTCGCATAACTTTTGCCGACAAAACGTCAGTAAAAACGTCGACAGATCACCGTCGGGAGCAGTAGCTCCCAACAAAAAGTAGCTTTCATCGGCAGTAATTTACTTATGTCAATGAAATTTAGTTGCATCGGGATATGCTTTCTCTTGATGAATCTATTGTGCGTCTACAAAGTACCTTTTTGCCGACAAAAATTGCTTTGTGTGGGGGGAAGTTTCCATTTCTATTCATTAAATTTTCGTCGGCAGAAGTGTATTTTTGCCCAGTTTTATTTTGCATTAGGATAAGTTTTTTCTAATTATATATATTTTTAATAGTTAATATTTCAAAATTTTATTTCTTTGTTATCTTTGATACACAAACAAAATTTAATCTTCAAACAAATAAATTGGGCACAAATATAACAAAAATAAGCTTATATATTAAAAACACACTAATATTCAATACAATTTGTCAAATACTAAGATTAAAAACTATACATATAATCAAGATTGAGCATTCTTAGCTTCTTACAAATCCCACCACAAAAAAAAAAGTTTAATTACATCCCTTAAACCAAAATAACTAATAATAACAAAGTCTTCTCACAAACTCCAAAAGATAATCTTTGAGATTTTATACCTACGACCTCAAATAGAAAAAGTAAATATTATGAAAGATTTATGAGAATCAACACAATAATAATAATAATAATAATGCACAAAAAAAAACCTAATAATAATAAAAAAGTAAACTTAAAAAAAATGTTTAAAATAGTTATAAGATATGACCTCTCCAAGCTATGAATATATCGTCAATGGTTATAATCATAACGTGAATACTACAAACAGCCATTTTACTATGCTACCAACACGTCATAAATCCACTCATACAACTTTTGAAACTAAATAAGTAATTCAATAGTCCTAAAAACATATAATTCATCTCTCGAAACCTATAAATGAGCCAAAAGAAAGTTCCTAAAAAGTGTCAGAACCCCTCCCCACGTGAACACCTCCCTCCTAAATCCACCTAAACTTCTTTCAAGACTAAAATCATCATTCAAATCTCTAAAGATAGTTTTCTAAAAGATGCACAAATAACCACATTTTACAATTAAAAAAACGTAAAAAAATTATTAAAATTGTAATAATTAAGACGACCCCCTCCAAATACAAAGTAACAAGATGGTTTTATAAAATGTGTTCAAATAACTACTTTTTAGGCTTATAAGTAATTCAATAGTTTTAAAAGTATATAACTCAACTCTCGAACCCAAAGAATAATACAAAAACAAAGTTCCTTTAAAGAACGTGTGAAAACCCCACCCCAAGCTATGAATGTGTCATAATTCCACCTAAATGCCCTTTAAGAGAAAAAAAAATAATAAGAAGAAGAAATTTCCTAAAAACCTACAATTTTTCACTCAAAACCTACAAAATAGCATAAAAAAAATTCTACAAAACTACAAACTTGTCTTAAATCACACCTAAAACGTAGAAAATGTTGAAATGCAGGATAGCCACATAACAACAGAACAAGTTCCTAAATCCACTAAAATACACATATTTCAAGTTGTTACCATAACTGTTGGATAGTCATAGAACAATTTAAAACATAGAAAGAAAGTTTTCGTAACGTATCTAGTTGTTCGAAGGTCCATCTCCTTGCTTTTGTTGCCCAACTAATTGTCTCATGATTTCAGCCAATTAATTCTAAAAACCCAAAAGTTGTGACTTCAACATGACATTTTCTTCTTGTAAGCTTGTCACCACAACTTTAATCTTTTCATACTTATTCCAAATCTCTTTCTCGAACTTTGTGGAAGATGTACCATCGGATGTTGATGTACACTTTCAATCTCCAACTCAAACTAAAAAACTCCTAAAAAGTATCTAAGTGACAACTTTGATTCTTCAAAATACCTAAAAAGTTTCTAAAAAGTATCTAAGTGATAATTTGACTTTTAAAACGATCTAAAATATTCCAATGTCTAACTTTCACTCTCAAACTCAAAATAAAAAGCTCCTGAAAAGAGTTTAAGTGACACTTTGACTCTCAAAACAACCTAAAATATTCATAAGTGTCACTTTTACCATCCAACCCAAACTAAAAAGCTCCTAAAAAGTGTCTAAATAACACTTTAACTCTAAAAAAACCTAAAAAAAAAATCTATAAGTCAATTTAACTCTCAAAACCAACTAAAAAACTTCTAAATGGTGTCTAAGAGACACTTTCAGTCTCAAACTAAGTATTACTTTGACTCTCAAATCCAAACTAAAAAGTTTCTAAATTCACCTCTACTCTCCACTCAAACTAAAAAACTCCTAAAAATTGTTTAAATGGCACTTTGATTCTCAAAAAACGTAAAAAGTTCTTATAAGTCATTTTGACTCTCAAAACTAACTTCAAAGCTTCTAAATAGTTTCTAAGAGGCACCTTCACTCTCAAAGTCAAACTCAAAGGCTCTTAAAAAATGCTTAAATGACACTTTGATTCTTAAAGCAACCTACAAAGTTTTTAAAAAGCATTTATCTTATAACTCCATGTCTACAAGATTAGTTTTTGACATGCTTTCTATATACAACATTCTTTACAAACATTTTGAACTCGAGCAAATGCTCGCAAATTTCCTGTAATCACAATTTATAAACAAATTAAGTTCCAAAACAAATCCTTTTACATTTAGTTGAATAAGTAATTGATTTTTCTCTAACTTTCTAAATCTTATTTTACGTATTTCATCAACATAAATCACATAATAATGGAATGTCAAAATTCTAATCATCATCCATATGGTTCAAATTTTTTCACCCCACTTTTTTTTTTCAACATTTTGTGAAAAAAAGCAACAATTACAAGTTAAATGTTTAAAATTGATGCTACAGATACAAGTACGATAGAGAAAAAAAAGAGTATATTTAACTACAAGTATAACCTTCAATTAAAATCCAGTGATGTAATGTAAAAGTTGTGTTTTTTTTTCATTTCTTTTCTAATGCATTCATTTAAATCATTTGAAAATAACATTGAAAAAAAGAGGAGAAAAAAAGTGGTCAAAAATGAGTTAATATACCATTTAAGAGTTTCAATTAGGTCTTTATTTTAGACATTCTAATATCTCACCATTTAACTTGTTTTGTTAAGCAAATCAATGTTAATCAAAAAAAAAAAAAAAAAAAAACGTCGTGTTAACTCGATCGGTAAACTTGCAGTATGCGGTTGTTGGCGTCGGAGTCGAAGGAGCAAGTAGTTGTCAGTGTTGGAGGAGCGAGCGACTGTCGACGTCAGAGGATCGTGCGGCTGCCGGACCTCTAACCTTGCAAAAAAAAAAAGTGAGTGGGAGGAACATGGAGTAAGAAAAAAAATCAAGGAAGGTGAGATGAGGGGAGGACAACACACGCTGGGAATTAGGGAAGGGAGGGGGAAGGAAAATATTATTATTATTATTATTATTTTACACTTTAGTCGACACAATGTGTGTTGGGATAAATGTCTAATTGTGTCGGTATAGATATGCAAAAAAAAAAACATAGATTTTACTTCATTTTAACTGACGAATTAAAATTATGTCGGAGGAAACTATTTTATGTCGAAAAAGACTGATTCATCAAGAAAAAAACGTTGGAAGAGATAAAAATTCTTGTAGTGGTTGATAACTTGAAATCATCTCTTTGTTATTTTTATGATTGTGGGGGATTGGTTTTTAAGTTTCACTTGGGGCAGGCAAAAAAGAAAAAAAAAAGAAAAAAGAAAAAAAAGAAATCACATACTTGGGGCAATTGTTTTTTTATTAATTACAAAGCACATACAATCCAATGTTTCTTCCTTTCCTCTTTCCTTCTTTGGATATATTGATTTTGTTTTTCTTAGAAGGCAAAGTAAATAATAAATAAATTTATGCTATATTTTCTTTTGCATATCACAAAAGTAAGATATTAATTCATGATGCTTGTGAACATTTAAGTTTAATGTTGATGTATTATGCATATCCCATCAAATTTAGATTCCATCAAGTTTAGTAAAGTAAATTATTTGTTTATTTTATCCTTATGCATTATGTATATATGAATAAAGTGTATTTTTTATCCTTATAATTTAAATTACACAATGAAATGTATAAAGTTTTCATATTTCATTGATAAAATTATATTATTATTTTGTAAATTGTATGATATAAATTACTTGGAATTATATTATTTTAATTTTTATATGTTATGAATAATTTGTTAGTCATCAAAGTGGCTAAATTAGTAAGATTTATATAGATATCAAAATGAGACTTAATTCATGAAAACAAATAAATTTAGAGTTTAATGGACAATCTTTTATCTTTTGATTTAAAGAAAAATAAAGATAAAGAAAATTACAGTATCAATTATTTATCACTTGTCAAAATTTAAATTATTGCTTATTTTGAATTTAAATTTCTTAGATTAATGTTATGCAATATTTATGTAAATATGGATGGATTATTCTATTAAGTTTAGAAGATAATAAATTATGCATGTTTAAATTCCGTAAAGTTTATTATCTTTTATGTGTTATGAATATATCACGAGAATAATTTAAATTATGTATTTATTTTTTATTATTTTATTATGATATCTATAGTATAAATAATTTGTTAGTCTCTCTTTTTCTGCCCTTGACGCTTAATAAAGTCTACTTTCTAAATAATAATAATAACAATAATTTGTTAGTCAACAAAGTGGTCAAATTATTAAGTGTAAGTTAGATATCAAATTAAAGTAAATTCAATTAATCATGTTTGTGATTGTTTTTTGTGACATACTTATGTTATGAATAAGTCGTTAGTCACCAAAATGGCCAAATTAGTAAGTCTTATAGATATTCTATTGATAATATTTTGCAAATTAAGGTGATAAATTATTTGTGATTATTTTATTATGATATCTATATTATGAATAATTTGTTAATCGCTAAAGTGGCCAAATTAGTAAGTTCAATAGATATCAAATTAAAGTTAACTCAATTACTCATGTTTATGTGATGCTAATGAAGGAGATGATAATACAAAATATTGAAGTTATTATCATGAGTATATTGATTTCATTATTATAAAACATTTTGAATCTCCCAAATGTAGATTAGTAGTTTTATAATTTTAAACCTTATTGTGGTTAATTGAGGTGTTTGGTTAGATAGTTTTTAGTATATCCAAGATAACTAATATATCTATTTCGAGCACTTTAATTACCAATTATGTGAAATTAAATTTAGCATCAATTATTTATGAATGTTGTATATTGTTGTATCTTCCAAAGAAGAACTTCAATATATGCTTAATGATTATTTAATGCTATGTGAATATAAATTATATATTTAAGTTTATTTCTCAAAGCAATAATGTATAAGCATATTTATTCTGTATTTACAAGTATTTGCTTTTGTTTCTCTTCATTCATAAGCTACATCTATAATCAAGTTTAATGCATTCAATTTCTCTGATTAGTGCGAACAGATCTGATTCTATCTTCGTATTTTGGATCTTGATTTAGTTAAAGTGGGAAACTTGCTACACTTATTAATGCTAGCAGTGTTGAGATAGATCTTTCTAACAAGTTTGAGAAAGATCAAATAGATTGAGTCTAATATTTATGTGAATGATTGTGGAAAACAATATCAAGTCCACAATTACAAAATTAATAATATTAAAGAGTTTATGAAATTTGTGAAAAATTGTTTTCAGTTTGAATCGACTGATAAGTCACTTGCTGGAACACTAATGAGTACCTTAACAACCATTCAGTTTGATGCTTCTTGTATTACATGAGCATATCTAAACAGAATTAGAAAACTTGTAAAGAATGAAATTTTCCAGATTTTAATTATACTGATCTTAAAACTTGTGTGAATTATATTAAGGGAAAACAAACAAAACACACAGTTAATAAAGTAGCTACAAGAAGCTTATAGCTCATTGAAATTATATATACTAATGTTTGTAGGTCTTTTGATGTTCAATCTTTTGGTGGAGAAAAGTATTTCATTACCTTTATTAATGATTTTTCACGTTATGGATCTATCTTCTTGTTACATGAAAAATTTCAAGCGATAAATGCCTTAAATGTATTTATCAAAGAAGTTGAAAGATAATTAGATAGAAATGTGAGAATCGTAAAGTTTGATAAAGATGCTGAATTTTATGGAAAATATGATGAGAATGATCACTGCCATGGTCCATTAATTTGCTAAACTCCAAGAAAGTTATGGTATTTATGCTCAATACATAATACCAAGAACACCACAACAAAAATTGTATTGCAGAAAAGCATAATCGTACATTAATGAACATGGTTAGGAGTATGTTAATTACTTCATTTTTACCCATATCTTTGTGGATGTATGTATCAAGAACCGTTTATCTTATTAAATAGGGTTTCTAGTAAGCAGTTCCAAAGACATCTTTTGAACTATGGACAAGAAGGAAACCTAGTTTAAGGTACCTGCATGTTTGGAGTTATCAAGCGAAAGTAAGAATTTTTTAATCCACATAAAAGAAAACTGGATTCAAGAATAACTAATGATTTCTTTATTGGATATCTAGATAAATCAAAAGGATACAGACTTTACTGTCCTAGCCACTGTACAAGAATAGTTGAAACTAGAAAGGCAAGGTTCATTGAAAATGACAAAATCAGTGGGAATTTGGAATCACATAAAGTGAAAATTCAAGAGTCTGGGGTGAAAATTCCTTCATTTATAACTTTTTCTCAAATTGTTGTTCTTATTGTTGATTTTGTTAACAATTAACAAGAATGATCAAACATCACATAATGATATTATGATGAATGAACCTATAATTGAAGGAACCACAAGAAATATAATTAAGAAGATCAGATATTTCTAATGGTTATGTGGTTTATTTGTATGAGTCAAAATTTGAGTTGATAATGATCCAACTTCATTTTTTCACAAGCCATTAAACTGATAATTCTATCAAAAGATTAGATGTCATGAAAGTGGAGTTAAAATCATTGGATTACAATGAGGTTTGGACCTTGCAGAATTTCTCAAAGAAATTAAAAGAGTCAGGTGTAAATGGATCTTTAAGACCGAACACTACAACAATTTTGGTTTTAGATGTCATTGACATTTCATAAATGATGACGAATGGACTCTAAGATGGCGGTTTTGGAAAAAGGCACTTCTTTCACGAAAAATTTCAGATTTTAATGAAAATATTACTTTAGATGGTGGTTTTAAACCGCTATCTAAAAATGGGCTATGATTGCAGTTCTAAACTGCCATAAAAAGTTAAAAAATGAGCGGGAGAATTCATGCGGAAAAAATGCTTATACTGATAGCTTTGAACTATCATCTAAATCGTTTATTTTTTTTTTTCAATTAGGGCATCAAAATAGCCTCGTTTTAGGAAAGTTGAACCTCCATCTAAACTCTTCCTTAAATGACATTCTATACATATGAGTATGAATTTTAATGATACAATAAAGTATGATTTTGAATTGAAAACCCTCATCAATCGAAAAACGACAACTGGCGACCTATTTCTCTTTATTGATAGCGGCTGACGATCAGGAATGATTACGGACGACCTGAAAAAGTCGTGACTCAAATAACTCAGTTTTTTATAACTAACTTTGTGATGTTACAGTCAGTTGGTATGCTTTATAAATACCTCTGATCAGTAAAACAAAAAGAAAGAGTGATGATCATTTCCTAGTTTTCTGTAAACAACTAAAAGTTGTACTCAATCTTCTATAGTAAAAGAACTTGAATCTTCCTGTGGACGTAGGCAATCTTATCAAAACACGTATACCTCTATGTTTCTCCTTTCTGTCTTTATCTTTCTTGTTCATTCGACTGTTACTTTTTTGCAAATTGCACATCATACAATCTCGTTTCAAATCGCATCGAATACATAGTATCAAGTTGAATCGTGCATTGATTTTCGCTATTAAGTAGCTTCAAGTTGATCGTTTTCACCTTTGAGTCACATCGAGTATTGATCAAGACTCATTGAGTAAGATCGAGTACCAGTTCAGTTGCATTGAGTTCCATCGAGGATTGATTAGAGACTCATCAGACAAAGAAGAGAATTCTCATCAAACATCGAGTAGGAAGACATCAAGATCGAGTATCTGGCATCGAGGATTTGGCAGAATATTTCTTAGCTTTTTCTTCGTCTTTCCAGGCCTAGTGAAGAGTGATTAACCCAACAATTTGTGGTATCAGAGCGTTTGAAGATCATCAAGGTCAGCCTTCTTGGAGCATCAAGATACTCAAGAAATCTAGACTCGATATTCGATTAAATCAGAGATGGTTGTTGCAAGGTATGAAATTGAGAAGTTCGATGGGAAGGGTGATTTTGGCCTATGGAAGGCCAAAATCAAAGCTATTCTTGGACAACAAAGAGCTTATAAGACCCTTTTGGACCCGCCAACTCTGCCACCTACAATATCAGCTTAAGAAAGGGAAGACATGGAGCTTATAGCTTATGGGACTCTAGTTCTTAATCTCAGTAACAGCATCTTGAGACAAGTGATTGATCAAGACACAACCTACAAGATGTGAGTCAAGCTGGAAGGTCTTTTTGCAACCAAGGATCTCCCCCAAAAAGATGTATCTAAGGGAAAAGTTCTTCACTTTCAAGATGGATTTTGTGAAGCCATTATCAGATAATTTAGACGAGTTCAAGAGCCTTAGCGAGAAAATTGGCGATGAGAATAAAGCCTTTATGTTATTGAACTATCTACCCGAAGCCTATAAGAAGGTGAAGAATGCCTTGAAATATGACAGAGAATCAATCATTGATGCCATCATTTCAGCATTAAGAACTAGAGAGTTAGAGCTCCAGTCAGTAAAAAAGGAGCAGCCTGCTGCAGAGGGGTTGTTTGTCAAGGGCAAGAACAAGCAGAATCAGTCTAAGGGGAATAAAAACCAGCTTGGTGAAGAGCATAAACCTAAGACCAAGCTGAGATGCAACTACTGCAATAAGAAAGGACACTTGATGAGAGATTGTTATAGCTTGAAACAAAAAAATCAGGAAAAAGAGAAGGATCAGAAGGGAAAACAACTAAAAGCTTCAGCGGTTGAAGGTTCCTACTTTTATTTTGATGCCTTAGCCTCCACTAGAAACCAAACCAACCAAATCAGTCCTCTTGGGAAGCATGACTGAGTACTTGACTCCGGTTGTACCTATCATATGACATCCTTCATACCTTGGTTTAATACTTACAAGGATGTGGATGGATAATCTGTGTACATGGGAAACAATGAAGCTTGCAAGATCAAAGAGGTTGGTCTAGTATCCTTGAAGCTAAAGGATGGATCAATCAAGCTTCTAAGAAATGTGTGACATGTACCTTTACTTAAGAGAAACTTGATATCTCTGGGTATGTTTGACTCCATTGGGTGCAAATTCAGAGGAAAATGTGGAGTTCTTGAGGTGATTAAGGATTCCAAGGTTGTGTTGGTCGGTGAAAAGGTCCATGACCTTTATATGGTGAGAGAAGTAGAGATGATGACAAGTGCCTACACGGTTTCAACAGAAAGCATAACAGAGGCTGACTGTGGCACAAAAGACTATCCCATATCAGTGAAAAAGGGATGCAAGCACTGTCCAAAATAGGTATACTGCTCAAAGTTATCAGTGAGCACCTTTCCTTTTGTGAACACTGCATTCTAGGTAAAATAACTAGACAAAGTTTCACAAAATCTCAGCATACCACCAAAGGAACATTGGATTATGTCCATTCTGACCTATGAGGACCATTTCCTACACCAAGCCTTAGTGGCTCGAGATATTTTCTAACTTTTATAGATAACTTTTCTAGGAAGAGCTGGATATACTTTTTTAAAATTAAGAACCAAGTTTAAGGAATGGAAAGCCATGATAAAAAAAAATCAAACATCTAAAAGGTTAAAATACTTTAGAACCGATAATGGGCTTGAGTTTTGCAGTGAATACTTTGACAAATTTTTTAGTGAGAATAGTATAACTAGGCATAGAACTGAGAGGTATACACCTCAACAAAATGGGGTTGCTGAGAGGTTAAACAGAACCATAATGGAAGAGGTTAGATGTTTGCATTCTGATGCTATCTTAGGTGAAAATTATTGGATAGAAGCCGTAGCCTACACAGTGTATACCTTTAATAGGTGCTCTCACACATCTTTAGAGTTGCTTACCCCTAAGGAAAAGTAAACTAATCATCCTCCTAACCTAGATAACCTCAAGGTCTTTGGATGTGTAGGGTTTGTTCACCAAATTAAAGGAAAGTTAAAAACTAGAGCAGTCAAGTGCATGTTTGTAGGCTTTACAGAGGGTGTCAATGTTGAGGTTGATGCCCTAAAGTCTCATGTCCTGTAGTTTGTAAACACTTTGTATGAACGCTTGTGATGTATAATATATGATATTTACTCCACTTCTTGATTTTGCTCATCTGGATTTTTATTTGATTTACCACAAACTAATAAACTAAAATCCCTAGTTGTCTTTATGTAACTTAAGCATGTATGTGTTGACATACAAGTGGATCATGTCTTAAGTGATAACCAAAATGGTTTGTAGTATATGGATATAGGAGGGAAACCTTATCCTGGTAACGATACGGATGCAGCCCGCTTTGTGGAATAGTTACAAGTGTTGTGACTTGTCACCAATGGTCTGATCCTGATCATTCGTGTAGGGGACATGCAAGCGGGGGCGTCCTATACAAAGAGTTTGTATAAGACCTGAGCACGAAGTGTTAACGTCTCATTATATAACACTATTCATGACAGAGACTTCACTTTACTAGGATGACCATAGGTAACATGACCTCAATCCTGATTGAGTTGGGAACTCCTACCATTGAGGGCGGTCCTTTGATTTACATGGGCGCGAGTGGTCGACTCAAACCTACCACTTTGGGGATTCGTCTGATTTGAGAGTTGGGAACTCAGCTATACAAGATGGAATTCACTCATTTTCGAAGCAGGGGTAAGTAGATAGATAGCTCTCTTAAGGGCTGATTCTAGGACTTGAACGATGTGACACCACACACCTTCTCATGGCCCAAGAGGTGTTCACACATAGTTGAACTATGTTATATTGTTCATTAGAAGGATCAGTGGTACTTAAAAAGTGAGATATAATTACAGGGGCAAAACGGTAAATTGGCCTAGCTGGACTTACGAGCATCTGTGAAGGGTTATCATACTCATGATTGGTTATACCTGATGGACACAAAAATATATCTATGGTAAGAAGAGTTCAACTATCGGTCTTTAATGAAATGCCTGGTAGTTATCGGATGGTGGATCTCGTGGCTAAAGATTTAGTCAGCTATTCACGTACCGTTGGAGCTTCAAGCTATAGGTCCATAAGGTCCCCTTGGTAGCTTGGATACAAGTTGAAAATCAATTTTTGGGTCAGTTTGAAATGTTCAAATTGACAAGAGGGAGTTCAATTATATATGATATAATTGGACTGGTTAATTATATATGATATGATTGATTAAATGTATGAGATACATTATTTTGGAGGAAATTGGATATAAATATGATTTAATATCAAGTAGAGGAGAAAACACTATAGTTGATATATGATATCAAACTATAGGTTAAGAATATAATATGATTATATTCATTATTTTATTAATTGGGCGGTTATGAGATAAGTGGTGAAAGTTTTCTCCGAATTCGTGCGATAGTGGGAAGAAGAATTCAGTTCTAGTAACTGAAGAATAAAATGAAAACAGTTTTCATTTTGCATGAGAGACACGCTAAATTTCTCATGGTGTGATAAGTCGTGTATCGCTTAGTGGTGAGAGTCTATACAATAGCGTCGCCTACTATACGATCACACACCTACGATGTCTTAAACGATCGCCCGCGATTTTCTAAATGATCGCTTACCTTTTCATAGACGATCGTTTAGCGCTTGAGCTGAACTAAATGATCATATAGACGATCACTTAGCTTTTACTATACGATCGTGTGCCCCGACCTAGACGATTAAGCACCCGACTATACGATAGTCTTCACTTTGTCCCACTTGCTTGTTCGTAGTACACGATAACCTTTCCTCCTCCTCTCTACCAATTCCATCAAAGCCCACCCTTTGGATTCTCACTCCGAGAATACTGAGGGCTTCGAATGGTGGTGTCGTCCCCATTGCTTGTTGTTTGTGCATTGTTGTTCGTGTAGATAACCGTGATGTTGCTGGCGATTTATTTTTGGACTAGAAAGAGCGAGAGGAGTTCGTTCAAAGTGAGACCAAGATTTCTGTAGAAAGTCTTCAACTGGTAAGTCTCTCAGTCTCTTGTATTTTATATTTTAAAGCATGCCAGTAATTTAGTGTTTTCAATGCATTCATGTATGTTAGAATGTATGTATGGAAATTCGTCACAATTAATTGTAAAGATTCGCTTCCGCTCATAGGTACTCTAATATAAGAGTTCTTTTAGTCAAAGGGTTTAAAATGTTGCCTCTAATTGAGAGGAAGTTCATTAGTGAACATAGACATCACCTTTAGGGAAGAGGAGACGTTTATGCAAAAAGAGAAAAAACTTGAGGATGAAGGTGATGTTGGGATTGGTTTCCTAATTATCCAGAGTCTCGTAGTTTGTAATATACACATTGTTATGAATAAAATAAGAGTTATTTCATTCTGGCATTTACTCATATCTAATAAACAAAGCTCCATGGTTATCGTATGTAAACTTAAGCATGTATATGGGATATACAAGTGGATCATGCCTTAAATGATAACCTAAATAGGTCTATAGTATAAGGATTAAGATGGGATACCTGATCCTCATGACACTATGGATACGACCCGCTTTGTAGAGATTTACAAGTGTTGTGAACTACTACAGATGGTAGATCCTGACCATTCATGTAGAGACATGCAAGTAAGGGTGTCCTATACAAAGAGTTTGTATAAGACCGGACCACGAGATGATTCGTCTCTGTATATAACACCGTTGATACCAGAGACTTACATCTCACCTAAACGACCATAGGTGACTTGACCTCAATCCTGAGTGTTTTGGGAACTCTTGCCTTTGAGGGTGATTCTTTAATTAGTATGGATGAGAGTGGCCAGATTGCCAACTCAACATGCCTACCTTTTTGGGGACTTTTCTGATTTGGGAGCTGAAAACTCAGTTATACAAGATGGAATTCACTTCTTTCCCGAAGCAGGCTAAATAGATAGATTGCTCCCTTAAGGGCTGATTTTAGGGCTTGAACATAGTGGCCACAACTTCTCTTTGGAAGAAAGAACTCAGTCATAGTGGGACTATGATTTATGTTTATTAGAGGGATCAGTGGTACTTGAGGAGTTAGATGTAACTATAGGGGCATAACGGTTATTGGCCGAGCTGTACTTACGAGCGATCTGTGAAGGATTATTGCACTATTAATTGGTTAAGATGGACATATAATATATCCGTAGTAAGGAGAGTTCAGCTGTAGGTCTTTAGTGGAGTGCCTGGCAGTTAGCGGATGGTGGATCCTGTGACTAAATAGTTTAGTCAATTATTCACGTACCGTTGGAGCTTCGAGCTATAGGTTCATAAGGTTCCCTTGGTGGCTCAAGGGATTCAAGTTGAGGATCAGTTCTTGGTGTTGATTTGAAATGTTCAAATTACAAGTTGTAATTCGATTATATATGATATGATCGGTATGATGTATGAGATATATCTAGTGGAGGATTAATGTAAATGATATTTACATTAAGTACCATGGAATAGGAAAAGAGCTATGGTTTATATGTTTCATGAGATGAAATATTAAAACTATAGGTTATAAATATACTATGGTAAGTTGATTATCATATATATTTATAATAATATTATTATTAGATAATTATCTCTTTTTTTCTAATAACCAATTGAGTGGGAGGTTATTCATGGTTTTCATGGTAATCGTGAGATAAAAGGAAAAATATTTTCCTAAATTTGGTTAGTTGTTGATTTGTGATTTCCATTCTCAGAAAAGTTCTCATGGACAGGTTGTCAAGTAAATACGATTTACTAAATGACAACTTGGAAAGACTAGATGATCGTGGAGTGTTTCTATACGATAGACACTCAGCTAGCCGATGAGCTAAACGATCTCATAGCTACGATTGGGCATCATCTATACGATAGACATCAGTCATCTCCCACTTGTTCAATCGTTTACACGATTGTTCTTCCTCCGGTCTCTACCTCTAACCAAGTCCACACAAAGCATACACTTTTGGATTCTCACACCGAGAATACCAAGGTAATCTTTATGGTGGTGTTCATACTCAACTCGACATTGTCGAGGTTCTGTGGAGGTCGTTCGTTGCGTTCGCTGTGTTCGTGATCTAGGTGATCATTGTTTTTCAGATCGTTGTGGATCATGCAATGTTGCGGTCATAGAGTTTAAGTGTTTGTGTATTGTCGTGTTACTGTGAACGAGTGTTCGTGATCAAGGGTCTTCAAGATGAGTCTTCAAAGGTATGTGTATTCTTTCCCATGAACGTAGAGTAAAACATGCTGTAATTTCGGTTTTGTGCATAGCCTGTTGTTTCTGTTTGTGTACTATAATTGTGAATGTTCATATACGATTGAAATTTGGAATGATCCTTTCGCTGCTCATAGAAATCCTCATGTCCGATTTTCTTCAATTGGTATTAGGGTCAGGTTGTTTTGATATTCCAAATTTCTCTTCTGTTTTGAACTTCTTTTACAGTTGTGGTGGGTTTTTCTGTATTGTGTTTAATTGTTAAATGCATTTGTGGATGGCGTCGATAAATGTTTACGGGTTTAATTGCCTCAGTTTAAAGCTTTCTTTAAATTACAAAGTGTTAATTTGTAAGGGCCCCTGTGTTTTTGGGCATAATTAACATGCTATCGAGCCTGTAATTCAAATTGTTTGAGTTGTTCGAGTCATTCGTGATGAAGTTTCGAAGCATGGAGATGCGGTTCTCAGCGAAGAAGAAGACCAAGAGTTGGTCGTGTCATATAGCCTAAGGTAAACGATCATTGGGATTTAACTAAACGATCGTGTAGATTTTTCTATGCTATCCTGCAGTCTTTACTAAACAATCGTTTAGCTGAGGTAAATCGTTTACTCTATCGCATAGCATTGGTTGCTCAATCGTGGAGATGTTGGAGGTAGACGATCGTAGTGGGAGCATATGATGTTTATCGTTTAGAAGAAGGCACGCGCTAGACAATCGTGTAGTTAGCATGGCTCATTGCATAGTCATTGACTACAAAATTACGTGGTATATGATACAAAGGCGCTCGCTCATCTTGCTTCATCACATCATAGTCGTTTAGACGATCGTATAAGGCTTGCATTGTGCATGGCGCGCTAGACGATCGAGTACCTCGTGCTTCATCACATAGTAAAAGGTATACGATCATTGCTAAACGATCGTTTAGCTCTGGAAGCATAAGTAAACGATTGAGCAAAGCATTTGTTCTTTCGTGTGGATAATCACAGGGTGTTTGGCAAACGATCAGTGAAGACGTGTTGCTTCGCCCAGATGGTTCAAGACCTGATTCGCCTGTTTAAACCGGAGACTCCTTGTTTTGTAATAGTTAGCTTGTTCTTTTTTAGGATTTGAGGCAATTTTTTCCCGTTCATCAACATTTGTTTTGTAATATATGAGATGTATGGTGTTTATATGGCAAAGTGTTTGACATATCGATTTGAAACCCACTAATGAAAAGTAAAGAGAAGAGAAAATGGCAAACACTTGTTACGTGGAAAACCCTAGTACAGGGAGAGAAAACCACGACGCAGAGAACTTTTTTATCATAATAATGTGTTATAAGGTAATGCCCAAAGGCTATAGTTTAAATAGAAAAGATGAAACCCTAGGGAACACATGAAAAGACAAAAATGCCCCTAGGGAAAATATTCTATTTTTCAACACTCCCCCTCAAGTTTAGCGTAGGTATCAACGAGACCCAACTTGCTAACACATGAGTCAAAAAGTTGTCATGATAGTCCTTTTGTGAGTACATCTGCAATCTGCTGACTAGAAGGAACATAGGGAACACAGATATTTCCATTGTCAAGCCTTTCTTTGATAAAATGTCTTGTCAATCTGTACATGCTTCGTTTTGTCATGCTAAACAGGGTTGTTTACAATGCTTATAGCAGCCTTGTTATTACAATAGAGTTTCATTGGCCCACCATGACTTTGGTTAAGATAAATTAGGACCTTTTTCAGCCATATTTCTTCGCATATCCTAAGGCTCATGGCCCTGTATTTAGCTTCGGCACTACTTCTGGCAATCACCCCTTGTTTTTTACTCCTTCATGTAACAAGGTTACCCCAAATAAACGTACAGTAGCCCGATGTCAACTTTCTGTCGACCACTGAGCCTGCCAATCAGCATCTGTGTAGGCCTCGATGCATCGTCTGTCTGACTTTCTGAACATTAATCCTCTGCCTGGAAAAGCCTTTAAATATCTAGAAATTCTTCCACGGCCTTCATATGTTATTTATAAGGAGACTGCATAAATTGCCTAACCACGCTTATTGCATGTGCAATATCTGGTCTCGTATGGGATAGATAAATGAGCTTCCCAGATCACTTAGCTTAGTATTTTCTTCCATAGAAGTATCAACAGGTTTACATCAAGTCATACCTGTCTCTTTAAGCAAATCTAGCGTATACTTTCGTTGAGAGACAGAGATGCCTTCCTTCAATCGGGCCACCTCGATTTTGAGTAAATACCTTAACCTTCCAAGATTCTTGATCTCGAATTCTTCAACCATCTTTTTCTTCAATCTGTCTATTTCTGAAGCATCATCCCCCCAGATTACAATGTCATCAACATATACGATTAGAACTGCAATTTTCCTAGACACAGGCTTCTTTGTGAAAAGGTGTGGTCTGAATGTCCATGACTGTACCCTTGTGATTTTAGAAATGTAGTAAATCTGCCAAACTAGGCCCTCGGAGACTGCTTTAACCTATATAAAGACTTCTTCAGTTTACAAACTTTGTGACTGAACTGTTTTTCAAATCCTAGAGGCAGACTCATGTAAAATTCTTCTTCTAATTCGCCATTAAGGAATGCATTCTTCACATCAAACTGGTGCAAAGGCCAATTCTTATTAACTGCAACCGAGAGGAGCACATGAACTATATTTAACTTTATTACTTGAGAGAAAGTCTCTGAGTAATCTATCCCAAAGGTATGAGTGAAACCTCTGGCCATTAACCGTGCCTTATACCGGTCGATTGTACCGCCAGGTCTATACTTAAGCGTAAACACCCATTTGCACCCAACTGTCTTGTGTCGCTTATGAAGAGTGACATGTTCATGTGGCGTTCTTCTCAAGATCTTTCATTTCTTCCATGACAGCGACTTTCCACTCAGGAATTTCCATAGCTGCATATATGCTGCTCGGTATTGAAATAGCGTCGAGGGTAGTAGTTAACATTTTGAACACCGGAGATAGGTTACTATAAGACATATAACTCTGCATTGGGTACTTTGTATAAGACCTCGTTCCTTTCCTTAAAACAATAGGGATGTCAAGAGAGGCATCATAATCTTTTTGTTCTTGGGACTTCTCGTCACACTTAGTATCTTATTTTGTCTTATCTAGGTCTTTCTGATCTTCTGACTTCTCATCATCATACTCAGTATCCTGCTTTGTCTCATCTATATCTTTTTCAACATTTTCAGTCTAAACCTGGGGTTCATTACTGCCTTCACCCATACCAGCTACATTCTCGGTATTGTCACTGTTACTGTCAGTACTATCATGGTGATCAGTATCCACATTAGTTACATTCTCGGTACTGTCTCTGTTTACACTACTTTCAACATAAGCATTATCACCATATATGTTATCATTATTAGGACTAGAAGACTTCATACCTAGAACTGTCACTCGTTCTAACTCATGTACTGAAGCCGGAGAAGCGATAGACGATACTATTTCCTTTCTAAGATTCCTCCTATAGTACGTGATCCATGGTACTTGCTCGGTAAAAAGAATAGAAGCATTGACATTTGTGTCGGGAATGGACTCGGGAATGTCTGGCAAGAAAGGACTTAGACCTTAGTTGGACTCTTCACTTATACTCTCCCCCGGAAGAGGACATAGGGGAAAAAAGGGACGGTCTTCGAAGAAGGTGACATCCATAGAGACACAGTACTTGCGAGAAGAAGGATGGTAACATTTTTACCCGCGTTGATGAAGGGGGTATCCTACAAAAACACACTTCTGAGCCCATGGAGTAAATTTGGTTCGATTAGAACCATGGGTATGGACAAACACAACACACCCAAACACACGAAGTGGAGCATTAAAGGTAAGGTGGTTATCAGGATATGACTCTTTGAAATAGTCAAAAGGGGTTTGGAACTTTAAGACCGAGAAGGAATTCGATTTATTAAGTGAGCTACTGTCAGAATAACATCTCCCCAAAGATTTGATGGAAGAGATGTGGATAGCATGAGTGACCGAGCAACCTCAATTAGGTGACGGTTTTTCCATTCAGCCACACCATTTTATTGCGGGGTATAAGCACATGAACTTTGATGGATTATTCTTTTAGAGGCAAATAATTCCTCGAGGTTATTATTAAAGAATTCCCGACCATTATCGCTCCGAAGAATGGTGATTTTCGAGTTGAACTGAGGTTCTATAGAATTGTAGAACTGCTGGAAGACAAAGGTGACTTCGGACTTATTAATAAGGAGGAAGACCCAAGTCAACCTAGTGTGGTCGTCTACAAAAGTTACAAACCACCGTTTTCCAGTAGTGGTTATAACCGGAGATGGACCCCATACATCACTATAAAAAATGGTGAAGGGTTTCAAACGTTTATAAGATTAGGGTTTGAACGATACGCGAGGTTGTTTAGCTTGGACATATACATCACATTTCAAGTTAGAAACAATTATGAAATAGATGAGAAAATAAATATTTCATATAATGAAAACTAGGACGACCAAGACGAAAGTGACCTAACATATAATCATATAGTTTGTCTCAGAAGTGGAAAAATAGGAAGACAATAAACTGGTCCTATCACAAATCCTAGAGAAGGTATCTTCAGTAAGGAAATAGAGCCCCCTATCATGCCGGGTAGTGTCAATCGTCATCTCCAAGTTCAGATCCTGAAAAATAGCAGCATCGGGTGAGAAGGTAACATGATATTTCAAATCCCTAGTAATTTTACTGACAGATAGCAAATTATAGGAAATTTTAGGCACATGTAGAACATCTTGGAGGGCAAAACCCTCAAAGGGTGATAAATGGCCTTTACCGGCCACAGAGGCGAAGGATCCATCAGCGATCCTGATCCTCTCATTCCCAGCACTCGGGTAATGAGACAGGAATTGGTCGGACGTGCCAGTTAGATGGTCCGTAGCTCTTGAGTCTAGAATCCATGATTTTCTACTGTTTATACTAACAAGGCCATAAGAATGATGCGTACCTGATTGTGCGATGGCACTGACACCCACTATACTAGAGTCGTTCTGACTCGTTTCCTTATTCTGTGGTTGATAACCAGCTATAGATTCACTTGCTAAAGCACATCCAGGTCCTGATTGTCGTCTTTTACCATTTGGAGGACGACCATGTAGCTTCCAACATTGCTCCTTAGTGTGCCAGGGTTTCTTACCGTGTTCACAGACCGGAGGAACTTTTCCATTTTTTTTGTCAATTTTTGACACTTTAAATTCAGCGGAATCTGTTGATTTAGTTACTGGGTTATTCATGGCATTAGACATATCTTCCTCAAGATGGATTTCAGAACATACTTCCATCAATGAGGGAACTAGGCGAATTCCCAGAATTCGGCTTCGTACAACATCAAATTTTGGGTTAAGTCCTGCCAAAAAATCATAGACCTGGTCTGTCTCTTCGGACTGATAGTACAAAAATCCTCCACACGGACAACTTCAATTCAATTCTCGACATAAACCCATCTCTTGCCAAATCACAGACAACTTATTGAAGTAAGCTGTGACGTCCATGGTCCCCTATTTACATTCATGGACTTGTTTATGGAGTGCATACAGATGAGCTCCATTTTTTCCTGAGGAGTACAACTTTTTCACAGCCTCCCAAATATCCCTTGCAATAGCAGCATACAGCAGGGGAGTTCCAATTTTGGGTTCCATATTCCCTATTAACATAGATTGGAGTAGAGAGTCCTCTCCTTTCCATACACGTTCCTGAGGGTCGCCTTGTCTAGGTTTTGGTATTTCGCCAGTCAAATACCCAAACTTATAACGACCATCGAGAGCCATTCTCACAGATTGGAACCACAAAAAATAATTACGGCCATTTAATTTCTCTCCTACAATACAACTAATAGGATTCCCAGAAAATAATTAAGCTGTAGATAAATTAGAGAAAGAGGTTACCGGGCTTTCTGAATAAGCTGGGCAATTAGAGATTTCTCCCTGGTCATTTGGCATAGTTCGCGCCTCTCCAAGACTAGCCATCTGCTGCTGTATTGACTCATTCTACTATTTAATCTGAAGCTGCAACTGGGCCAACTGTTCTTAAACGTAGTCAGATCCGCTTGACTGGAAAGGATTATAACTGCTCGATTGGAAGGAATTGCGAGTGATTCCGGTAGCCATACGTGACGACGACTTAAGAACATGGCTAGAGACATCAAACCTCGTGGCTCGGATTGGCGCTAACTTACGTAACTGGGTATCACATATGGACATCAACCCCTATTGTCTGACTCTGTTCATCTCGTGCGGCTGAAACAACGGTCTTCTATTCATCTCGTGCAGCTGGAACAATGAAGGCTGGGTGTCATCCGACGGCTGGAACGACGAGGGCTGGAACACTGTGTTCGGCTAGGACTTCGCTGGTGGCTGGACATGAAAAATCAAAGGCTAGAACATCGTATGCAGATTTGACTTTGCGGGTGGCTGAACCTCGAGCATTAGCGGCTAGGCATTGCGTGCGGCTGGAACATCGCGAGTGTATAGCTGGGCTTCAACACCGGCAGCGAGAATCGACGCGTGTAGGTCAGACTCGAACAAGATCTGTTGGTTTTTCCGATCATCTCCATAAGCGGTTGACCCGTGTGATTCAACCTGTTCGTGTAGCTGACTAGGCTGGAATCAGCAGACCTGTACGATCCGAAGCTTGATCCGTGCGGCTTATCAATGGCTGATCCAATCATCTCCTGAAATCAGGGTGTCATCATCTGAAAATACCGTTCCATGGCTGTTTTAACGACAACTTTGATTTCTGTGTTTGTAGTGCCAAATGGACCTTGCGATTCTCCTGTTGGGTTTTCCTCAATGGTGGCTAGAGTTTCATCTTGCTCTGATACCATGATGAAAAGTAAAGAGAAGAGAAAATGGCACACACTTGTCATGGAAAACCTAAGTACAAGGAGAAAAAACCACGATGCAGAGAACTTTTTATTATAATAATGTGTTATAAAGTAATGCCCAGAGGCTATAGTTTAAATAGAAAAGATGAAACCCTAGGGAACACATGAAAAGACAAAAATGCCCCTAGGGCAAATATTCTATTTTTCAACACCCACCTTAGGTTGTGCCATTATTAATGATCATGTATTATAAGTGTTATAATCTAACATGAAGAAATTACTTAAAAACATGCGCATGCATCATGAAATATAAGAGTTATATTGTGCATGCAGTGAGCATATCCATACATCATCTTTATATTATAAATATTATAGTATAAGGGTGTACGGAAAGCATGTTTTTGCTTGGTTCGTTGCTTGCTTATATAAGAGTTATATAAAAGAAGTTGCAATGAATGAACAATGCATTGAGCATGATACTTAGGTTATTTATAAACGTTATGAATGCCCTTCATGTGCTTACTTAGCATTGTGTTTGCTTTTGGTTGTTTCCAGTTATAAGTGTTATAAAGGAAATTAGAACTAAAATCGATAAGAAAGAGTTGCATGTGTACTTAGGGTGAACTCATGTTTTAAAATTGGATTGAGATAGACCTAAATACAAAGATTTTAATGGAATTAACAACCTAGTTTAATCTTTTTAAATCAGTTTAATAAGATTAAATTGATTGGCATAAAAGATTAAAATTGTATTAGATCTATGTATAAGGGACCTTTTGTCTAAGGCAGGTTCTGTCTCGGCTGGGGTACTTAAGCTGACGGAAACGGAATAACCCGACTTGGGAACCTACCTGGAAAGGTGAATTAGATAGATTTTCTGTAAGCATGCGATAGTTGGTCAAAGATTCCGTTAAAGAGTTTAATGGATGATGATCAAAAGTTGTTTCAACTATCCAAGGTAAAAGTTACTCTTCGACAAACCTAAAAAGTGACTTAGTTAAAATTTTTAGCCGTGTTTTTTCTAAGTAAACTAAACCCTAGGTTATAAAATACTCAGTGGGAGGAAGAGATGTATTTGATATGTCAATGATTCCAATCATGTTTCTCCTGAATGTCCACACCATGAGATTCATGCTTGGCCTTGTGGTGCCCTAGGTGCATCCCCCTTCAAATGGTGTTTGCATGAGTCAATATCAAGGTGGACGGAGAGAGTGTTTATAGTAAGTGGGTGAAGGGTGTATGTCAACACGTCCTACAGTCTCTATAATTGGTTCACACCATAAGATCATTCTGTACTCCCTTGTGGCGTCTTTGGTGCGTCCCCCTTCGGATGGGTTTTGTGCATTTGGTCAAGATCAAGGTGAACTCCAAAAATGGATAGGGTCGCTTTAGGTTTTACCCCAATCAGATTTTTTCCCCTTCGGATTAGCTGCTTGGGGCGAACTTTTAGGGCCTTGATAACTTGTAGAAATACAAGTTATTTATATCGTTTTATTTAGATTATGTGGCAAAAAGAAAGAAAAATTGCGTTGACAGTATAGAAATTGACTTAGAAATACGAAAATTGTAAAGTGTCGTGAGCACACCCGCTAACCCCATTGCGATGGCAAAATAGAATGTCCAAGTCTTTGTTTTGTAGGAAATAGGTCACCGCATGCGTTAATCGCTCAAGGACAAAAATGAACAACGCATCCACATTGCATGCAACAATCACTCAAGAACAAAGAAAGAACAATGCAATTGCAACGCATGCGGCGATCGATCATGGACTCAAATGATCAATGCATTTCCACCGCATGTGGCAATCGATAGAAGATCAAAACAATTACACCGCATGCGGCGATCGATCGAAGATGTCAAGAGCAACGCATTCGCAAGGACTTCTAACAGTGTACAACTTTTCTATTGTACGATTCTGACAAATCAATCGTGGAGCAGAGCGGACGTTTCCACCAAGCCATGGTAGGAATTATCAGATTTTCAAAGTGGGACCACTACTATAGAAGAGCCAAGGTCTATAAATAGGTTCCTCAAATTCAATGAAAGGAGGCTGGTCTGAAGAGACAATCTAGAGAAAATTCGGGAGAACGATGAGATAAGACCGAGAGGTAAGTCTCTGAGCAAGAAATTATTTCCATTCTCGAAGAAGAAGCTCTATGCAAGAGGTCACTTCTACCTGGAAAGCAAGCCTGAGAAGGAAGCTTTTCACTCCATTTCTTCCACACGCCGGCAAGCACATTGTCTCCGATCGGGATCTGTGTTAAGACATTGACATCATTTCCATATTTGTTCTTAATTTTCCATTCATCTACTATGTTCATCTTTAATCTTTCATTCACCATCTGTAACAAACGCTTATCCTTAGATTTTAATATCATTATCGTAATCATTATCATCTCTCTGTTCTTTTCCACACATTCATCATCCGTTTTCTTCATCATGTGTTACTAATCCCCTGGGTAAAGGGGAAGGATTAAGCGAGTGAGTTAATCCTTGTTAAGGAAATCGATTGAGTTTAGCTAAAGCATGCTCGACGGCATCTTCATCTATGAGAGCAAAAGTGAAGATGTTATTCCACCTATCGAAAGAAGGTTGGAAGAATGCGTTAACTAAAGCTAGAAGTATTTCCAGAGATGGAAACAACCTTGCGTTCATCACGTTCATCCATGTTTTACCATAGACATATGGGAACGCGGCCGATCACTGAAAGGTGTAAGCCAAGGGAACGCGGCCGATCATGCTTCAAATGATCCAAAATGTGGGGCAATTCGGAGGTCTACAAGGAGAACACCCGCATGCTCACTTGACCAATTTCGTAGAAATGTGCAATACATTCTCTATTCCCGGCATGACTCCGGAAGGAATTAGATTATACCTTTTCACATATACACTTCGGGATGAGACAAAGAGATGAGCTCATTCATTGGAGCCAAATGAAATTAATTCTTGGGACAAGTTGGTCAAGCGATTCATGAAGAAATTCTTTCCGCCCACAGTCAATGCAAGAAGACAGAGGGGTGTGTTGAATTTTGAACAGATGGAAAATGAGACTCTGAGCACTGCCTGGGTGCGATTCAGAAGATTGGTAAAGAACAGTTTGCACATCGAGATTCTCGATTGCATTCTGATGGAAACCTTTTACAATGGCTTGGACAGATCGACGCAAGCTGTTGCTGATGCCTCCACAACAGGAGGATTTATGGACAAAACATACACTGAAGCCAAGGTCATCTTGGATCGCATTTCGCGAAACACAGATGACTAGGTAGATGATGGCTATGGGGGAAGAGGCCCAGAATGAAGAAAAGCAGAAAGTGCCATTGTACCTACGGATATAATGACCACTTTGGCCGTACAAATGGCCGCAGTCACCTCTCTCCTCCAAACTATGGTAATTAATCAAGGAACCCTCTCCCAAGGTACAGCGCAAGCAAGTGCGCTAGCACAAGTGGCAGCGATAAGCTGTAAACAATGCGGAGGGGGTCATTCAGTAGAAATGTGCCCATCAAACCCACATGCAGTGGACTCCATTCAGAATAACCCGTACAACAACACATATACTCCGGGTTGGCGGAATCACCCTAACTTCAGTTGGGGAGGTAACAACGACCAGGGAGGCCAGAGGAATCTGTAGAACAATTTTGGGAATCGAGGAGGCACAGGATTGCGGAGATGTTACATGAAGAAGCAACTTATCTTATCCTGTCACCGCAATCCAAAGAAGATAGATCGCTGCAACGAAGGATGAATCAATATTCAATGCGGGCGACAATGCAAATTTGAGGGTGTATTCTTCTTTAACTTTATTTCAAATTTTCCACTATCGCATCACATTTTAGTTTTAAAAGTTTTTAGTTTTAAAAGTTTTATCACCGCATCCTCTTTAATTACCGCAATCATTTGACATGGATAACTTTAATAGAGTACCGCATGCTGTTTCTTTGCCAATTATGATTTCAATGACGAAAAACATACTTCTATTTCTTTCGTATATACTAGAGTCAACTTAACTTTAAGATAGTCACCTTATGAAATATTTCCAGAAGTTAGGGGTTTGCTAGCTTTCTTTCAAACTCTTTTTATGAAGCTTTCTAAGAACATCGCATGACTTATTTCAATCTTTTGGCAATGAGGATATTGCCGCATTTTACATTTGGGGGTGAATTATTTATTTTCGACCTTTCTATTTTGAAAAAAAAAAAGAAGAAAAAGAAGAAGAAAAGAGGAAAATAACAACCCCATTGTCAACGCAATGGGGAAACCCATGTTAATAAGAGTTAAGTTGAGAAGAGAACTTACCCGTAGTTAGATGTCCGCATGACACACGTGGAGGCAAGCCAAAACGAAAGTAAGTCGCCAGGATCAACACATAAATAAATGACCGTAACTCCGTTGCCAAATAGGTATGAGTTTAGTCTGAGAAAGAGCGCATTGCTCGTAGTTGGATGTCCACATTATACACGTAGGGGCAAGCCAAAACGAAGGCAAGGCACTTGGATCAGCGCAAGGTCAGAAAAAAATAATAATGTCAAGAAATATGCAAGGACAAAAATCATTTGACACCCCGGTGGAAAAGTTTTTTTGAAATAAATCATGTGATGTCATGAAGTTTAGTAAAGTCCTTTTGAAGGTTAAGCTTGTGGTCCCTAGGTCTTGGAAATATTTTAAGAAGAGACTTGAATAAGACTTAAGAAAATTTTGGTGTATAAGTTTTGAATGAAGTATTCTTGAGAAATCTAGGAAAAAAGAATTGTGGTCGACTTGCTAAAAGAAATCTTTAGCTTATGCTTGAGGATAAGCATTGTTTAAATTTGGGGGTGTGATAACGGGCAGAAATGCACATTATCATAGTGCTAAGTTCTTAAACAATGCGGGCTTGCGTTGTTAAAACATGTTAGATTATGTCCAAAAAGCATTAAGTTTATAACATTGCGGCCGCATCCGTTCATCGCATAGGAACAGTTGATTTTTGTATTTTTATGTAGAATATGCGTTGACGTAGGGTGGAAATTACGATCATAGAAAATCATTGGTCGAGCGCAGCATTACTGTAAGGCTTTGCGGTGATTGTGTTTGTAAACATTTGCTCAAGAAGGATGGCCGCAACTTGGTCAGCGCAAATGGTGGGCGCATCTGGGTGAAAGGCATAATTGATCACGATGGGACAGAAAGTTGATGACAGTCGAATCCGAATTAAGTTGACAGCCGCCTTTCACCCTGAAAGTTCTATAGTTTTCCTTTTTATTTTAAGGCATACGCAAAAGAAGGATATTGTGCTGATAGATCGTTCTGGTAAGCTTGGGAGAGCATCAGAAGCTTCAAGATCAGAGAGAGGGCCGACTCCTGCGGAAGTAGAAACCAAATAGAAATTGCCAGTGTAAAAGCCTTGGGCAGCAAGGGATTGCTACCAGGCCCTCTGCCTTTAACTTGTATTGTTATTTTGTATTAAAACTCATTTATAAAAATGGAATTTATTTCTCTATATCTATTCACTCTCTGTTATTTACACATGAGTAGCTAAATCTGTTGAATGGGTTGAGAAGCACTTAGCTAGCTTAACTGGGGATCTTCATTCTATGTGATTATCTTGTATTATATATGCTGCATTCGTCCATTAGAGATACTTGGGAGGGTAGTCTAAGGATAGGATCTAGGCTTGGGAAGGTCATATCAGAATCTAGGCTCAGGAGAGTCAGATTAGAACACATAATCAAGAGAAAGGAGCTTAGGAATAAGCATTGTTTGCTATTAACGCATCGCATGCATCCTAGAGATAGGATATGATTGTGTGCGGTCACCTTGCCTTTATGCATTTTGCATCATCACATAGGAAAAGAGTAGAGACTTAGAAATAAGCTCTACGGACACTTTTGCATTCAACACATGCGTCCTAGACTTAGGAGCATCGCATTTGCATTGGAAAATGACTTGCTGTGCATGGTTATAGCATGATTGCATATTCTGACGCATTCCCAAGTAACGCTAGCTAAAGACCTTCTCAACCCGTTCATCTGCATACTCAGTGCATCTATCACACAACTGACTTTTCTCAAATCCGCTCCATTTGTTATTTTTTAATCATAGAAAACAACAACCTCAATAACTATTGATTTATTTGGTTACCGCAAAGTTTTTATAAAAATTACCATCGCAACCTGTTTTGAAAAGTTCTTGAGTTCGACCCTGGACTTACCAGGAACTCAGTGGGGTTTACACTTGGATTACACGGAGAAAACTTGAGTGCCCAATGTATTTTCATCAATGCAAATCATCCATACTTTTACTTCATAAAACCTAGTATCAAGTTTTTGGCACTGTTGTCGGGGACTTCGGCAAAATAGTGTGCTAACGGTAATTTTTCTAATTTCTTTGCAGACTCTCAATCTCTGGTGAATTACGACCCGAAGATTGAGAGAAAATTTAGACGAAGATTAAGAGACCGCCAACATCAACAGATAGATAAAGAAGAGATGAAGGAGTAGCTTGGAAATGGATCACCAAACAAAAACAACGTTATGGCGAATCCAATCCTGCTGGCAAACGATCGCAATAGACCCATTAGGGACTATACATCGCCAAACCTCTATGATTTATCTCCAAGAATCATGACGCCTGCCCTCGATGGAAGCAAATTCGAAATGAAGCCGATGATGCTGCATATGTAACAGACAAATAGTCCTATCCTATTGTAGTTAAGTATGCCCACAAAACTGGTAAATCCCGAAGAAAACACAAAACTGGTGAATCTCGGAGGAAACACAAACTGATGAATCCCGAAGGAAACACAAACTGGTGAATCTCGAAGGAAACACAAAACTGGTGAATCCCGAAGGAAACATAAACTGGTGAATCCCGAAGGAAACACAAACTGATGAGCATCTAACTAATCAATGAGGACATTCACACAGTCTTAACGTGCTAAGATTCAACATTGTACAGTTCTAAAACATACATAAAAATCCTTGATACCATGGCTTCATCACATACACATAATTCTTAATAACATATTATACATCATCCATGTATAACTTACATCTTAAATCCACAACATGCAAGTATGCCTCAACACCAGCAGATCAGACATCGACATATGAAAACACATACTATCACATACTAACGATCAAGTATTTAGGTGTGTATGTAAACAAATCAGAATTCGTGCCAGAACATACTTTGATTCAGGTCATACTGTCAATCAACATGCTAACATTTACCATAACATACACTTATCATGCTAGCATACAACTAAAACCTGGCCCGTGGGCAGTTCCAATGGTAAGATTACTTACCTCAAATTTGGTCCCAAATTAACCCAAGTAATTAACCTTCTTACAACTTTTGGAAGACTTTGAATCCACCCTATAACATACATTACAAATATTAATTTAGCACCCGTAGTCCAAAAATAACAAATCCAAAGTTTTAAACTCATCTTTGGGGTCTAAATACAATTAACCAAATTAAATCAAATGACCACAAATTTAACTTACCGAAGTCGCGGCTTGGTTCGAGGCCAGTTCTAAAGTTCTATTTATTTGTCCAAACTGAACCTAAATCAAAACATAAGTATAATAACTAAATTTTCAACGATTACCCTTAATAAAAAAGGGAACCAAACCAACTACTCACCCAAAACTTACCAAAATTGACGGAACTCATAATCTTGTCGGTAGCACCCAAAAGACTTTAAAATGCCTCCAAACTTTGTATTTAAAATCCAAAAATCACAATTAATCTAGTAATTAGGCCCATAATTGGTTGGTTATTCAAAACCTGAACCACAAATCCTCAAATTCCCAACAAAACTCACCCAGATTAGTAGATCCAGTGAGTGGCGACGACATCCTGCTTGACGGTGGCATCGGAGTGGAGTCACACAACCTAGGCAGTGGCGACTCGCAACCAGAGGCAGCAAGCTACAGATTCGTGGGTCAGAGAGAAAGAGGCGGGCGTTTGAAGCTCGTCGTCGAGCGGCGCATCGCTAGTGGGAGTCAGATCCAGCCGACTGAGAAAGGGCGGTGCCAGGTCGCGAACGGCGAGGAGGCGCTTCAGATCTGGATTTTCCGGTGGAGTCGACACGAAGGTAGAGGGCAAACGACTGGATCTGGGACTGAGATAGCTAGGACGTGTATCTCAGATCTATGACTCGGTGTCGACTTCAACGGCTGGGAGGAAGCGCCGGCGCGACTAGTAGTGCGAAGGAGGGCGAGCGGCACGAGAGGCAAGTGGTGCGGAGGCTGGGTCGGCGGTGTGGCTGGGAGAGTTTTGACTCAGATCTGGCGGCTGACGAGGTTGGGTGACTGAGGCAGCGGTGGAGCGATGGAGGTTGGGGAGGTAGTGAGGGAGGCGCGGTGGATCTGAGCAGTGAGGAAGGTGCGGCTCGTTGAAGGCAGGAGGAAAAATTCTAGGGAAGGGGAAGCCGTGCGTGAGGAGGAAGATGGGGTTTTTTTTTTATTTTAAAAATAATAATAATAATAATAATAATAAAGGAAAATAGTATAATTATAATTAAATCATTTCCTTATTCCACTTTATACTGTTTAATTCTTTTACTTTTCCAAAGAAAACTAATTCCTGCCATTAATTTTCAACTTGAATTTCAAAATTGAATAATTTTGAATAATTTTCACGCCAACACTTAAATTCTCGCACTTATACTTCAAATCCAAAATTCCAAACATGCCCTCCAACTAAGGAAAATTATTGAATTTCCAACTAATAAAGTTACTGAAAATTACATTATTATTAAATTGAATAAAAAAAAATGTGGGATGTTACATCAAGAAACCCCGCCACAACTCTAAATTTGGGGGTGTACCACCTTCTCCACAATTTTGCAATTTTTCTTTGTGGCCATTCATTTTTTTTATAAAAAGCTATACCTTGTATTCTTTTGTACATACTTACAATTTTGTGTTTCGATATTTATAATTCTTTGTGTACTTAGACAAATTTTATACAACTGAGTAATCATTCTTTCCTTATGTGTTGGCCTCTTTACTTTTATTATCCTTTGTCAATTTATTGCGGTAGTTCTTGTCTTTTCTTTTGCATTGTTTATTTGCGCTGCCATGATGAGTAGTATGCATACCTTTAGCAAAGTTTCTTTATACATTGCATTTTCTACCTAACACTTAGACAATTCTTCACAATAGCTCTACTTTATCTTCTTTATTTCAAGACTCTGCTCAAACTTTCTTTTCAATATTTTGACTAAGTGTTTTGTCTTTTCTGTCCAAAACAACGCAATGAGGACCTTGCGCATCATTAAATTCGAGGGTGGGGAAGGTCTAAGCAGATGCGGTCATATCAAGCAAATGCGCTCATCGTCAAAAAAAAAAAAAAGAAAGAAAGAAAAATCCTAACCTGATAAGAGTTTAGTCGTGAAAGGAACCTGCTCGTAGTTGGATGTTTGCATGACACCCATGGGAGCAAGCCAAAATGAAGGTAGGTTATTTATATCTTTTTATTTAGATTATGCGGCAAAAAGAAGGAAATGTTGCATCGACAGTATATAAATTGGCTTAGAAATACGAAAATTGTAAAGTTTCGTGAGCACACTCACTAACCCCATTGCGATGGAAAATAAGAATGTCCAAGTCTTTGTTTTGCAGGAAATAGGTCACCGCATGCGTTAATCGCTCAAGGACAAAAATGAACAACGCATCCACATTGCATGCGGTAATCATTCAAGAAAAAGAAAGAACAACGCAATTGCAACGCATGCGACGATCGATCATGGACTCAAACAATCAAAATTTCCACCGCATGCGGCAATCGATAGAAGATCAAAACAATTACACCGCATGCGGCGATCGATCGAAGATGTCAAAAGCAACGCATTCGCAAGGACTTATGATAGTGTACAGATTTTCTGTTACACGATTCTGACAAATCAATCGTGGAGTAGAGCGGATGTTTCCACCAAGCCATGGCAGGAATTATCAGATTTTCAAAGTGGGACCACTACTACAAAAGGAGCCAAGGTCTATAAATAGCTTCTTCAAATTCAGTGAAAGGAGGCTGGTCTGAAGAGACAATCTAGAGAAAATCCGGGAGAACGACGAGACAAGACTGAGAGGTAAGTCTTTGAGCAAGAAATTATTTCCATTCTCAAAGAAGAAGCTCTGTGTAAGAGGTCACTTCTACCTGGAAAGCAAGCCTGAATGGGAAGCTTAACACTCCATTTCTTCCACACGCTGGCAAGCACATCGTCTCTGATTAGGATCTGTGTCAAGACATTGACACCCTTTCCGTATTTGTTCTTAATTTTCCATTCATCTATTGTGTTCATCTTTAATCTTTCATTCACCATATGTAACAAACACTTATCCATAGGTTTTAATATCATTATCATAATCATTATCATCTCTCTATTCTTTTCCACACATTTATCATCCATTTTCTTCATCATGTGTCACAAATCCCTCGGGAAAAGAGGAAGGATTAAACGAGTGAGTTAATTCTTGTTAAGGAAATTGATTGAGTTTAGCTAAAGCATACTCGATGGCATCTTTACCTACGAGAGCAGAAGTGAAGATGTTATTCCGCCTATCAAAAGAAGGTTGCAAGAATTCGTTGACTAAAGCGAGAAGTATTTCCAGAGATGGAAACAGCCTTGCGTTCATCCCTGTTTCACCATAGACATATGGGAACACGACCGGTCACTAAAAGGTGTAAGCTAAGAGAAAGCGGAACCTTAGTTGCATCTACAGCAAGATTGACGAACTTGCGATGTCCTTTCCCTCAACCCATTATCTTTCTGACTCATTTCACAAGACTTGCCACCGCATACATTAGATTCTTTTGCACAACTTTACAGCCAATCCTCAACTTGTATCATTAATTGTTTATTCATTTATTTCATCATCGCAATTTACTTTATCGCATTTTATTTACCATCGCATTTTATTTTTAACCACAATTTACTTTTCACCGCAATTTTACGTTTCTGCAACCCAATTCATTATTCTTTATGTTTAACCAGTCGTATATACCACATTAGTATCGCATTAATCACAACAATCCCCAGGTTCGACCTCAGGTCAATCTGAGAAACTTGCGTTGGAATTATACTTGGTTCCAATATAAGAAAACTTGTGACACGCGCACTACATGAATGCATACTACAAAGCATATCATTATCATCGCGTACATTTAGAACGTAGTATCATAAATCATTATCGCAAAGCAACTTGAGTCATAGTGCATCATTCATTCATTTTAAATTATTACAAGTCTTTGGCGATAGATATAATATAGATATAAATTTAGTCTAATAGGCCTAAAATGGCGGGTCATACTTACGAAAGATTGTTAAGTAAGTTAATGATCTCTTGACCAAATCAATGATGGTTAGTCGTTATAGGAGCAAAAGTTGTTCTGGTATTAATGACTAGTTGAGAACTTCTCAATTCATATGAGGGATAATTGACCTCCTTTGACAGCTTTTGTCCTAAACCTTTGAAGCGTCATTGTGAAACTAGATGTCACACGAGGTTCATGTTAGTTTTGCTAAACCTTATTGGATGTTGTATGTTTTTTCAACAGCTATTTGCTTAAAACTTAACGTAGGTCAATGTGTTTTTGTTTTCAGCAACACTTTAGTATTTTCGTTTAATGCCTTTAATTTGACCGATTACATATAGTGGAAAGAGTCTTGTAAAACGTATTTCATGGTAAATGACCTTGAACTTGTCATGGTTGAGGAATGTTCACAAGTCCTGACCCTTGATACACCACGAAGTGTTCGTAATGCATATGAGGTGTGAATGAAGGCTAATTTATTGGCCCGACTTCACATTTTGGCTAGCATACCTGATGTTTTCGCCAAAAGGGTTGAGAACATGATCATTGCACGCGAGATCATGGACTCGTTGCAAGATTTGTTTGAATGTCACTTCTTACTTTTCGAGCACAGAGGGATGGATGACAAAAACAGTAGTGTCAATTTCCAAATTAAAATCTAGGAAGAGGAAGTAATTGTTGCTGACTCTGTTGAGGTTCATGGAAGAGAAGTGTTCTCTGAAATGCAACTTGGAGATTATTTATGTTCTGATCCAGATCCCACTACTCTCCAAAAGAGGAGGATGTCTAAAGACAATAAATGTAATTTATTGGTCTTGGAGATGTGTTTGGTAGAGAATGATGATTCTGCCTGGATCCTAGATTCGGGTGCTACCAACCATGTCAGTTCCTCTTACCAAGGATTCAGTTCCTGGCAAACGTTGCCACAGGGAGAGATGACTCTTCGAGTCGATAATGGTGAGGTTGTTTCAACTGTTTCTGTAGGCAGGCTGAAGTTATTTTTGGACAATAAACGTTATCTGTTACTAGATAATGTTTTCGTCATTCCTCATATTAAGAGGAACTTAATCTCGGTTTTTTGTCTCATTGAAGAAGAGTATACCGTCTCCTTTTATGAGAATAAAGTGTTTATTTTCAAGAACGAGACAGAGATTGGTTTTGGTTCAATGGAAAGTAACTTGTATGTACTAAGGCCATTAGTCACAAAAGCCTTGTTTAACACTGAAATGTTAAGTATGGCAATAACAGCTAAAAGACCAAAGGTTTCTCCTAAGGAAAACGCCCATCTTTGACATCTAAGGTTAGGTCACATCAACCTCAATAGGATTGAGCAGTTGGTGAAAAGTGGACTTCTAAAGAGTTTAGAAGAAAACTCCTTGTCGGTGTGTGAATCATGTCTTGAAAGCAAGATGTTCAAATGACCTTTTACTGGAAAAGTTTACAAAGCCAAGGAAGCCTTGGAGCTTGTACATTCAGCCTTTGTGGTCCGATGAATGTTAAGGCTCAAGGTGGGCATGAATATTTCATCTCTTTCGTAGATGATTATTTAAGGTACGGGTATCTCTACCTACTCCAATGTAAGTTTGAAGCCCTTGACAGGTTCAAGGAGTATAAGGCTAAAGTTGAAAACTTGTTAAATAAGAAGATAACAACGCTACGATCTGATCATGGTGGAGAGTATATGGACCTCAAATTCTAGAACTATATGATAGACCATGGGATTGCGTCCCAACTCTCGGCCTCAGGTACACCTCAGCAGAATGATGTATCGAAAAGCAAAAACATAACCTTGTTGGACATGGTTCGGTCTATGATGAGTTATGCTCATCTTTCAGACTCGTTTTGGGGTTTTGCAGTGGAGACTGCATGCTATATTCTGAACAACGTTCCCTCGAAAAGTGTTTCTGAAACATCTTTTGAGTTGTGGAGAGACCTTAAAGGTAGTTTACGCCACTTCAGGATTTGGGGGCGTCCGCACATGTGTTTATGGCTAACCTGAAGAAGTTGGAACCACGTTCGAAAGTTTTCCTCTTTGTAGGCTACCCCAAGGAAACGAGAAGTGGATACTTCTATGATCCGAGTGAGAACAAAGTGTTTGTTTCAACAAATGTTATCTTCTTGAAGAAGACCACATGAGGGATCATAAACCACGAAGTAAGCTCGTTTTACGTGAGATTTCTAATGAGACTGAGACTACTGAGGGTTCAACAAGAGTTGTTGAACAGGCCGACAAATCAACAAGAGTTGTTGAGATCGGTGCATCTCGTCAACCAGCTCAAGAGTTGAGACTGCCTCGACGTAGTGTGAGGGTTATGAACCCACCGGATCGCTACATGGGTTTAAATGAAGCCCAGAACTTCATTTCTAATAATGGGGTCGAGGATCCATTGTCTTTTAAAAAAGAAATGGAGGATGTTGACAAGGATGAATGGATTAAAGCCATGAACCAGGAAATGGAGTGTATGTACTTCAATAACATCTGGGAGCTTGTGGATCCGCTTAATGGGGTAAGTCCCATTGGGTGTAAGTGGATCTATAAGCAAAAGAGAGGTGTAGATGGAAAGGTGCAAACCTTTAAGGCTAGACTCATGGCAAAGGGTTATACCTAGGTCGAGGGAGTTGACTATGAGGAAACTTTCTCACCTGTTGTCATGCTCAAGTCTATCAGGGTACTCCTGTGCATAACCACATTTTATGATTATGAGATATGGCAAATGGATGTCAAGATTGCCTTTCTTAATGGAAATCTTGAGGAGACCATCTATATAACTCAACTAGAGGGGTTCGTAGTTCCAGATCAAGAGCAAAGAGTTTGCAAGCTTAATAGGTCCATTTATGGGCTGAAACAAGCGTTTACGAGTGATCTGTGAAGGGTTATCGCACTGTTGATTGGTTAAGATGGACACATAATATATCTATAGTAAGGAGAGTTTAGTTGTCGGTCTTTAATGGAGTGCCTGGCAGTTAAAAAATGGTGGATCCCGTGACTAAAGAGTTTAGTCAATTATTCACGTATCGTTGAAGCTTCGAGCTACAGGTCCATAAGGTTCCCTTGGCAGCTCAATAGATTCATGCTGAGGATTAGTTCTTGGTGTTGATTTGAAATGTTCAAATTGACAAGATGTAATTCGATTATATATGATATGATCGGTATGATATATGAGATACATCTAGTGGAGGATTAATGTAAATGAGATTTACATTAAATGCCATAGAATAGAAAAAGAGCTATGGTTTATATGTTTCATGAGATGAAATATTAAAACTATAGGTTACAAATATACTATGGTAAGTTGGTTATCATATGTATTTATAATAATATTAATTATTGGATAATTATCTTTTTTTCTCTAATAACCAATTAAGGTGGAGGTTATTGGTGGTTTTCATGGTAACTGTGAGATAAAAGGAAAATTTTTTTCCTAAATTTGGTTAGTTGTTGATTTGAGATTTCCATTCTCGAAAAAGTTCTCACAAAACGGTTGTCAAGTAAATACGATTTATTAAACGACAACTTGGAGAGACTAGACGATAGTTGAGTGTTTCTATACGATAGACACTCAGCTGACAAATGAGCTAAACGATCGCATAGCTTTTGCTAAACGATTGAGCATTATCTATATGATAGACATCAGCCATCTCCCACTTGCTTAATTGTTTACACGATTGTTTTTTCTCCAGTCTCTGCCTCTAACTAAGTCCACACAGAGCCCACACTTTTGGATTCTCACACCGAGAATACCAAGGTAACTTTTGTGGTGGTGTCATACTCAACTCAACACTGTTGAGGTTCTGTGGAGGTCGTTCGTTGCGTTCGTTGTGTTCATGATCGGGGTGATCGTTGTGTTGGAGATCGCTGTAGATCGTGCAGTGTTGCAGTTGTAGAGTTCGAGCATTCGTGTGTTGTTGTGTTACTGTGAACGATCGTTCGTGATCAAGGGTCTTGAAAATGAGTCTTCAAAGTTATGCGTATTTTTTCCCTTGATCGTAGAGTAAAGCATGTTGTAATTTCGATTTTGTGCATAGCCTGTTGTTTTTGTTTCTGTACTATAATTGTGAATGTTCATATGTAATTGAAATTTGGAATGATCCTTCCACTGCTCATGGAAATCCTCATGTCTGATTACCTTCTGGTGAGTCATCCAACACAGGAATTGAGGTGGAGTTACCCACTGAGCAACCAATAGAGTCTAGCCAACCTAGTGACACAGGAGAAACTGAGGAAGATGTAGGGGAACAAAATGAGACAGCAAGTGAGTAGTTAGGGATAGACAAAAGAGAACCATTATCCCCCCAGCTAGATATACTAAAATGAACTATATGAATCTGGTTTTAAATGTTATTGTAGCACCTACTAACCAAGAACCCAACAACCTTTGAGGAAGCAACAAGTTGTGTTGATACAAGGGATTGGATAGAAGCTATGAATGACATTTGGTCTTTAGTTCCTCTACCTAAGGGTTACAAACCAGTTGCCTCTAAATGGATTTTCAAACTTAAGGAAGGAGCATTCTGTGATCAAAAGCCTAGGTTTAAACCAAGGTTGGTTGCAAAGAGGTTCACTCAAAGGGAAGGAATAGACTATTCAGAGATTTTCTCTCTAGTTGTCAAACAAAATTCCATAAGACTTCTTCTATCTTTAGTTGCTCAAAATAATTTAGAACTGTATCAACTAGATGTCAAAACTGCCTTCGTCCATGGACATCTAGAGGAGACAATCTATATAATGCAACCTAAAGGATTTAAAGTTAAAGGAAAAGAAAATCTTTATTTCTTACTCAATAAGTCAATATATGGGTTAAAACAATCACCTAGGTGCTGATATAGAAGATTCAATGACTATATTTCTAGCATTGAATTCAAAAGAAGTTCACTTCACATATGTGTTTATGTTAATACAGGTTCTTACAAGGACAAGGTTTACCTACTCATATACGTAGATGATATGTTATTGGCAGGTAGGTCCAAGGAAGATCTAACCCATGTTAAAAACCTCTTCAAAAGGGAGTTTGATATGAAGGACTTGGGAGAAGCAAGCAAGAGCTTAGGAATTGAGATCCAAAGGAACAAAGAGGAGTCTATTCTAAGCATCAATCAGTCTAATTACTGTGAGAAGATCCTCAAAAAAATCAACATGAATGATGCTAAACTTGTGAGCTTACCTATTGTTCAACACTTCAAGCTTTCCTCAACTAACTCTCTTAAAGATTCTTACCATGAACATAAAAGATAGATGGTTATCATACCCTATAGCCAAGCAGTCAGAAGCCTATTGTATTTAATGATTTCTACCAGACTTGATCTCTCATATTTAACTAGCCTAGTTAGTAGATATATGTCTAACCCTGGTAAGAGACACTGGGAGGCTACTAAATGGATCTTAAGGTACTTAGTTTGGTCTAAAAACTCAAGATTAGTCTACCAAAAGTCAACTGAACCAAACTTAGAACTTTATGGATATGTGGATGCAGACTATGCTAGTGATTTGGACAAAAGAAGGTCCTTAACAGGTTACCTATTCCTTTATGGTCTTAATCTAATCAGCTGGAAAGCAATACTATAGCCTATATCTATAATAGAAGCTGAATATATGGCTTTAACAGAAGCAATCAAAGAGGCATTGTGGCTTAAGGAATTGCTGAAAGACTTTGGAATAGATCAAACAGTGGTGAAACTTTACTATAACAACCAGAGTGCTATCCATTTGTCCCAAATTCCACAATACCACACTAGAACAAAGCACATTGATATCAAGTATCATTTCATTAGAGATAAAATTGAGATAGGGGAGATAGAAATTCTAAAGGTTCATACTTCAAACAATGTAGCTGACATGTTAACAAGATCTGTTTCAAAGCTTAAATTGGTTAAATGCCTATAACAAGTTAGTTTTGAGCTTCCAGACACAGGGTAGACACAATGGTCAGAATCAGAAAGATCATAAGATTGTAAGGTATTAGAGTCAAGGTGGAGAATTTGAAGAAGCTGTGACTCAAATACCTCAACTTTTTATAACTAAATTTGCGATGTAACGGTCAGTTGGTATGCTTTATAAATACCTCTGATCAGTAAAACAAAAAGAGAGAATGATCATCATTTCCTAGTTTTCTGTAAACAACTAAAAGTTGTATGCAATCTTCTATAGTAAAAGAACTTGAATCTTCCTGTGGACGTAGGCAATCTTACTCAACCATGTAAACCTCTGTGTTTCTTCTTTCTGTCTTTATCTTTCTTGTTCATTCGACTGTCACTTTTCTACAAATCACGTGTCATACAATCTTATTTCAAATTGTATTGAATACAGAGTATCAAGTTGAATCGTGCATTGATCTTCGCTATCGAGTAGCTTCGAATTGATCGTTTTCACCTTCGAGTTGCACTAAGTATTGATCGAGACTCATCAGTAAGACCGAGTATCAGTTCAGTTGTCATTGAGTTCTATCGAGGATTGAATAGAGATTCGTTAGACAAAGAAGGGAATTCTCATCGAGCATCGAGTAGGAAGATATCGAGCATCGAGTATCCAACATTGAGGATTTAACAGAATATTTCTTAGCTTTTTCTTCATCTTTCCAGTGTTGATCTTGAATATTTGGGCCTAGTGAAGAGTGATTAACCCAACCCGACCATTAACGGCAACTGAGATTTGATGCAATGGTTGAAGACCCATTGACAGTGGCTAGCAAATGGTAACTGTGATTTCAAAACTTGTGGTCTCAGTGTTTGAAACTTGTGTTAAACATGGTAACAAACATTCATATAATGAAGACAAACGACGTTCGAATCCTAACGACATTGACTCACTAAGACCCCACATTGAAATTTTGGTCAGTTCATTGTCCATTTTTCAAGGTTCTATTTGTTTTTACTTTGAATTTCATCTACATTGTTTGTTTCTTTCTATTGAAATATGTTGAATTAGCCCTAAGGGCATTTTTGTAGTTTACTCTATATTTACAAAATTAGGGTTTCCCCTCATCCTATTTATATCTGAGTTTGGGGTCTCTTGTAAGCATGACATTAAAATAATAAAACCTCCTCTATCGTGGTTTTTCTTCCCCGAATTAGGGTTTTCCATATAAACCTTGTGTCGTTTATTTTCCTTTCTATTTTAATATGGTATCATAGCAAGGTGATGAAACCCTAGCCCTGATAGAAGAAATTCAGTTATCAAACGTACTTGGTGATGGAGCAGTAGCCGACCCAACAATATGATCATGATTCAACGACTGTGGATCGGTATCTCCAGACGATCTTGAACCCAGTAACCCTACAGCCGTCGGTCGACCCCAACCCTACAGGCATCGGAGTCGCACCGTCGAGCAGCCGCAACCCAATCATTAAGCAGTCGCGATCGAGTCGGACGATGAACAGCCAAACCCTAGTCGGTGCGCCGTTTATCGCATAGCTGCAGCAGACGTTGGGTGGGCTCGCTCTAACTTCTGGGTCGGGTCAAACGATCGTGCTCTAGCCGTTCCCGTCCACTCAGATCTCACACCCGCCGATCGATCTTCCCTCCGAATAGACGGCTGTGCGTCCTTCTGACTTTACTTATCATCTGATCATCTCGCACCAATCGACCCTTCTGAGTTCGTCTCGCACCGCCGGTCCTTCTGAGTTTGTCTCGCACTAGTCGACCCCCGTTCCTACTGTCGGCGTAGTATCTGGCCGTGTACTTTGAGCGGTAGTGCTGAAGTTTTTGGGCAGTACCCGGGTGAGTCGTCAGATCTGTTTTTTGGGTCCTTCCAGCAGCAGTCCCCCTTCCAGCTACATGGGTCTATCCCAAATGTGTATCTGGTTTAGCCTCGGTATCGGGCGGGTGACTTTATGAATGGTAGTCCGGTTTCCAGTTCCTATGAGCAGAAACAGTCATGATCAGAGACCCATAGGGAACTCCAATAGCAGTTGGCGAGTCTCCAACTATAGATGGCGGTTCTTGGTTCAAAACTAAATGGCCATGAGTCCTCTAACCTTCCAATTTATTCAGAAAACCCGGTAATAGTGTTCCCTACTTTACCCCCTACTAATTTGTTAACTAGTACTTTGGGAGACTCTGCAGGAATATCATAGGTGAAAAATTGAATGGCTAGAACTACTTCTCTTGGTCCCACACGATTAAAATGGTCCTTGAAGGGCACCATAGATTTGGGTACTTAACTGAAGAAATATTGCGACCTAGCCTTGGGGACCCCACAGAGCGGGTCTGGAAGGCAGAAGATTCTTTACTTCGATCGTTGCTGATAAGCAGCATAGAACCTCAAATTGGGAAACCTTTGCTATATTCAGCCACTGAACCGAATATCTGAGATGCGGTCCGTAGGTTGTATTCTAGAAGACAGAACGCATCTCGCCTGTATACTCTACGGAAACAGGTTCATGAGTGCAAACAAAGAAGCATGGATGTAACGTCATACTTCAATAAGATGTCTTTGTTATGGCAAGAAATGGATCTATGTCGGGAGATCATCTGGAACTGCCTGCATGAAAAAATTCAGTACTCGAAGATAGAAGAGGTTGAGCGTGTGTATAATTTTCTTACGAGGTTGCACCCTAAATTTGATATGTTTCGGAGTCGAATACTAGGGCAGAAACCAGTACCATCCCTCATAGAGGTTTGTTCAGAGGTTAGATTGGAAGAGGATAGATCAAGTGCAATGAATGGGTCTGGTGTTACCACTATAGAGTCAGCTGCCTTTAGGGTGAAATCCACTAGATCTGATGGTGACAAGCAGAATAGCAAAACACCCCCCAGTATGTGAGCATTGCAAAAAACAGTGGCACACGAAGGATCAGTGTTGGAAACTGCATGGTTGACCCCCTAATGGTAAACATCGCACACTCCAAATGACAAGTCAAAATCTGGGTGTGCTCTAGTGAGTGAATCAATTGAGGAGGCCACACAACCTCAGACATAACCTCCGGTGACCAACCCAGGTGATTAAGGTACCATAGGGATTGGAACAGTTGCTCAATCAGGTAACCCTCAATCTTTTAGTTTCCTTGTTGAAGGGAATGAGTTATGGATTCTAGATTCAGGAGCGACCGATCACTTGACTGGCTCATCTGATTGATTCCTCTCGTATTATCCGAGTGCTGGAAATGAGAGGATTCGAATTGCGGATGGGTCCTTCGCTCCTGTTGCTGGAAAAGGCAATCTATCTCCATTTCAGGGATTAATTCTACAAAATGTCCTACATGTGCCAAAAATTTCTTACAACTTGTTATCAATAAGTAAAATAACAAAAGATTTGCACTGTAGAGTTGTCTTCTCACCAGATGCTGCTTTGTTTCAGGATTTGAGCTCGGAGAAGATGATTGGCACTGCCCAATATGATAAGGGGCCTCTATTTCCTTTCCAAAGATGCTTCCTCCAGGAACTTGTTTAGGACTAGCCTTTTATCTTCATTTACTATGTCTGAAAAAGATTATTTATTGTGGCATTTTCATCTTGGACATCTAAGTTTTCAATATATGCGATATTTGTTTCCCCACTTATTCCATAATGTGAATGTTTCTTCGTTATCTTATGATGTCTGTATATGTGCTAAACAACCTCATGTTTCTTTTGTTTCTCAGTCCTATAAACCTACCCGACCTTTCCACTTGATCCACAGTGATGTTTAGGGTCTTTCAAACATCTCTACCCTTTCGGATAAATGGTAGTTTGTAACATTCATCGATGATCATACCCGCCTTACATGGGTATATCTCCTTGCTAATAAGTCCAAGGTTTTGTCTACCTTCAAACAATTCTATACCACTATATTAATATAGTTCAACACAAAGATTACCATTCTTTGGAGTGACAATGGTCGTGAGTTTGTCAATCACACCCTCCAGGAATTCCTACCGTCAAAAGGGATCGCCCATCAAAACTTTTATGCGTATACTCCCCAACAAAACGGGGTGGCTGAACGGAAAAATCGTCATCTCATTGAAGTTGCTCGCTTCTTGATGATTCCAGCATCTCTCCCTTCATACCTGTGGGGAGATGCGGTTCTTACCGCAGCCCATCTCATTAATAGGATGCCTTCACGGGTTCTAAAGATTCAAACACCCCTTGAATGCTTCAAAGAGTCCTGCCAGTCTACCCGTCTTATTCTTGAGGTTCCTCTTTGTGTGTTTGGGTGTACAGCCTTTGTTCACACTCATGGTCCACACCGGACTAAGTTTGCCCCACGAGCTCAAAAGTGTGTGTTTGTCGGGTATCCCCTTCATCAACGAGGCTATAAATGCTTTCACCCATCTTTCAGAAAATACTTTGTCACTATGGATGTCACGTTCCTTGAAGCTAAACCATTCTTTTCCATTAGTCATCTTTAGGGGGAGACCACGAGTGAAGAGACTAAAAATTCCACATACTCCGAACCTATTAGCTTCAATCTTGAGCCTAGTCCTAATATTCCTGAACCTAGTCTACCTAGTCTCGAGCCTAATTCTACTCCTGCTATTCCACTGTCTGTGCTTCCTACTAGACAAGTGCCCTGGATAACATACTATAGGAAGAATCTCAGAAAGGAATCTCAGGAAACCCCTGGTGTTCCATCGGAAAGTGTCTAAGCATCGAAACCAACTCAGGTTCAAGATCCTATTGTTTCAGAGGAGATTCTTAAAAAGAAGTCAATGAACATAGAAAATGATGAGACGAGCTCAGAGAAGGTTGAAATTATAAGGTAATGAGGTGTTGGAAGATCCTTAAGAAAGATGCAAAATTGTCTCAGAAGTCTGATACTGGAGAGAGACCGACGAAACTGGCAGTTATGATACCACTCTGGATATGCCAATTACTCTGAGGAAGGGAACCAGGTCATGTATAAAGTACCCACTGCACAGTTTTCTGACCTATAGTAACTTATCTCCTGGTTTTAAGGCTTTCACTACCCAACTGGATGCTCTAGCAATACCTACCAGTATACATTTGGCCATGGAAGTTCCCGAGTGGAAAGTGCCAGTAATGGAAGAAATGAGAGCTCTCGAGGCAAATAAGACTTGGGAGTTAGTAGCTCTCCCTAGAGGTCACAAGACAGTTGGTTGTAAATGGGTGTTCACAGTGAAGTATAAGTTTGACGGAATGCTCAAGAGATATAAGGCCAGGTTAGTTGTTAAAAGGCTCACTCAGACGTATGGGATTGATTATTCAGAAACATTTTCTCCAGTGGCTAAGCTAAACACGATTCGAGTTCTTCTATCTGTTGCCGTAAATAAAGATTGGTCCCTACATCAACTTGATGTAAAAAAGTCCTTTCTGAATGGTGAGTTAGAAGGGGAGGTTTACATGAGTCCGCCTCCAGGTTTCGAAACTAAGTTTGGGAATCATGTTTACAAACTCAGGAAGTTCTTATATGGGTTAAAGCAGTCTCCTAGGGCATGGTTTGACAGGTTCACAGTGTTTTTAAGTCCCAAGGGTTTGTTCAAAGGCATTTTGATCATACATTGTTTACCAAAAAATCACCTTTAGGGAAGTTTGTTGTGTTGGTGGTGTATATTGATGACATCATTTTATCAGGAGATGACACGACAACAATTGTTAAGCTGAAACAAAGGATGGCGGCAAATTTGAAATCAAGGATCTTGGTAGTCTGAGGTATTTTCTCGGGATGGAAGTGGCGAGATCAAAAGTAGGAATATCTGTATCTTAACAAAAATACACTCTGAACTTGGTTAAGGAAACAAGAATGACTGGATGCAAACCCGTAGACACTTCTATTGAGGTCAATGGCAAACTGAAAAGCATTTTGGAAGGAGTTCCTGTGAATAAGGAGAAGTATCAATACATGGTGGGAAAACTGATTTACTTATCTCATATTAGGCCTGACATCTCCTATGCTGTGAGTGTGGTAAGTCAGTTCATGCAGAATTCGTATGAGGAGCACATGGAAGTAGTGACTCGAATTTTGAGATACCTGAAGTCCACTCCTGGGAAGGGCTTAATGTTCAGAAAATATGACACACAGAGCATCGAGGCGTATAGTGACTCAGATTGGATCGGTGACTGATAGAAAGCCAACCTCGGGATACTATACCTTTGTGTGGAGAAAGTTGGTGACTTGGCGGAGTAAAAAACATGATGTAATGGCCAAAAGTAGTGCTGAGGTAGAGTATAGAGCTATGAGTCTGGGAGTGTATGAAGAAATCTGGTTGCAGAAAGTTTTGTCTGATCTTCACCAGGACAGTTCGGGTCCCATGAAGCTGTATTGTGATAATAAGGCTGCCATCATATTGCTAATAATCCAGTACAATATGATAAAACCAAACATGTGGAAATTGACAGGCACTTTATTAAAGAGAAGTTAGACCACGGGGTTATTTGTATTCCCTATGTACCTTCAGTCAAACAGGTTGCAGATGTTCTTACCAAAGGGTTACCGAGACAGACGTTTGAAGCTTGTATTAGCAAGTTGGGTCTTGCTGATATCTACGCCCCAACTTGAGGGGGAGTGTTGAAATATGTTGAATTAGCCCTAAGGGCATTTTTGTAGTTTACTCTATATTTACTAGATTAGGGTTTCCCCTCATCTTATTTATATTTGAGGTTGGTGTCTCTTGTAAGCATGACATTAAAATAATGAAACCTCCTCTATCGTGGTTTTTCTTCCCTGAATTAGGGTTTTCCACGTAAACCTTGTGTCATTTCTTTTCCTTTCTATTTCAATACTTTCATTGGTTTAGTTTCATTCTGGCAAAAAAAAAAAAAAAATTGTTTGTTTTACATACAAAAGTTTCAAAGAATGAGGAACCAGTTTGGGACTAAGGACCAACCATTAATTTTAGGACGAAAAAATAAAAATCTAGAGAACTTAGTATGTCAGTTGTTATTTTCTCTGGGTATTTAATACTCGAACCTCTGAAAATAAGATCAGTAATGTAAAAGATGAACATCAAAAGGACCACCCAAATGAGCTTTAAGTAAAAGCTAAATGCAACCAATAAGCAACAAAACAAAGCTTCCATAACCCTTCTTTTGCCTATGCTTGCTAAAGCTTGTGATCAAATACTGTCTAATTGAATTTAATTGGTTAAATTAAATTCAAGGTTGCTTTTGCTTCCAATCTAAATTAAATTCCAAGTTGCTTGTTTGCTTCCAATCTACTAATATTTCAGTTTGCTCTTGCTCTATGATTGCTTGTTTGCTTCCCGTCTGAATGAACTTAATTGGTTAAATAAACCATGATATGATATGTGACAAGATTTAAAAGTGATTTTTTCCAATATTGAAAAATTGAAATCTGTCCCAACTCTTATTAGAATAAATTTGTGTACATTTAATTTAAGATGATTCAGAAAATTCACATGGATCTGTTCATAGTTGAGAAATTTTACTTAATTTTATATGGGATATGTAATTTTAATGTTTATTTAACAGTTATTAATTTTTCAAACAAACTTTATGAACATTACTTTAGATCTAGTTGCTAAAGTTTCATAAATAATTGAATTGAAACTTGAAGAGAAAGTTTCAAATTTCCATATATTTTAAATCAAGTGATTAAAATATACTCTCTTTTAACTTGGTACAAAGTAGATTCTCTATTATAACTTGTCTTTCATCACCCTTTTCTTGCATTTGGATTTTGGATTCCATATTTTTTAGGCTTTTGTTTTTTCATCTCATATTGATTTATTTGTTTCTTTGAGTTTTTTTTGGATCCTTTTGAGTTTTAGTGAGTAAGTTCATTAATGTGGGGTGCACTTGTATTGTTGGCGATGTTCTTCTCTATGGTTTTTAATTTCTATTTCTGCTTTTGGGTGTTGAGCTTTTCTTGAAGAATTTGTCTCTCTAGCTTCGTTGGTTTGAGATCTTTGCCTTGGAATAGCTACAGTTATGTTATCATTGAGGAAGTGCTTTTTGTTTTTTGGGGAACTATTGCCAAATGATTAAATTGTACTTGAATCTTGAACCATGAAAGAGCATTTGATTTCAAGTTATGGAAATTTTTAAGTAGGAAATGTAGTTACTAGCTTCTGCAAATCTTTAGACTTTATCTTTTTTTTTTTTTTTTTTTTTTTTGGGTTAAAACTGAAGCTTCCAGTGTTATGCATAACTATATGTTTGCTTTAAAAATTTTAGCCTGAGATATATTTCACCACTTCACCGATGGCATTTATTCCTGTAGAGATTATTGGTGATCTATACGTTTATTTATTTATTTTTGGTAGGTTTGAAACATGTTAGGTAGCTCTATATTGAAATTCAACTGTAAATTGATCATCAGTACCGAAATGATATGACAGGTTGTGTTCTCTAGAAATTCGTCTTTATTTTGTTGAATATTACTGTGGAAAAATTAATCAAAATAGAGGATAAGAATTATTAACATTATAAAAATATTTTAGGCAGGATTTAGGTTCCATATTTTGCTAATAATTTGTTGCAAGTTATATCAGATATGATGTCAATGTTAAACTAACATTTTAGTACACAATAATAACAACTATTAAAAGTCATCTAAACAAAACAACTTTGATTAGAATCCATATCAGTACACAACTATCATTCTTGACCCGTATTATGTCGGTTAGAAACTGAAATCATACCTAAGCGGCATCGTATTATGCATGATTGCACGAATATGATATCAATTCCTAACCACCATCATAGAAAACCACCACCGAATGTCTATGATAAGATGACAGTTCATAACCGGCATCCTAAACAACCGCTATCGTATGTATATGATGGCGGAAGAGTTAATGGTGATTCAAAATCACTATCAAAGATAAACCGTCATCATATTCTAAGATGACACGAGATACAATGATAGTTTGTAATCCACCATCATATATATATGATGGCAGTTCAGAACTGACATCTAAAGCCAAAATTGTTGTAGTGGAATGTGACTCAAATGGCAGTATCAAACAATACAAGGCTAGACTCGTTGCCAAAGGTTATACTCAGAAAGATAGTATTGACTATCGAACTCCATCAAATGGATGTGAAAACTTCTTTTCTAAATTGGAATTTAGATAAAGAAATGTTCATGGTCAACCATAAGGGCTTGTGGTTGCAGGAAAGGAACATATGATGTGTAAAATGAAGAGGTCAATATATGAACTTAAACAAGTTTTCCCACAATGGTATCTTAAGTTTAATGATACCATCACATCTTTTGGATTTAAAGAAAACATCATTGATTGATATATATCTAAAGATCAGTGCGAGTAAGTTTATAATCTTGTTTTGTATGTTGATGACATCTTGCTAGCTACTAATGACTTTGGTTTATTATGTCAAACTAGAGTATTTCTCTCTAAAAACTCTGAAATGAAAGATATGGTAGAGACATCCTATGTGATTGGAATTGAAATATTCCGTGATTGAGCATACGGATTGTTAGGATTGTCTCAACAAGCATATATAATAAAGTTTTAGAGAGATTTAAGATGGATAACTGCTCTGCAAGCATAGTTCCAATTCAGAAAGGAGAAGGTTTAGTCTCATGCAATGTCCAAAGAATGAATTGGAGCGAAATCAAAAGTAAATCATTTCTTATGCATTTATTGTTGGAAGCTTAATGTATGCACAAATTTGTACCAAACCAGACATCAATTTTGTTAGGTATGTTGGGCAGGTATTAAAGTAATCCAGGAATGGATCATTGGAAAATTACAAAGAAAGTTTTAAGGTATATGCAAGGAACGTATTATATGCTTACTTACAAAAGATCTTGAGGTGATTGAGTATTTAGATTCAAATTTCGCCAGATTTGTGGCTGCATGAAAATTCACATTTGACCATTTGTTCCTATTATATGGAGGAGCAATTTCATGGAAAAATGTGAAGCAGTTTATCGTCATTGTGTCCACTATGAAGGCTAAATTTGTAGCATGCTTTGAGGCTACAATTTATAGTTTATTGTTGCAAAACTTTATTTCAGGACTTGGAATTGTCGACTGAATTGATGAGTCGCAAAAAAATTATTGTGATAATTCTGTTGTGGTCTTCTTCTAAAAAAATGACAAGTATTCTAAATGGATTAAATACAAGAAATTAAATACTTTTTCATTAAAGAAGATGTTCAGAAACAAAGAGTGTCAATTGAACATATTAGCACTAAACTTATGATTGTGGATCCACTAACTAAAGGATTGTCACCAAAGACATTTAATGAGCATGTCGAACGTATGGGCATAGGATACCATTATTGATATTATAATTATGTTATTTGACACTCTGAACCCATTTATTTATTATTTCTGATTTTATCTTATGGTCTTGTTTCTTATGGTTTGTATACACATAATGAATTACATAAATTAACAGAACATTGTCTTTAATAAAGATACATATTGATTATCTTTATTATAGATCATGTTGGATGAGGTGATACATGGAGTGGAGTATGTCAACGCAATGATGTATGACTGTCATGATCCTCTAGTAGTTTCTTTAACTTGACATTGATATCATGATATGAGTATATATATTCTCTGTGCATTATGTTTATGGTGTATATGGTAAATAATGTCAAAGAGCCAGATGGGAGAATGTTAGATTTATTTTAAATTTAATATTATCATCATTGTGGCCCATATGCATTATCTACTATTTATCTTTTAGACCTATTATTTCATTGAGCCACTTAAATAAAAGAATTTTTAAATTAATTAAACATCATGATGGGAGGTGTCTATATAAAGATGAAACCTTAGAGATTTGTTCTGTCTTTGCCTCATTAGGAGTTCTTTTCTCCTCATCAAGAAATCTAATTAAGTTCTAAAGGAAGGCCAAGAGAGAGAAACATAATCCCTTAGGGTTTATTGTATAATGAAGTTAAAACTTACATTATTTACCTGACCATGTGTATATACTGATTGGCCAACCGAACCTCAACATATCTTTACAATGTTATGACATTGTCCACCTCAGAACCACGCTCTAATATCATACCAATGGATATAATTGTCCTTAGTACTTATATACTCAAAATCATTCTCTTTCCTGATCGATGTGGGACTTTGTTTGCACCTAGCAATCCTCCCCTCGAACAAAAGTATCACCTTGATCAGCCTCCCGTTATCCGCCCACTCCCAACCGCTTGCAAGAACTTGCTCTTATTAAGGCCCAAAGGAAAGCTGATTAAAGCACAACCATGGATCACATCGTGGAATGTACTTGATGTCGACTACCTGTCACATTCTTAATCTCCTCTCCCTTCAAAGAAGATATACTTCTCTTATCAGTCTATGTAATTTTATATGTCCACTCTCCATCCAAGTTCATCTCATTTAATAGAGCTCTACCTGCTTGTCGCATCTCAAGCACTTTTAATCCGATCTTGAGATTTATCTACAAGACTATTCACTACTTTTGTTTGAAATTGTTGAGAATCTCAACCACACAGCTATGCGCGTAGACCATAACTCTAATGTCAAATGATAAAATAAGACCAACAAAACATCTACACTTTGGACATAAACACTCACGGACACGCTTTACTTTTGAAACCACTCAATAAAAGATCTTGTACCAATAGAGATGCTTGTCCTTACGTGTATACCTATGATCATTCTCTTGTCTAACCAATGTAAGACTTTGTTTTCACTTAATATATACATACGTACCTCCATATGTATATATGTGTGGATGCATGCATGTGAACACATGGATGGATATGCATGAAAAACATGAATATCTATATAAAAAAAATGGGATTTTTATTTAAGAATTTCATAAATTTGTTTTTTTATGGTCAAAATTTGGAGACAAAGTCTGTGTAAAAGAAAGTAAGATAATTTGAAGGTGATTGGAATAAGTTTAGTGTCTGATTGTGTATGAAAAATCCAAAGACTAAACCAGAATTTTCCAGCCAAGCTGTCCACTGAATTACAGACAAAACTGCCTAGCTTATCCTTAGCTTCCCTCCAAACACCTATTTAACCTAAAAACATGCTTCCCATATGCACTTATCAATAATTAATATTATTATCAATGACACCAAAGCTTCTCCTTTTTTATAAAAAATATTGCCTTTTGGTTTTGCCTTTCTTCTTTTTGCCAACTTTACATATTTTTCAGTTTCTCTTTTAAAATATAAATTTTTGGAACTTACAAATAAATTTTTAAACTAAACAACAGTAGTTGTACCATAAAATTTTATAGGAAGAGAGGTATATATTATGATTTTTCAATTTAGGGAACTTAGGAAATCAAATTAGATCAACAGAGAAGATCTCTAAGATCTTAAACTTTTTAATAGCATCTTAATTATAACTCAACATTAATTAAGAAGACAATCTTTTTTTGCTCTGCTTTGATGTGGTAACAATATGAAATTACTATTTTGAGCCCATTACACTATCAGCATGGTTTTTTTTTCCCTCTATTAAGAATATTGTTTGTCGTAACTATTTTTTTTTCTCATTTTTTTTATTTACTTTACCGTTTAATTTTGGACAAATACTAATTTATATTCATGAACTTTCAAGGTTGTATCAATTTCAACTCTAAACTAATAGTTGTATCAATTTAAACCATCTTAAACTTTGGAGTAGTATCAATTGAAACCCAAACTAATAAATATATTAATTTAAACCCTAAACTTTCATAAAGTGTATCAAAATAAAACATAATGATGGGTTTAAATAGATACACTGATGAAACTTCAAGGTTTAAATGAATGTACTTATGAAAGTTTTGAGATTTATATTAATAACTATTAGTTTGGGATTTAAATTGCTACAATTATGAAGTTTAAGATTTAAATTGATATAACCCCAAAGTTCAGGGAGAATTGATTTTCCCTTTAATTTTGTCATGAAGCTTATAATACAATATTTTTTTCTTTAATTGAAGAGAAGAGATATGACATTTTGGGAAAAAAAAAGACTTAGGCGTAGTTCCTACTACCTCTAATTTTAAAAAAAAAATTAAATTAAAATTTTTTTCTATATATTTCGAAGAAGGAGAGCATGAGACTTAGGGTGGCACCTAAATGTTGTTCCGACATTTTTTTCAATAACAGATAGAAAAAAAAAAAAGTTACCATAACTTTTTTTATATATTACCATACACACATATATATACACTGACAATGAAATTATATTTTTAAATAAGCATGAGCTAGTAATAATGGACTGAATCACAAAAACATCCCAACATAAAATTTTAAAGAGTTACATACATTAATTCATACACGAACATTTCCATTTCCCGTTTACTAATTTTATCATTTCTTTATCAAATATATATATGTTTTGCCTTTTGTTCTTTTATATATATATATATATATATTTCATTTTTATTCAGGAGGGCAACAAAGAAAAAAAAGGATTGACAAAAATTAAATGTGTTTATTTGTTCTAATTTTGAAAATATAAAAAGAAAAAAAATGAAAGAGTTACATATCAACCGGATATATAAGATTCCAAAAGCTTAAATTATATGAGCCAAACTTAGTTGTCGAATTGTCAATAATTATATATTAATTAAAACAAAAAAATAAAATTAGCAATCGAAAGGTACATAGAATCCAAGTCAAAGCTAAATAATAATATAAATTAGTTTGAGATCACTTCCTCACATGCTTGTGTTAATTTATTAATTATGCTCAAACTCAACAAACGACCCATATTTATAAACTCAATTAATTATTCAATTAATCACTTCTCGCATGCATCCAAAGTTGTAAAGGTGCATGCATGCATCAATAGAGACTTAATTTTTGTTTTAATTTATTCATCCTAGTTTAAGTTGTGATAATTATTCTAATTCATCATTACGATCTTTAATTTATGGTAATTATATATTATATCTTTGTTTAAACTGTTCGGATGAGTAAGTGGGAAAGTGGGAACCCATGATTTTCATATCTAAATTAGAAATTAGCTAACTTGCTTAATTAGTTTAATTAATGTCGTTAATTTGGTTTAAACAAACCATATATCATAATTATTACACTTGCTCGGGGGCTCAATTATGCTATGATGCCTTGAAACTTAAAAGCTTGTTCCGAATATATTTTTCTTTAATATTTTTCAACTTATTTTTAAATAATCATGTGAATTTTTGTCATGCTATTTGGGATGTGTTCTTAATGAAGTGGATGCTTCATAGGATTTTCGAAATTTGTCATTTTGAAGCCAACCATCACTATAGTGAAATGTCTGGAAGGTAATGGCTGATGTGCGTTGTCATATACTAAAGGAACACAACTTTTAGGTACATGATGTTCTTTGTTCACGTCCTTCCTAATAATTTGTTAGGTGTGTTTGATCTAATGTATTCATTTATTATTTCAAGTGGCTTGAGGCTTCCATCGAAGAGATTCATGTAGGTTATTCTCCTTGGATCTTTTTCTTAAAATGTATTTTGGGATCTTTTGAGTGGGTTTTTTTATTCAATACCTTTACAATATATTTATGAGAGATTTTCAAAAATAAAAAAAATAAGAAAAACTATTTACAAAATTACAAAATGATCTGTCATTCCATTTGTGCTTGAAGCAAGTAGGCAATGCGAATCTATGGTTTCTATATTTCGATGGGATACCAATTGCTTGGATGCCTTTATTTGAAAACCTCAAGATGATTTGCGGAAAAAATGTTTTCTAGATTTGTCTTGTGTCTCCTTTCTTTGATAAATGTTGATAGAGGTTGATAGAAATTGATAAAAGTTTATCAGTGTCTATTAGTGATAGAAAATTATAGAAGTCTATCACTGATAGATGTTGATAAAAGTCTATACGTATCTATCATTTTTTTTTTTTTTTTGCTATTTCTATAAATAGTTTGACATATTTTTTATGTGTGAAAATTTTCCTATATTTTGTTTATATATAATTCTGCAAACACTAAAAAACTACTATTTATCAGCCCATTATTGTTCGAAGGAATAATTTAATCGTTCCAACATTTTACTCTAATAATATAATTTTTTTTTCCTCATTATTCTTTTGGGGGAAAAAACCATTATTTATTAAATATGAAACACAAATTAACTTGCTGATTTCTTACTCATGGACAAGGTTGGTGTTACTTGGGAGACAGAAAAGTAAATTTAGTTTTGATATGACCAAATTTGCTTATTTTCTCCAACAGCCCACATTCACTCATATTTATGAATTTCCATTTTACATTACACACATAAATTATTTTTACAAAATTATTTCCATAAATATAAACATAATAATGAAATTCAAACTTAAGCTTATATAATCTTGTCATTTGCATAATACCAACTCAAGTTATAGAAAGTCATTTTTATTTTCTCTGTTTTTGTGTAACATATAAAATCTACTATCTTGTATGGTGAAACATAATACATTCATTGAAATTTTGTAGAAGAGAATTTTTTTTTTCTAAAATTAAAATATCATTTAAAAAAATGAAGTCTAGAATCTCCTTTTAAAAATACGAGTTGCATTCATCTTTTTCAGCTTACTTAATCATCTAAATTACGGTTTGTGATGTTGGTAAACTCTTTTTTGATTTTTTTTAATGAATATTTTGTGAATTTTTATGTTGTAGGGTTGGAACGAATAGCTAAAAGAGAGATATAGCTCGAGATCTACCATGTATGTCTCTTTATTTATTGTTAAATTAAAAAGTAATTAATATATAATAAATACCTTATTCCAAGTCAATTTTGGTAAAAGATTTTTTTTTCAAAAAAAGATCAACGTTGTTCTTTTTTTTTTTTTTTGGGTAGAAAATCAGTATTATTCTTGTGGTATATTTGCGGGGGTGAATTATTGCTGGAAAATCCGATATAGTTCACGGGTCTGCTGACAACTTTCCAAAGCTCTTGTTATTGGGCATCAACATCCACTTTGACAGCCAAAATGATATATATATATTTCGATGCATCTCGAGATGTAATCATTTTTTTTTTTTTCAGTTCACTCAATAGTCAAATCATAGTTTGTCACGCGACCTTATTTTTTTAAGTATTTTTTGTTTAAATTTTATTTTAGTCTTTGAACTTTGAATCTTGTTTTATTTTGGTTCTTTAACTTTTAAAAACAACTGTTTTAGTCCCTAAATTTTTAAAAAGTACTTATTTTGGTCCCTATTGTTAAGATTTTGTTAATTCTTTGATGAAATTTTCTCTAACATGTGTTGAACAAAATGAAGGTAAAGTAAAATGCCGACAATCAATGCGTCAAAAATACTGAACAACCAAAATCTTGAATGAAAAATGACTTTTGAGTTCTCCTATAGAAAATCTTAATAGCCGGATCAAAGTAAGTACATCTTAAACTTCAAGAACTAGAATAGACGGTTTTAAAAGTATAAAGACCAATATAGAACAAGATTTAAAGTGCATTGACCAAAATAAGATTTAAACTTTTTTTTTCTAACTCTATGTGATTAGACGGAGCTATAAGAAGATAAGTATAGTAATTTGTCGTTGTACTAAAGTATTATTTATCAAAAATTACGATAAAAGAGATTCTCTCTGGCAGTTTTTTTTTCTCTATAAATTGCAAGTCTATAAGTTAATAAAAGTATCAAATTTCATAACCTTTATGTTTATAAGACTACCCTAACTTAGTACAATGGCCCATAAAAAAACATTAAAAATAAAATTTGTAAATATTTTTTAAAATGAAATTATTATTATTGTTTCACTACTTACAAAAGGGAGTTGCATAATTAGATACTTAATCATTGCTCTAAAGATAATAAAAGACTTGAAAATAATACGGTTCAATAAAAATGTAGTATAATCAAATAGTTGTTTTGTGAAAATAATAGTCGAGACACTTGCAAATTGATCCAAACATTCATAGTTAAAAGGAGAAAAATGCTTTTGTGTTCATGAACCAAGACATTATATCACATCAAAATGTTCCATTCCAAATATGTATTATATCTCCAAGCCCAAAGATCAAGATTCTTATTTTTTTTAAAGGCTTGTCTTCTGTTCTTCAATAATAGCAATACTTGGACACACCAAATATATTTATAATTTCATGCCCATGCTGATAATTAAGAAACTATATATATTCTTGCAGAGTAATGGTATCGGCTCAAACAAACTCTATTAATTCCATTTGGATTCAATAATCAACAATATAATACATATATGTCCTCAACTAATAATAACCCATGCTTCTTTTACTTTCTTTTTTAGTTTAATATTTCAAATATTGTTTAAAAAAAATGTAACCTCAAAGGAAGCTTTGAAATATAATTTATATATAAATTTTAAATCACCGATCGACTAAAAACTTAAACTAATAGATGAAGGTAAATTTAATTATAATATTTCACGCACTCTCACTTGTGAGCTTGAAATATGTAAGAGCTAAATAAGTGGAAATCAATATTAAATAGAAAGAAATAATAATGCAGCGATTTAAACACATGACATCTTAAATACCTGTGATGTATATGATTTTATTTTTCAAATGAATTAATTAGAATAAGATTATATGGTATCACATAATTTTGTAGGAAAGAAAACAATATTCTAAAGTGAAAATATTTATTGACAGCTTGTTTTTCGAAATGAATTTAATCTACTCTACTTGTTCTACTTAAAATATTTATTTTTTTAAATAAAGTCTAAAAAGCACTTAAAATGCTTTTTATATATTTTATTTTTCAATCTACTTTTTATTATATATAAAAAATTAAAATATTGTTTGTTTAAGATATATATATATATATATATATATAAATTACACCACATATCAGACATATACTAATCAAATTTAAAACATAGATGAATATAAAAAGATCGATAAAATTTGAACCCATTACACTTTTATTTTATTTAAAAAAAGTTGTAGTATATAAATATTATTGCAGTACCTATTTCTTTCCTGACATATTATTAAATAAATTTTTAAATATTCATTTATTTCATGGACATTATATAATTCTTAAATGTTATTTTTGTGACAAACAATGAATTGAAGTAGCCGTAGTACTAGAAGTTTAAGTACATGTATATATAGTAAACACAAGTATAATTTACTGTAATTGACATGTACTTATTTTCTTTAGGATCGGAGTTTAAGTATATCTGCATGTTCCATATTTATTATATAAACAAATGGATGTATATATACCTACATACATATATGATATATATCTATGTGTTATATGAGCTAAACATATATACATACATGAAAGTGAAATTCACTTTTAATCCAAACTTAAGCAACCTCTCTCATTAGGGCATGTTTGGCATCCTCAAAAAGCACCATATCCCATTATATACTCAATCAAACAAATCAAAACTCCCACACACAATTTTTTAAAAACAAAATTAGAGAGCAAAAAAGAAAAATGGAAGGAGAGAATTCAAACTATCACTACAGAGAATGCCTCCGGAACCATGCAGCCAGTCTCGGCAGTTACGCCACCGACGGCTGCGGCGAATTCACTCTCGACGACGCCTCTTCTCCGGCCAACCTCCTCCACTGCGCCGCCTGTGGCTGCCACCGTAACTTCCACCGCAAAGTCACTTACATCGCTGGCGGCGGCCGCTCCTCCGCCGCCACCGCCACCGACGACGACCTCATGGATTACGACCGTCACGCCGTTGTTGAGTACGCCGCTGCCGACACCGAGAGAAGCGGCGGCGGCGGCGGAAGTAAAAAACGGTTCCGTACGAAGTTCACGGCGGATCAGAAAGAGAAGATGCTGGCATTTGCGGAGAAGTTAGGTTGGAAATTGCAGAGAAAAGATCTGGACGACGAGATCGAGAGGTTCTGCCGGAGCGTGGGAGTCACTCGCCAAGTCTTCAAGGTTTGGATGCATAATCACAAGAATTCTTTTTCTTCTAATTCTGCATCCACTGGAAATGCCTCTTCTCTAACACAGTAATTAAAGATTAATTGATTTAATTAATTGATCTTTATGTTAATGTGATAAATTAGAGTCTAATAAGACGCCTAATTTTTCTTCCTTTTCAGATCCCTTTGTTATTCTTCCTAAAAAGGGTCTAGTCTATATATCAGTAAATTGGCTTATTATTGTAATATATAAACTAATTTTCTTAAGGAAAAAAAAGAGTGTATTTTTTTTTCCTTTTTTAAATTTCTCTTTTGGGTTTCTTTTTTCCAAATTTTTCATGAAAACTGACACTGACCCATGCATAAGAGAACAGACGACAGGCTCTGATCTCTGAATTATTGACCATTTTCCAGTTTCATCCTTCAATTATTGGTTCATCTCTGTTTGTTTTTTTACCCACTAAATTAATTGAAATTTTTTAATAATAATAATAATAATAATGAGCTTGATAGTTGAAATTCAAAGTTTTATTCTCGTCATAAGACTCATAACCATTGCCACTTATTTCTTTCGGAATCTTAAGTGTTTTTTTCAATTTTTTTTTAATATATAGGATGTTAATGTTACACCGATAGTAATTTAAATCTACAATCATTTTCTTTTGAACTTTTGAACCTACAATAATTAAAAGAAATATAGATGTGATAAAATTGAGCTTTAAATTGATATATATTCTTTCATTTAAAGATAAAAAAGTTTGATCATTCATCCTTCCAATTATTATAAAATAAAAGAAAATGTTTGGCATGGTCAATTATCATAATCTTTTAAGAAAATAACTTGAACAATTTCAAATGAGATAATGTAATTAGAATTAGACTATAAAATATCTATCGGTAAACTTTTATACATATTTGAAATTTTTGAATATAATAAATAATTTGGTGCTACATTTATAAAATAAATATCAAAATTGTAGCATAGTGTTCAAACTTTTCAAGATTTAATACCTTTGAAAAAAAAATCAAGATTTAATTAAATAAATATGATGATTACTAATTAAATATAATAAAAAAATAAAGATGATTGCGTACTCATAACCTCACTAATGAATGTTAGTTTTTGGTTTTTGTTTTTAAGTGGGATTTGTATGACATGATGTTTGAGTTGGCTTTAACCATTTTTAGAATTGTTCTATAAAAATATATGGTTATAGATGAAATTATTCTCCACTTATCATTATTGTTAATTAACATTTTATGTTGGAATCGTACATTCCACACATACCAATCAAAGAAAGAGAGAGGACACTGTACATATTTATTATCAAAAAACACACATTTTTTGCGAGTAATTTTTAGGTGTATCTCAATATGTATTTATCTTTTATACGTAATATATATATATATATATATATATATATAAAAAGATAGGTAAGAAAAATTTACCATGTGACAAACTATAATTAAACGTTTTGGTGAGATATACAAAGAAAGGTGTAGCATAGATGTACTTAAGTATTTTTCCTTTTTTAACAAAGAACTAAATTGATTTGTCAGCTTGAACTGCTCAATTGATTTAGTTGTGTGCTTTAAAAAATAAATAGTGTTTAAATTTCTTCACCTTCGTGGTATTGAAACTAAAAAAGAAAAAGAAAAATAAGTTAAAATTCATTATGAGGGAAAAAAAAAACTTGATCGTCCAAATGATGACTATATTATGATAAAGTCGTTTTTTTTTAACTCAACATATGATGTTTGAGATTTGAACCTCGTATTTTTTAGTTGAAAGCATATGTATAAATCAGTTGAACTATGCTCATGTTAGTACTAATAAAGTGTAGAGGAATAAATTTCAAGTCATAGCGAGTTTAATTTAATAATAATTGACATGCACTTTTTTTTCTGAAGTTAAAGATTTGATTCTCTATCTCATAATGGTTAGTTTCAAATGAGATGACAAGTGTTTTGAATTTATGGACAGAACAAATTACACTACTTTAACTCAAAAGGTGCACAAGAATGCAAATGTTAAAAAATTCCATTTGTGTTGTTGAACTTAAAATTAAAAAAAAAAAAAAAGAAAAAGAAAAAAGAAAAGAAATAGCACATTGTTATATTATGTCGACCACGTTAAAAAATTCTTCCCATTTTACAAGTTATTTAAGTTTTAACTTTGTGCCTATTTGATCTTCAATTTTAATAGTTGATGTATGTCTATTTGGTCTATAAAGATTAAAATGTGCCTAATAAATTCTGAAACTTTTAATTTTGTTTTAAATAAATTATTGAATTTTTCAATTTTGTATCTAATAGGTCATTAACCTATTGAATATTTTTTTTATTCAAAAAATCATGAATCTACTAAAGGGTCCTATTAAACAAAAAAAATTAATTTTCTATCTAATAGATGAATTAAAATTAATTTCAAATCTTTGACCTATAAGACATAAGACCAAAAGTTATTGGCTTATAAAATGTTTTAAATGATCAATAATTTATTTGACACTTTTGAAGTTAAAATATGTTTTCAGATACAAATTTAACAAGACGTTGAAAGAGGACCAAAGTTAAAATTTAAGTCCAAATATCATTTTGGTTCCCCATATTTTGAAATTTGTTCAATTTTAATTAACATAATTTCAATCAATTTGAAATTTAGTCCTTCAAAGTTAATTTTTACCAAAAATTGGTAAAATAATAACAATAATAATGGTGTGTCTTTAAAATGTATAGTAAAAAATTTTAATAAATTAAAAAAAAATCAACAATAGACTAATCGTAAAGAATAAATTTAAGATTTATTGAAAAGTACGAGAACTAAAATTAAATAATTAAAAGTTAAAAAAACTAAATTTGAACAAATTTCGAAGTATGGAGACCAAGATAGTATTTTTAACTTAAAAATGAATTAATTTGAAAGGTTAAGTTATTTTTTAAAAAAAAAAAAACTCTTGAAATCTGATATATGTTTTATAAATAATTTTTTACTTTCAAAAGTTGTAATACTATCTTTGAATTTTTATAAATGTTTTCAAAATATTCTTGGATGAGAAATTCTTTAGAATTTAGATGAAAATTAAGATATATAATGATATAGTAGGAGACATAGAACAAAATTTAAATTATTACATCGTTTTAAATTATTGTTACATAGTTCTAAATTTTGATTTCTATTCGAAGAATAGTTTAAAAATATTGACGAAAGTTATAATGTAATTTTTAAAAATATAAATGAAAAGTTGAAAGGGATTTGTTAGAATTTAGGAAATTTGAAAATGAAAATGGTTAAAAGAGTACGTAAAAAAGGGCAAATGGGCATTGCCCGTGCTGTCGACTTCATTCCACGTGGCAATGCGCTATGAATTTGAATTATACCAAAGCTTTAGTCTCGATGAGGCCCCCACCAACCGGCATCGTTCATTCCATGCCATTCCCATACTTATTTGTTTGTTATCTTCAAATTTTCTTTTAATTTTTGTTTTTCACTTTCCCCATCAACTCACGTGAATTTTCTGCATTCCTTACTTCTAATCTTATCTATTTCTCTTTCTTTCTATTTCACACATCAGCCACTCGTTTTTTATCTTTAACACCAATCAATTCATTCCTTTTTATGTTCACCATTAATTATTCTATCATTTGAAACAACTAATAAAACTACTCTAATTATGTTGTTACGAACCCAATTTCGAACTACAAATGAAAAAAGAATTATAGTAAAAATGTTACTACACTCGTTCCAGAGAGTCTATGCCTTCATTTAAGATTTTCAAGGAATTATATGACTCATAAACCAATTCAACCCTTAATTTGATTGATCTCTTAAATTTAAATAGATTTGGAAGCGGATTTGATTGACATTTGGAAAAAAAAAATAAAATCGATAAAGACATATTGTCATTTCTGTTGGAAATGATTTTTAGACTTAAGTCCATAAGAAAAGTAAAGAGAGTAGGAAGTTTTGTCCCACATGGATAGTTTTAGAATTGCTTAGAGTGTATAAATATCAAGGTATTCTAGATAAAAAACCTAAAGTGAGTTGATGATGGAAGTATAATTCTTTCGCCCCACACGAGCTGCCATCGTTCGTTTGGTCGGATTTTGGTAATTGTGTTTGTGCAAAAAATAATTAAATTTTTATTACTTATCCTTTTATTTTTGTTTAATACTTTTGACCGTTGGAGTTTTTATCCATTATTGGTCTGTTGGAATTCGATTTATGTCCGTTAACTGACCATTGAGGATTTTGTCCGCTATCAAACCTTTGAGGTTCTGACCTTTGGTTTCCGTCCGTTAATGGACCTTTCTGTTTCCACCCGTTTCGTTCCATTTGTTGGTGTCCTCTCCTCCTCTATATAATTCTATTCGAATTTGTGAAGAGGACGCACAACAAATTTATTTTTCCTTCTCCACTTCGTTTCTATTGTTCTGAGTAACATTCTCTTCAATTTTAGTCCTTTTTCCGGCGAGTGCACGCCTGAATTTGGAGACTGTATTAACCTTGGGGAGCAACAGTCTTAAGTGATTAGCACCGAGATTGTGTTGTATTTGCTTTTAGGGCAGTGATTCTTCCACGGCGCAGCAACATAGTGACATCTAATTCAACAATTTCAAATGTAGATTGTTGTTGTACTATGAAAGATCCACTAGCTTGAAAGCAAAAATCGGTGCTAAATTGCAATTGGTGGTTGCTCCCCAAGATTTTTACACAACCTCCTATCTCAGGTGTGCACTCGTCGGAGAAATGAATAGAATCAAAGAACTACTTGTTCACACAAAATCAAATATATGAAAATTTAGAGAGGAAAAGAAAATTATTTCTCTCATAACCGAAATCTTTGTCCTCAATTTATATGAAAACATTTTAGGTCTAAAGTTAATTTTAGATTGTAATAGTAAAAGGTATTAAAAAACATTAGAATTGTAATCATCAAACGGTTATAATATTTGTAACTATCACAATGACAAGTCATTCCCTACATTCCAATCTTCTAACCTTTCCTTCTAGATTTTCACAATTTAACTAAAACAATTCACCAACAAAAGAACCCTATGACTAAGGAAAACGCTAATTACTATTATAGAGAATCACTAACTACTAATCGACTTTAGTACCAACACAAGGATTAGATATTAATTGATATCTATAACCATAAGATCTAGAAACTAGATAGCATCAAATCTTTAGGATTCTAACATACGTAAACTTTAAAATTTACATCAGACAATTATTTAAAGGCTGACAATTGCATTGAATAATTGTTCCACATTTTCACTATTATTTAAAGGTGGTTAAAATGGTAAATTGGGAACCTCAAAAAATCATTTCTTCTAGATTCTCTGTGGTTAACTGTATTTTTCGTTGTTTCGTTTTTAATTTGAGAATGTTAAATCGTTAGTTTGGTCTCGGAACTTCTAAATTTGTATTTGTTATATAATATGAGGCATGTACTTTTAAAATTTTTTCTAATAGGTTTTTAACCTATTAATCATTTTTTAAGTTTGCAAACGTTTTGGTCCTATTGTCTATGAATATTAATCAGTTAATTTATAAACTAAAATTTTAAATTTTGATGTTTGTATTTATTTGGTTCTAGAACTTTTGATATTTAAAATTTGAACACATAATTGAAAGTTTAGACCTTAAACTTTTGAATTAGCCAATAGTCATTAAATATAAATTCAAATCTATATATAATATTTCAATTAGTTTTTAAATTTTTCAAAATTTTCAAAGACGTACATTTTGGACACATATTTGAAAGTGCAACTGTTTATTAGATACAAAATCTTATTAAGTATTTTTTAAAGTTTATAGATCAAATAAACACAAACCTCAAACTGCTAAGCTTGTTATTTAACCATTTTAATTTTATTGCATAATAGATCAGTAAAAATGTTAACATGTAAGGGTCTATCAATCGCTTTTAAAATTTAGAAATTTCATTAACACATAATTAAAAGTTTAAAAATTACTTATTAGATGCGCTTCTATAATCTTACAATGAAATAATAAAATTTAAGGATTAAATTTGTAATTTAATATTGAAAAAATAAATACATGAACACTACCTCCACATGTGCATTTATTTGGTTTTATTTTATAATATTTAGAAAATACTTTCAAAATATCTTCCATTTTTTATAATAAAAAAGTACTTTCTAAAATTGGTTATTGTGTCCCAAAATTTTTCTATTGTTTTGAACTTGAGAAACACAATGGGAACATGGATACCAATAAAATATCATATTAAAATAAATATAATATTAAAATAAATTAAATATAATATATAAATTAACAAAATATAAAATAAGAAATTTCTCTAAATTCTCCACTATCTCCAATTTTCATGAATTTTACAAATGTGTGTGTCTTCCAAAACCCACAAAATTTCACTATTTATAGGCAATTTAGTAAGTAGGAGGTGGATTACATAGACACTAATAATGTGTAATGTTGAGACACATGGACAACACTTTGGGAAGTGAGGGCATGACACATGGTCAATGGACACTAAACATGAGCATCTAATGAATATCTATTATCATAATATTTAAATACTCACCCTTAGATGCCCATTATATATATGAAATATGTCCCGTTAAAACCTTACTAGGAAAAAACCTAATGAGAAAAAATCCTAACGAAGGGAAAAGAGTACGTATTTCATATAATTTATACCCCTAAAAAGTATATTTACTCCCCCTCATGGAACCGTCACTTGAGATATCTGAGTCGCCACATTCCAATGTTGTGCACCAGTTTTTCAAAAATTGTGGTAGGCAATGCCTTTGTAAATAAGTCTGCTAGGTTATCTTTCAAACAAATTTGTTGTACAGTGATGTCATTTTCTTCAAGATCATGAGTGTAAAAAAGCTTTGGTGAAATATGCTTTGTCGTTCTATCTCCTTTAATATATTCTCCTTTGATTTGGGATATACATGTTGTATTGTCTTCGTATATTATTGTTGGAAGATTTTTATTAGAAGACAAACCACATGTTTTATGAATGTGGTGAGTCATTGATCTTAGTCATACACATTCTCGACTAATCTCGTGAATTGCAAGAATTTTAGTATGATTTGAGGAAGTAGCCGTTATGGTCTGTTTCACTGACCACCACGATATAGCAATTCCTCCACATGTAAATAGATAACTTGTTTGAGATCTAGCTTTGTGTGGATCAGATAAATATCCAAACTTTGCATAACCAACTAGATTAAAATTTGATTTATTTGAATAAAAAAAACCTAAATCAATCATTCCTTGGAGTTAACGAAGTATACGCTTAATTCCGTTTCAATATCTTTTATTGGAGAATAATTATATCTTGCTAATAAATTTATTGAAAATGCAATATCTGGTCTTGCATTATTAGCAAGATATATAAGTGCACCAATTGCATTAAGATATGGTACTTCAGGACCAAGAAGTTCTTCATGAAGTTGAAATATATCTTTCTTCACATCTAGTAAACAAACTTCCATTGAATGTTCAATGGATGTGCTTTGTCTATATAAAATCTTTTCAAAATTTTTCCTATATAAGATAACTAATAAACAAATATCCCCTCTACTAAATGCTCAATTTATAAGCCAAGACAGTATATATATATATAGATCTTTCATCTCAAATTCTTTCTTAAAATATTCTAATGCCCGTGAAAGCTCTTCAGGAGTTGCAATTATATTTAAATAATCAATATATACAGTTTTAATAACAATCCTGATTATGATTTCTTTATAAAAACACATGGACATATTGGATTCTTTTGATATTCTTTTTTTCAACAAATATCCACTCAGGTGATTGTACCACATTCATCTTTATTGTTTCAATCCATATAGTGATCTCTGTAACTTTATTGAATACAAGTCTCAGGAATTTGATTTATATGTTTTAGGTACCTTAAATCCTTATGAGATTCTCATATAAATATTATTATCAAGAGATCCATATAAAAATGTTTTGACTATATCTATAAGATGCATGTCCAGATTTTCTTACACAGTTAGACCAATTAAATATCTTAGTGTAATTACATCTATCACTGGAGAATACGTCTCCTCATAATCAATACCAAGTTTTTGTGAGAAACCTTGTGCAATTTGTCTTTCTTTATATCCCGTGACTAAATTATTTTTGTATCTTTTTCTCACAAATACCTATTTGTATCCCATAGGTTTGACACCTTATGGTGTTCAAACTACTGGTAAAAAACCTAACATTTTGAATGTGAGTTTAATTCTAAGTTGCTTCTTCCATTGAAGCCAATATTTTCTATATCGACATTCTTCAACAGATTTTGATTCAGAATCCTCATTTTCAGATATAATATCAAGAGCAACATTATACGCAAAAACGTTGTCAATAATTACATGAGTTCGGTTCCATTTTTTTCCTATCATGACATAGTTTATTGAAATATCATTATTATCTTTAGGTATTTTACCTTCCTCACTAGTCATGTCAAAGATTTGTTCATGGGTATTTACATCATCAACCAAGTCCTTTTTACTGTTAATTTTTTTCTTTTTCCGAGGATTTTATCTATGAAACTCACTGGTCTACCATGCTTCTGGCGTGTTCCAGATTCATTAGTGACAACTTGTCGTATTGGGATATCAATTTTCGAGTGAACATTTGCACCTGGTACATGTGATTTAGTTACTTTCTTTTCATCTATAAATGCATCTGGTAACTGATTTGCTATATTTTGCAAATGAATTATCTTCTAAAATTTAAGTTCACATTGATCTGTACAGGGATCTAAATGAAACAATAACGACGCATTCCATGTAATTTCTTTTTCCAACTTCTTAATTCCTCCCCCTAATGTTGAAAATTTTGTCTCATTGAAATGACAATTAACAAATCATGTAGTAAATACATCAACTATCAGGGGTTCAAGATATTTGATAATTGATGGGGAATCATATCCAATATATATTCCTAACCTCCTTGGAGGACCCATCTTAGTACGCTGTGATGGAGCAATTGGAACATATACTGCACATCCAAAAATTCTCAAATGAAAATATTTGACTCATGGCCATAAGCTACTTGTAATGATGAGTACTTATAATAAGATACTGATCTAATGCGTACAAGTGACTCATGGCCATAAGCTAGGTATAATGGTGAGTACTTGTAATGGTCTTGCAATTAATTGCAAACTTTTCATGAATGATTCTGTTAAACTATTTCGTGCATGAACATGAGCTACAGGATATTCAACACTTATCCCAATTGACATACATTAATTATCAAAAGCTTGGGATGTAAATTCACCAGTATTATCAAGATGAATTGTCTTAATTGTATAATCAAGAAATTGTGCCCTTAACTTAATTATTTGAGCAAATAATCTTACAAATGTAAGATTTCGACTTGATAATAAGCAAATGTGTGGTCATCTGTTGGATGTAGGGTCGGCAAGGGGGCTAGGTTGGGGCAGGGGAGGGTCCCCCGTCCCCGACCCCGTGGGGAAACCCCCCCTAATCCCCGCCCTCATCCCTGCAAAGGGTAGGGTAGGGCAGGGAAGGGGGCGGGGATTCCCCGTCAGGGAAACGGGGCCCCACGGGAATTCCCCTACTAATTTCTCGCGGGGATTTTCCATTTTTTTTCTTTTAATTTTTTAAGTTTGGGCTTGACTTTTGGGCTCACAACACTATAAGTCTATAGTATACATTATAAACATACATATAAATAAGTTATTTTATATATTATAAATATATATTTATAAAATATTAAACATATAACTATATAAAATCGAGGTCAGGGTCAGGGTCAGGGTCGGGGCAGGGATACCATCCCCGTCCCCGTCCCATCCTCGAACGGGGCCTTGAAAAAATTTCCTGATTTGACCCTATCCCCGATCAAACCAGCGATTCCCCGCTCCAACGGAAAATTTTGCCAACTCTAGCTGGATGTGTCTATTAATACCATAAAATATCTAAATAATTCACTTGGTGGGTTAATAGGTCTACATATATCACCATGAATTTGTTTTAAAAATGCAGGTAATTCAGTCCTCACTTTGACCGGTGATGGTCTAATGATTAATTTGTCTTGAGAGCAAGCGTCACATGATAATTCATTAGATTGAAGAATCTTCTGACTCTTCAATGGATGTCCATTTGAATTTTCAATAATTCTTCTCATCATTATAGACCATGGATGACCTAATCTATCATGTCAAGTTGTAAATATGTCTAGATGCATGAACTTCAGTTTCATTGTTGCATATATTTCAATTACTCATATATGAGTATAATATAATCCAGAAGATAAAATAAACAACTGTTACAGTATATGTTTTTCATATGAGACAGTGATGCGTTATTTTATGAAGTGAAATTGTGGATGAAATGCGATGGTGAAAAATGCATTGAGCACTCAAGTTTCCTCAGCGGAATCCAAGTGTAAACTCCACTGCGTTTCCTAGTAAGTCCAGGGTTAAACTCAGGGACTTGTGAAAACAGGTTGCGTTGGTAATTTTTAGAAAACTTTGCGGTAATCGGATAAATCAATAGTTGTTGAGGTTGTTGTTTGCGGTGATGAAAAATAGATAAATGCGGCAGATTGGAGAAAAGTCGAATTGCATGATAGATGCACTGAGAATGCGGATGAACGGGTTGAGAAGGTCTTCAGTTAGCGTTACTTGGGATAGATGTGATCATGCTACAACCATGCACAGCAAGTCATTTTCCAATATAAATGTGATGCTTATAAGTCTAGGGCGCATGTGTTGAATGCAAAAGTGTCCATAGAGCTTATTCTTAAGTCTCTACTCTTGTCCTATGTGATAATGCAAGATGCATAAAGGCAAGGTGACTGCATACAATCATATCTATCTCTAGGATGCATGCGATGTGTTGATAACAAACAGTGCTTATTCCTAAGCTTCTATCTCTTGATTATGCATTCTAATCTGACTCTCCCCAGCCTAGATTCTAACCTGACTTTCCCAAGCCTAGATCTTGTCCTTAGACTACCCTCCCGAGTATCTCTAATGGACGAATGAAGCATACATAATACAAGATAATCGCATATAATGAAGATTCCCAATTGTGCTAGCTAAATGCTTCTCAACCCATTCAACAGATTTAGCTACTTATACGTAAATAACAGAGAGTGAACAGATATAGAAAAGTAAATTCCATTTGTATAAATGAGTTGAGTACAAAATAATAATGGAAGATAAAGGTAGAGAGCTTGGTAGCAATTCCTTGCTGACCGAGGCTTTTACACTGTAAATCTCTATTCGGTTCAACAAATATTCCTGCTTCCGCAAGCGTCGACCCTCTCTCTGTCCTGGAAGCTTCCAGCACTCTCTCAAGCTTATCGGAACGATCTGTCGACACAACCTTTTTCTCTCGCATCCGCCTTAAAGTAAAAGAAAATCTAAGAATAAGGCTACACTATGAATAGAACTTGTGAACTCGTCGAACTAGTTAACTGGCAGAACCCCTTTTCTGAAGGATGCCTCTGGTAAATATAGAGCTTTGGGGTGAAGGCGGCTTCTCTCTTATGATTGCTCGGATGGGATGGCTTTAATTCTCTAACTGATGCGCCGAATATTTGTCACCGAAAAGCTGAATTACTTGTTATTGTTAGCGGCTGTCAGCTTAATTTGGATTCGACCATCATCAGCTTTCTGTCCCATCGCGATTAATTGTGCCTTTCTCCCAGATGCGCCCATCAAGTTATGCTGACCAGGTTACGGCAATCCTTCTTGAGTAAATGTTTTCGAACACAATCACTGCAAAGCCTTGTGGTAATGCTGCACTCGACCAATGATTTCCTATGATCGCAATTTCCGCCTTGCGTCAACGCATATTCTGCATAAAAACATAAAAATCAATTGTTCTATGCAATGAATGCATGCGACCGCAATATTATGAATTTGATGCTTTTTGGACAAAATTTAACATGTTTTATCAATGCAAGCCAACATTGTTTAAGAACTTAGCACTATGATAACGTGCATTTTTGCCCGTTATCACACCCCCAAATTTAAACAATGCTTGTCTTCAAGTATAAGCTAAAGATTTCCTTTAGCAAGTCGACCGCAATGTTCTTTTCCTAGATTTCTCAAGGATACTCCGTTCAAATCCTATATACCAAAATTTTCTTAAGTCTTATTCAAGTCTCGTCTTAAAATATTTCTAAGACCTAGGGACCGCAAACTTAACCTTCAAAAAGACTTTACTAACTTCTGGGACATCGCATGATTTATTTCAAAAAGAAAACTTTTCCACCGGGGTGTCAATTGATTTTTATCCTTGCATGTTTCTTGACATAGTTATATATATATATATATATATATATATATATATATATATATATATATATTCCTTTTCTGACCTTGAGCTGATCCAAATGCCTTGCCTTTATTTTGGCCTGCCCCCACGCGTGTCATGCGGACATCCAACTACGAGCAATGCACTCTTTCTCAGACTAAACTCATACCTACTTGGCAGCAGAGTTACGATCATTTATTTATGCATTGATCCTGGCGACTTATTTTCATTTTGGCTTGCCCCCACGTGTGTCATGCGGACATCCAACTATGGGTAAGTGCCCTTCACAACTTAACTCTTGTCAATATGGGTTTCCCCATGCATTGACAGTGGAGTTGTTATTCTCAAAAAATATATATATATATATATATATATATATATATATTTTATTTTATTTTTTTTAGAAATAGTAAGGTCGAAAATAAATACCTCACCCCCAAATTTAAAATGTGGCAATGTCCTCATTTCCAAAAGATTGAAATAAGTCATGTGATGTTCTTAGAAAGCTTCCTAAAGAGAGTTTGAAAGAAAGCTAGCAAACCCCTAACTTCTAGAAATATTTCATGAGGTGACTATCTTAAAGTTAAGTTGACTCTAGTATATACGTAAGAAATAGAAGTATGTTTTTTATCATTGAAATCATAATTGGCAAAGAGATAGCATGTGGTAACTCACTAAATTTATCAATATTAAATGATTGTGGTAATCAAAGAGGATGTGGTGATAAAAATTTTAAAACTAAAATGCGATGCGATAGTGTGAAATTTGAAAAAAAGTGAAGGAAGAATACAACCCCCAAATTTGCGCTGTCGCCTATATTATGTATTGACGCATCCTTCTTTGCATCGATCTATTTTCTTTGGATTGCGATGATGGAATAAGATGAGTTGCTTCTTCGTGAAACACCTCCGCAATCCTGTGCCTCGATCGTTTGCATAGAAAACATTGAGAGGGTCAACTTATTTTAAACAAAATCGTTTAACGCAATCGTTCAGTACGATCGCGACTTTTTTTTTTTAATGAAGTAGTAATAAGTAAAATGCAGATAGATAAATAATGATTAAAGTGTCGAAGAAATGAGAGTTCAGGAACCAAACAAAGGATAATCTAGAAGACTTGCGCCCCAGATGATGTTGCTTGCCAGTGTAGGGGCCATTCCATTTTTTCTCTATTCTAGGTTTTTCAGATCCACAGAGGTCTTTTCCGACTGAAAACCACCCCCACAATATGCCTTAATTCGCTGTCCATTAACGTTAAATGTATGGCTTCCATTCTCAGTGATCAGCTCCACCGCACCATGTTGGAATATTTCTTTAATGATGAAGGGTCCGGACCAACACGATTTTAATTTTCCAGGAAAAAGCCGTAGTCGTGAGTTGAATAATAAGACCCTCTGCCCGACTTAGAGGTTCTTACCACATATGTGTTTGTCGTGCCAGCGTTTTGTGCGCTCCTTGTAAATTTTTGCGTTCTCATATGCGTTAATCCTCCATTCTTCTAGCTCGACTAGTTGAAGTTTTCTCGCTTCTCCTGCTTTCTTCAGATCAAGGTTTAATTTCTTCACTGCCCATGATGCCTTGTATTCCAACTCCAAAGGCAAATGACACGCCTTACCAAAGACCAACGCATATGGTGACATACCTATAGGCATTTTAAATGCAATCTGATATGCCCACAACGCATCGTCGAGCTTTGTTGCCCAATCTATTCGTGAAGGCCTTACTACCTTCTCTAGTATCAACTTAATCTCACGATTGGACACCTCGGCCTAACCATTCGTCTGCGGATGGTATGCGGTGGCCAATTTGTGGAGAATGTTGTATTTACGCAGCAGCTCCTTAACAGTATGATTTATAAAGTGAGACCCCTCATCACTTATTATGACACTTGGGGTGCCAAAACGAGTGAAAATGTTCTTCTTCAAGAATTGAGAGACTACCGTCGCATCGTTTGCGGCGCACGCCACTGCCTCTACCCACTTGGATACATAGTCGACGGCTAATAAAATATTCGATTTGCCATTCGAGGGAGGGAATGGTCCCACGAAATCAATACCCTACACGTCGAACAATTCAAGCTCCAAGATGGTGTTCATCGCCATTGCTTATTTCCATGAAATGTTACTTGTGCGTTGGCACCGATCACACTTTCTGACGTAGTCAGCTGCATCCTTAAACAATGTTAGCCAAAAGAATCCACTCTGTAAAACCTTAGTTGTGGTGCGCTATCCTCCAAAGTGCCCACCATATGGTGAGTCAGCCATTGCGATAATATGCGTTGTTGAGCAGCATTTGATACGCATAGTCGCAGAATCTGGTCTACCCCTTTTTTATACAGATTCGGCTCGTCCCAGAAATATGATCTGTATTCGTGCTTGAGCTTCCTCTGTTGGTGGTAGATATAATCCTCTGGAAATTGCTTGCAAGCCAAATAGTTGACTATGTCAGCATACCATGGCAGTTCTTCAATGTGAAACAGCTGCTCATCTGGGAATACCGCATTTACTTCTGACTCATTGTGGTCAACCTCAGGATTTTCCAATCTGGACAAGTGATCCGCAACTTGGTTCTCCGTCCCCTTGTGATCAATTATTTCTATGTCAAATTCTTGAAGGAGGAGACCCACCTGATCAACCTTGGCTTTGCGTCCTTCTTTGTCATTAAGTATTTTATTGCCGAATGATCAGTATGGATGAATACCTTTTTTCCCAGCAGATATGATCGAAATTTTTCCAACACAAAAATTACCGCAAGAAGCTCTTTCTCTGTGGTGGTGTAATTGGTCTGAGCAGGATTTAATGTCTTCCTCGTATATATGATGGGATGTAAGATTATTTTTCTCTTTTGTGACAAGGCTACTCCCATCGCATACCCGCTTGCATCCCACATTATTTCAAAAGGCAGTGTCCAATCAGGTGCAATTAATACAGGTGCGGTAATCAGCGCATTCTTCAAAACTTTGAATGCGTTGAGGCAATTATCTTCAAAATAAAATGTTCTATCAGCCTCTAACAACGCACTCAGTGGTCGTGCTATTTTCAAAAAGTCTCTGACAAAGCGTCTATAGAATCCAGCGTGCCCCAAGAAACTTTGTACAGCTTTCACGCTTGTTGGAGGTGGACGTTTTTCAATTGCTTAGATTTTTGCTTTATCCACCTCTAACCCATCTCGGGAAACCTTGTGCCCCAACACTATGCCCTTCTTTAACATGAAATGGCATTTTTCCCAATTGAGCACCAGATTCGTTTCTTCGCATCTCTTCAGTATCTTCTCCAGGTTGGCTAGACAAACTTTATAGGTGTTCCCATAAACAGATAAGTCGTCCATAAAGATTTCAACAGAGTTCTTAAGATAGTTTGAAAAATGGCCATCATGCACCTTTGGAACATGCTTGGCGCATAGTAGAGGCCGAACGGCATGCGGCGGAAAGCAAAGGTCCCATATGGGCATTTGAATGTGCTCTTGTCTTGGTCTTCTGAAGCTATCATAATCTGGTTATACCCGGCATAGCCATCCAAAAAGCAGTAAAAGTCATTTCCAGCTAGACAGTCTAGCATTTGATCAATGAACGGTAGGGGGAAATGATCTTTCTTGGTTGCCGCATTCAGCTTGCGGTAGTCCATGCAAATGCGCCACCCAGTGACGATTCTTTGCGGTATTAATTCATTGTTTTCGTTCGGGACTACCGTCATGCCACCCTTTTTCGGCACACACCACACGGGGCTGACCCACGTGCTATCTGCTATAGGATAAATAATGCCAGCATCTAACCATTTAATGATCTCCTTTTTAACAACCTCTTTTATCACAGGGTTGAGCCTGCGCTGATGTTCGATCGTTGCCTTATTGTCTTCTTTGAGACGAATGCGGTGCATATAGTACGCTGGGCTAATTCCTCGAATGTCGGCAAGTGTCCAGCCAATTGCTCGCACATGTTTCCTCAGAATGCTCATCAACGCATTTTCCTGGTCTTCGTTGAGTTCGGAGGAAATAATTACTGGCAGCTTCTCGTTCTACCCCAGAAACGCGTACTTTAAATGATTCGGCAGGGTCTTTAATTCCAATGTTGGTGGTTCTACTAGGGATGGTTGCATTGTTTTTCTTTCTTCTTTTTTCGTTGGCTCTTCTTCTCGATTTACGATCATCTCTTCTTCCTTGCTTGTTTTTGTTATGATCGCATTATAGGTAGCAACGGATGCGCTTGCATCCTCTTCTCCATTTTCTTCGTCAAACTTTTCTTCTTCAATCAAATTCTGGTCGTCGTCTGAGTCATGTAGGTCTTCTTCATCATGAAACTTCATGACACGGATTATGTTGAACTTGAGCTTCTGACCATTGATGGGCACATTCTCGTCAGCCTCGTAATCCAAAATGATGAAGTCAACTGGTAGGATAAATTTGTCAATGGTGATCAAAACGTCCTTCACTTTTCCCTCTGGATGCACCAGAGATCTATCGGTCAGTTGGAGAGTCACGATTGTGAGCGCAAGTTGCCCCACGTTCAGCTGCTTAAAGATCGACAGAGGCATCAAATTGATGCTGGCTCCAAGGTCACACAAGGTTTGCCCGATGTACAGTCCTTCTATGGAGCAGGGTATAGTAAAGCTCCTAGGATCGCTCATCTTTGGTGGAATTATTGATTTTGAACTTTGCATTAACGCCACCATGGCAAACTTACCAGCTCCCTTCTTCTTGGTTACCATATCCTTTAGAAACTTTGCGTAGGCAGGTATTTCCTCAATCGCTTCACTGAATGGAATATTAATATGTAATTGTTTTAACATAGACAGAAAACATTGGTACTGTACCTCTTCATTCTTTTTCTTTCTAAGTCTCTGCGGGAAAGGTGGTAACTGCACTCTCACGGTCCCCTTCTCTGTTGGCTTTGAGGTTGACGCAACTTCTGGCTCTATTGCTTCTTTTTCTCCTTCTTCTTCTTGTGTCACCATAATTTTAGGTTCTGTCGCAATGGGAGCAGTCCGGCTCGGCTCCTTTCTTTCTCCCTCCATAGTTTTATCATTCCGCAATGTCACAATCTTACATTGCTCTTTACCTGATCCCCCCGGGTTGCATGGGAGTTCTGTTGAACTCGGCAGAGCCCCTTGTGATTTGTTCTTTAGCTCACTTGCAATCTGGCCCATCTGTAATTCTAGATTGCGGATGGACGTAGCCTGACTTTGAAGCATCGTTTTGTTTTTCTCTATATATCTTCAATAGGCTTTCCAAGGAGGAAGATTGCAGTGGTTGCGAGCTACTAGCTTGATTGCTTGTCTGACCATTATTGCACGGGAAGAATCCAGGTGGCCCTTCTTTCTGCGCCACAGGTTGGAAATTCTGCTATTGATTCTTCCATGTAAAATTAGGGTGGTTTATCCACCGAGGTTGTAGGTATTCGAAAAGGGATTATTTTTCACAAAGTAAATAGACTATGGATTCTGCGGGCATTCTTCCATCTTGTGCCCATCACCGAAAGTCGCACATCTTGCAGTGTTTTACCTAATTGCGTTGATTTTCCCATTTTGTGGTGTTGGGCTGCTAATCGCAATTCCCTGAATTAAGTTCATCATTGCGGTCATCTGATTCTGTAGTGAAGTAATAGCACCATTACTTGCTTCGTTATCCTTGATTCTCAGTATCTAATCACTCTCTCTCCAATCTTCGTGGTTCTTAGAGATGCAATCCAAGATATTCTTAGTCTCGTCATACGTTTTATCAAGCAGACCACCAGCGACTGTCGCATTGGCAGCGATCTGCGAAGCGAAATTCAAACCATGATAAAAGATTTCCATCTGAAGGTAGTCTGGCAAACCATTGTGTGGACAGTCCCAGACCAACCTCTTAAACCTCGCCCAGGCATCGCTGAGCGATTCGTCCAGTTCAAAATTTGTTATGAGTTTCCTTCGTCTAGCGTTCTCAGTAGGTGGAAAATATTTCTTCATAAATTTCTCTATGACTTGTTCCCATGAAGTGATCTCTCTCGGCTCAAGGGAATACGCCCACTTCCTTGCCTGATCACAAAGAGAAAATGGGAACAAAGTTAGTCAAACTTCTTCGGTAGAGATGTTCGGGAACAAAAAAGTATTGCAGATTTCGATAAAGCTACAGCGGTGGGCGTGCGAGTCCTCGCCACGTCAGCCTCCGAATTGTCCTGCAGTCTGGATCATCTGCAGCATCACTAGTTTCATTTCGAATCTACTTCCGTTGAGGGGCAGGCCTCATGATTCCTGGAGAAAAAACATAGAAGTTTGGCAATACATAGTCTCTAATGGGCCTATTGCGATCGTTTGCCAGGAGGATTGGATTCGCCATGACGTTGTTTTCGTTTGGTGCTCCAGATCCAGGCTGCTCCACCATCTCTTCTTTATCTGACTGTTGTTGTTCGTGGTCTCTTAATCTTCTTCTAAATTTCCTCTCAATCTCCGAGTCGTAATTCGCCAGAGATTGTGAGTCTGCAAAGAAATCAGAAAAATTACCATTAGCACACTATTTTGCCGAAGTCCCTGGCAACGGCGCCAAAAACTTGATGCGTTATTTTATGAAGTGAAATTGTGGATGAAATGCGATGGTGAAAAATGCATTGAGCACTCAAGTTTCCTCAGCAGAATCTAAGTGTAATCTCCACTGAGTTTCATAGTAAGTCCAGGGTCGAACTCAGGGACTTGTGAAAACAGGTTGCATTGGTAATTTTTAGAAAACTTTACGGTAACCGAACAAATCAATAGTTGTTGAGGTTGTTGTTTGCGATGATGAAAAAAAAATGCAGCGGATTTAAGAAAAGTCGGATTGCGTGATAGATGCACTGAGTATGCAGATGAACGGGTTGAGAATATCTTCAGCTAGCGTTACTTGTGATAGATGCGATCATGCTACAACCATGCACAGCAAGTCATTTTCCAATGCAAATGCGATACTCCTAAGTCTAGGATGCATGTGTTGAATGCAAAAGTGTCCATAGAGCTTATTCCTAAGTCTCTACTCTTGTCTTATGCGATGATGCAAGATGCATAAAGGCAAGGTGACTGCACCCAATCATACCCTATCTCTAGGATGCATGTGATGTGTTGATAGCAAACAGTGCTTATTTCTAAGCTTCTATCTCTTGATTATGCATTCTAATCTGACTCTCCGAGCCTAGATTCTAACCTGAATTTCCCAAGCCTAGATTCTATCCTTAGACTACCCTCCCGAGTATCTCTAATGGATGAATGAAGCATACATAATACAAGATAATCACATAGAATGAAAATTCCCAGTTGTGCTAGCTAAATGCTTCTCAACCCATTCAACAGATTTTGCTACTCATGCGTAAATAACAGAGAGTGAACAGATATAGAGAAGTAAATTCCATTTGTATAAATGAGTTGAGTACAAAATAACAATGGAAGATAAAGGTAGAGAGCCTGGTAGCAATTCCTTGCTGACCGAGGCTTTTACACTATAAATCTCTATTCAGTTCAATACATATTCCTGCTTCCGCAGGCGTCGACCCTCTCTCTGTCCTGGAAGCTTCTAGCGCTCTCCCAAGCTTACTGGAATGATCTGTTGGCACAACCATTTTCTCTCGCGTCTGCCTTAATGTAAAAAAAAATCTAAGAACAAGACTACACTATGAATAGAACTTGTGAACTCGTCGAACTGGTTAACTAGCCGGACCCCTTTTCTGAAGGATGCCTTTGGTATTTATAGAGCTTCGGAGTGAAGGCGGCTTCTCTCTTATGATTGCTCAGACGGGATGGCTTTAATTCCCTGACTGATGCGCCGAATATTTGTCACCAAAAAGCTTAATGTACTTGTTATCGTTAGCGGCTGTCAGCTTAATTCGGATTCGACCGTCATCAACTTCCTGTCCCATTGCGATTAATTGTGCCTTTCACTCAAATGCGCCCATCAAGTTGCGCTGACCAGGTTGCGACAATCCTTCTTGAGCAAATTTTTGCGAACACAATCACCGCCGGTAATGCTACGCTCGACCAATGATTTCCTATGATCGCAATTTTCGCCTTGCGTCAACGTATATTTTGCATAAAAACCAAAAATCAACAGTTTCTATGCGATGAATGCATGCGACCGCAATATTATGAATTTGATGCTTTTTGGACGCAATTTAACATATTTTATCAATGCAAGCCAACATTGTTTAAGAACTTAGCACTATGATAATGTGCATTTCTGCCCGTTATCAGACAGTAGATATGATATAAAGATACTCCACATTATTCTTTCTATCAGTCTCAATATGATAACCATTGTAAGGTATAACCTTAAACTTAAGTAGATTTCTCTTTGATTGACTAGAGAATAATGCATTGTGAATTGTAAATTTTGTTTCTCTAGGCAAAATAATATTCGTTTTTCCAAACCTTTCAATTAGGTTTGCAGAACCTAATATTATATTGACTTTGCTTCCAACATTGTCAGTTTGGAAAAATATTTTCTACTTGTATGTATTGTATGTGTAGTTACACTATCTGCCAGATATAGATTTTCTTTACTCATTTCTTAGACACTATAGATATGAAAATGATCCAAGTTTCTTCATTAAAAGAAAATAATTATAATAAGAAAAAAAACACTTGAAATATACAAATGTTAACATCTACTAAGAGGGAAAAAACATGGAGATGAATAAAAAAACAACATTAAGTCTAGATATTTTCAAATTTAAAGAAAACACTTGATATTGTTGATGTTGACAATCAACACTCGGAAGTAATTAAGAACTTAAGCACTCTAATTCCATTAATTTTAGTAATCAAGCAAGCATGTTCATATTAAGGAAATAGAATTTCTGAAGTATAAATTTTAGAAATCAAGCAAGCATGTTCATATTAAGGAAATGGGGTTTCTGAAGTATACATTTGATGAATTCTTCAAATCTTCAATTCCAGCTCGAAATCTTCTCTCTAACAACTAGTAGATCACCACGTGATCTTCTCTACTATCATCTTGGACTTTAGATTGGATTGTGGGATCCAAAATGAGAATGAATTAAGGGAATTTGGAGAACGTTTTCTGATTTTTTTTGTCAAGAACCAAATGAGAGAGAACCCTTCTCTTTTCTCAAAATTCATTTCAACAACCAACCTTTCCAGCTGATCCAACTCTCTTTTAATAAACAACAACATGAAAAATCATTTTCTTGAGAAATTGACACTATGAAGACATGCAATTTGAGTGGAGAGTGAGATGATCAAGGTTGGGGGAAAAAAACTACTACCATGATTTTTCATTTTCTAATTGATTTTACATTAAAATCAATCAAATTTGAAATTACAAATTTTAAAAAAAGAAACTAAATTAATTCAATAATTAATGTTTATATATAATTAACTTTAAATAATAATTCCAATAATCAATTTGAAATCAAATCAATTTTAAACTAATTAAAATAATTTAATATCAAATATTAAATTAATTGAACATCATTCCTCAAACATGAATCCATATTCATGTATTTAATATTTAAATTATCAAACTCTCCAAATTCGTTTAATTCGGTAATAAACATTTAATCATATCACATATAATTAATAATTCCCTTAATTTGAACGTGAACATTTAAAATTTCTCTCATCACGTTATTCTGAGGTTTAGTTCGTTTATGAGTTAGTAGGAAGACCTAATGGAACTACAGATCATGGGTTCCAACGATCCGAGATTAACCGACTAAACTCTTTAACCCAATTAACCAACATTCACCAAATCACTCCACTAAAGGCCAGTAGTTGCACTCCCCTCACTGTAGATATATTTCTGTCCACTCGATATAACCATAATCAGTAAGTCAACCCTTCACAGGTTGTTTGTCATAACGGTTGGGTCAAAAGTTGTTTTACTCCCGAGATTACATCTTTCTCCTTAAGTCCCACTGGTTCTTTAATAAACAATTGGTTTGTGATCCAATCACCCAACCGAGTCTTTCTCAAGTCAATGAGAGGGTGGGGCCCATTATTCAAGACTTAGAGTCAACACTTAAGAAAATAACCACTCTATTATTCCTAAAAGTGGCTAGGAGTGAATTCTGTCTTGCACCCTATTGAAGGAACTATAAAGTTCCATGGCGGAAGCAAAGATCGACCCAATTTTTAATTTTTTACAAAGCAAAGAATTTACAGAATTAAAACAGAAAATTATGCATTCATTCTAAAATTTAAAGCAAGTGTTTGAAAAGAAGGAAAAAAAGGGACTGAATCATACTAACCCTTGAAGCCAAAACCTTCATGAATTCCTCACGATCCGGTCACAAACTCTTCAGTTCTTCTCGAATAAAAACAACGACCTAAAGTGGCCACCACCAAAAAGTAATCCTCTGTATTCTCAATAGGGAATGAGAGTTACAGGAGGAGTGGGCTCTGTGTTTTTGGTATGAGAGAAGAAGAATTTTAGAGAGAGGATTTCTTTTACAGAAAGATCTTTTTCAAAAAAAAAAAAAAAAAGAGAGAGAGAGAATTCACTTCACCTTCTGTAAAAACAATGTGAAAAAGATGAAGACTCCAATAAAACTGCAACCACCCCACATGTAAAAAACTGAGAAAGAATAATGAGGAAGGAAGTTAATTCCCTCCTTTTTAATTTCAAAATTGAATTCAAAATTAAAAAATAATTTTAATTTAAATAATAATTATTATATATATAATAACTAACTTATTATATGTGTTGGGATTAGTGTCCTAAATCTCCTTATAATCTCGTAGTTTGTAAATTTTGTATAAACATATTATTGTTAACAAAATAAGTGTTATTTTATCAGCATATACTCAATCTAATAAACTAAGATTCGAGGTTATTTCATGTAATTTAAATAAGTATGTAGAGACATACAAGTGGGTCTTGTTTAAATAACAACCTAAACGATCTGTAATATATGGATAAGGCTGGGTACCTTATCCTAGTGACACTACGGATACGACCCGCTTTGTAGGTGTTTCAAGTGTTGTAAAGTACTACAAATGATTTGATCTTGATCATTCATGTAGAGACATGTGAGTGGGTATCCTATACAAAGAGTTTGTATAAGACCAAATCACAAAATGATTATTTTCTTTATATAACGTCGTTAATAATAGAGACTTACATTTCACTAGGATGATCATAGGTGACATGACCTAAACCTTAGTGAGTTATGAACTCCTGTTCATGAAGGCGATCATTTGATTTGTATGGGTGAGAGTGGCTAGATTGCTAACTCAATAAGCCTACTATTTTGGGGATTCGTTTGATCGGAGAGCTGGAAACACAGCTACACGAGACGAAATTCACTCCTTCCCCAATGCAAGGGTAAGTAGATAAATTACTCCCTTAAGGGCTAATTGCTCCCATAAGGGCTAATTCTAGGGCTTGAACATAGTAGCCACACCCTCTTCTGGCCCGAGAGGGACTTGGTCATAGTTGGACTATGACTTATTATTCATTAGAAGGATCAGTGGTACTTAAGGAGTTAGATGTAACTACTGGGACAAAACAGTAATTTTAGTCCAACTGTACTTATGAGCAATTTGTAAAGGGTCATCGTACTGTTGATTGGTTATATCCAATGGATATAGAAATTTATCTGTATTGTGAAGAGTGTAGTTGTCGGTCTTTAGTAGAATGACCAGAAGTTAATAGATGTTGGGTAATTTAATTAAAGAGTTTAATTAGTTATCCAAATACTGTTGGAGCTTCAATCTACAAGTCCATAAAGTCCCCTCTGTAGCTCAACAGGGATTTAATTGAGAACTATTTTTGGATTAATTTGAAGTGTTCAAATTAGTTGAATGAATTAATTATATATGTGATATAATTAATATTGTATTTGATACATTATAATATAAGATAATATGAGAGGAATTTGAATATAATTCAAATACTAATTATATGAATTGAGATTCATGTAATTAAATTTAATATAAATATGATTTATATTAAATACTATAAATAAGTTGAGAGGAATTAAATATTTGAATATGATTTAAATATTAATTATATGAATGAGATTCATATAAGTGAATTTAATATAAATGTGATTTATATTAAATGTCATGTATGGTTGAGAGAAAATACATCATAGGTTATATTGTATTTGATACAATATGTAGCTATAGATTATGTGTTATATGGGATATAACATATAGTTTATATACATATAATAAGGTTGTTATTATATGTATAATTATTATTAATTTTATTTTATTAAATTAATATTAATTAATTAAATAGAGGGAGTTACAACTCCCCCCTCCCCTTAATTTCTCTCAACCAAGTACGTGATGAGAAGGGTCAGAGAGATAGATTGTACTAGATTCATCTTCCTCCGTGAAACATTGAGAGAATAGTTCTCTCTGGAAAAAATGTAAAAGAGAAGAAAATTTCTTCTCCTCCCTCTCCTCCTCTCCATCTCCTTCCCTCTTCCAAAACCCTAAGAGAGAGCCCACACCTTCTGCCATTCTCAAACCTTAAAGAGAATACAGGAGGCTCTGTTTGGTGGTATCCTTTTTGGAAGAAGAGATCTATTCGAGGGAATTCTTGAGGAAACATTCTTCAAAGTAAGGTTTCTAAAACCTAATTTTATAGCATGTTGTAATTTATGTAAATGCATATCTTGTTATTAATTTACTATAAACTTACATTCAATGAAAAATGGGAATCGAGACGATCTTGCTTTCATTCAAGGATCTTTTTTCAGAGAGTTCCTTCAATATGTATATATATAACTATATGTTTTATCAAATATAACACATAACTTATAGTTTTTATATTGTATCAAATACAATATAACCTATAGTTTGTTCTCTCTCAATGATATATGGTATTTAATATAAATCCTATTTATACTAAATGTAATTATATGAATCTCATCCATATAATTAATATTTGAATCATATTCAAATATTTAGTTCCTCTCAAATAAACTTGATATTATAATGTATCAAATATATTATATTAATTATATCACATATAATTAATTAATTTGATTATATCACATATTATTAATTAATTTGATTATTTCACATATAGTTAATTCCCTCAATTAATTTGAACAATTCAAACTAATCCAAAATTAATTTTCAATAATTCTTATTGAGCTGCAGAAGGGACTTTATGGATCTATAGATTGAAGCTTCAATGTTAATTATTCAACATCCATTAACTGTCGGTCACTCTACTAAAAACCGATAGCTATATTCTTCGCACTACAGATATATTTCTATGTCCATTGGATATAACCAATCAACGGTGTGATAACCCTTCACAAATTGCTTATAAGTACAACTGGACCAAAATTATCGTTTTTCCCCTATAGTTATATCTAACTCTTTAAGTACCACTGATCCCTTTAATGAACAATAAGTCATAGTCTAACTATGACCAAACTCTTCTCGAGCTAAGAGGGGGTTTAATGCCACATTGTTCAAGCCCTAGAATCAGCCCTTAAGGGAGCAAATTATCTACTTACTCAGACATTAGGGAATGAGTGAATTTCGTCTTGTCTAACTGTGTTCCCAACTCCCAAATCAGGCGAATCCCCAAAATGGTAGGCTTATTGAGTTAACGATCTGGCTACTCTCACTCATATACATCAAAGAACCACCTTCATAGGCAGGAGTTCACAACTCACTCAGGATTCAGGTCATGTTACCTATGGAGTTCACAACTCTAGGCGTTATTTAATGAAACTAGTCATTTTGTGGTCCGAACTTATACAGACTTCTCTGTATAGAATGTCTTCGCTCACACGTGTCTACATGAATGATCAGGATCAGATCATTTATAGCACTTTAAAACAATTTGTAACATCCACAAAGCGAGCTATATTCATAGTATCACCAGGATAAGGTACCCAACCTTATCCATCTACTATAGACCATTTGGGTTATCACTTAATCATGATCCACCCGTATGTCTCTACATACATGTTTAAGCTATAGATGGTAACCTTGGATATTAGTTTATTGGTTTGTGGGTTAATGCTACTAAATATTGAATAAAACATCTAATATTTTATTAAATAAATAAAATATTTATATATTACAATTACATACTACAGGACCCACAAGATTTAGGGCATCAATCCCAACAATCTTCCACTTATTCTTAAGCTAGTGGGGTGTACATCATAAAAGTCATACTGATATAAAAGTGTACATGAAACAATAAACTAGGGTATAATCGCCCAGTACAAAATCTCCACTTGCTCTAGACTAAATGTGGCTTGTCCCGTAGACCCATAACTCTATAGATGACCCTCAAACACCTTAGTCGTGAGAACCATTGTAAATGGATCAGCAACGTTGTGCTCCGAAGCTATCTACGTGACGATCATGTCCCCTGATGCACAATCTCTCAGTTGAGATGATACTTCTGTTCTATGTGCTTCCCGCGCTTGTGACTCATAGGCTCTCGGGAATTAGCCACAACACCACTATGATCACAATAAAGGGTGATGGACTTTGATATGTCTGAAGCTACTTCTAGATCTGTCAAGGATTTCCTGAGCCAAAAATCTTTCTAGGCAGCTTCACAAGCCCGCTACGTACTCAGCCTTCATAGTGGAGTCAGCAATGCACCCTTGCTTCGTGCTCCTCTAGACTAGTGCTCCTCCGTTAAGAGTGAATACTGATCCTAATGTGAATTTCCTAGAATCTTTATCAATCTAGAAATCAGAGTCCGTGTATCCGGTAAGGATCAGATCCGTAGAACCATACACAAGCATGTAGTCCCTCGTTCTTCATAGATACTTGAGTATGTTCTTAACGGCGGTCCAGTGATCAAATTTGGATTAGATTTATATCTACTGACTATCCTCACTACATAGTAAATGTTAGGTCTAGTACATAACATCGCATACATCAGGCTACCATAACTCGATGCATAGGGGATCTGTCTCATTTTCTCGTCTTCTTGAAGTGTCTTAGGACACTATTCTGTAGACAATATTACTTCATATCTAAAAGGTAGTAAACCTCTTTTGGAGTTTTGCATCGAAAACTTGACAAACATTTTATCAATGTACAATGCCTGAGACAGGGTTAGCGTTCTGTTCTTTCGACCTCTAAAGATATGAATGCCCAGAAAAAACTGCCTCTCCCAAATATTTCATTTGAAATTGGGTCGCTAGCCAATTCTTAATTTCAATCAGTAGACCTACATCATTCCCAATGAGTAGGGTATCATCTACATACAACACTAGAAAAGCTACTAAGCTGTTGATCATTCTCTTGTATACACAAGGCTCATCAACATTTTTAACAAAGCCATAAAATTTGATCGCAGTATCAAATCTTATATTCCAAGATCGAGAAGCATGCTTCAATCCATAAATGGACTAATTAAGATCGTAAAACTTTTACTCTTGACCTTGGGTTATGAATCCCTTAGGTTGCTCCATGGTCTCCTTGTTGGATTTTATGTCCTAAAACCCGTAGTCTTAGATAATAAACTTATTCTATTAATCAATATAAATGTTATTGAAGTTTTATTTAATAAAGTTGTTATTGAATGTATGAATTGCTCATTTCGTTTTAGAAAGAAGCTAAATCTAATAAACTAAGATCCATGACTATTACATGAGTACTTGAACTTTATGTGGAGACATAAAAGTGGATCAAGTTCGAGTACATAGTTAAAATGGTCTACAGTATATGGATAAGTTTGGGTACCTTATACTTGGGATACTATCAGATGCGCCACTTTGTAGATGTTACAATTATTGTAAAGTGTTACAAACGATGTGATCTTGAATCGTTCATGTGGAGACATGTGAGTGAGGGCATTATATACAAAGAGTTCGTATAAGATCGGACCAAGAAATAGGTCACTATTACTTTATAACGTCGTTTACTGTTTAAAATTGACTATTTCAAAGCGAAGACCTAGGTAACTTGACCTTAATCTTGAGCTAGCTATGAACTTCTATTTATTCGGGATTATCCTTAGATTTTCATGGTGAGGGTTGGCTCAACGGCGCCGGCTCAATAAGCCTTCCATCTCATGGGTAAGATCTTGTAGATAGCTGGGGACATAGGGTACAAAATGAAATTCACTCACGCCCGCTTTTAGGGATAATAGAGAGGTTATTCCCTTAAGTGTTGACTCCGGGTCTTGAGTAAGGGGCCCTAACCTTCCATTGGCTCGACAGGGACTCGGTTTGGTGATTGGATCACAAACCAATTGTTTATTAGAGGAATCAATGGGACTTAAAGAACAAGATGTAATCTCAGGGATAAAATAGCTTTTGACCTAGCCGTGATTACGAACAACCTATAAATGGTTGACTTGCTAATTATGGTTATATCGAGTGGATAGAAATATATCCACAATGAGTGGAGTGTAACTACTGGGCTTTAGTGGAGTGACCCGTTAGTTAACTAATGTTGGTTAATTAGATTAAAGAGTTTAGCCGGTTAATCTCGGTTCGTTGGAGTCTATGATCTGTAGGTTTATTAGGTCCTCCTACTAGCACGTAAATGAACTAAACCTTATAATAGCATGATGAGAGAATTTGAAACGTTCAAATTCGAATTAAGGGAATTAGTAATTATATATGATATAATTACATGTTTAATTACAGAATTAAACAAAATTGGAGAATTGGATAATATTTAAAATATGGTTTAAATGTTTAATTACATGAATAGAGATTCTTGTTTATGAAATTGATGATTTAATTGTTTAATATTGGATATTAAATTATTAATTAATTAAATTATTTAATTAATTATTTAAATTAATTTGAAATTTGTAATTTCAAAATTACATTGATTTTTATGTAAAATAAATTTAGAAAATGAATTTTATATGGTATTAATTATTGAATTAATATATTATAAAATTGGTTATTCATTTTAATTTCAATTGAATTTTGAATTCGGTTTAAAATTGAAATTAGATTTAATCTTATTTTAAAATGAAAAACAAAACCATAGTGGGTCATTTGACACCATATAATTCAACTTTCTTAATTAGTGTTTGGTGTCAAATTCTCATAATTTTGAAGGGGATGTTGATGCTAAATAAAGATCAACTCATTTCTGCTGAGCCGAGGGTCATGCAACTTGAGATTGAAGAGAAGAGGTTCTCGCTTATTCTTGATCTCAAACCAGAAATTTTTCTCTCCAAAATTTTCTCAAATTTCAACTCATTTTGGATCCCATAATCGAATCTAAGGTCCTAGAGAATAGTCGGGAAGATCAAGTGGTGGTCTACAACATTTTGGATTGAAGATTCAAGTTGAATTGGAAGATTGAAGTATTCTTCAAAGGTATAACTTCAAAACCCTACTTTTAGTTTATGAACATGCTTGCTTAGTTGCTAAAATTAATTGAATTAGGCTTCCGCTAATGAATGCTAACTCCAACAATTGGTATCAGAGCATGCTTTAAGTACTCAATTTATGTTAATTTTAGTTGGTGGGTGATTTTCATAGGTTTTATGAAATTAGGAGCTGATATGGTTAATTTCAGTTTTGAGATTTAATTTCTCTTCAATTAAGTGTTAATTATTGTAATTGACTCTTTGTTTGTGGGCCTTAATGTGTGATTAAGTGTATGTAAATTTGTTAGAGTTAATAAAGTTACAGTTAGATTGTAATTGAAGAAAGAAGTAAGAAAGGTCAGTTGCGGAAAACCAATTTTGAAGCTACTGCCATGCAGTGTTGCAACGCTGCCCTTAGAGCGCTCAACGTTGCTCTTCGTTCAGCCCAGTTTTTGAAGAATATCTAGAAGTGTTGCAACGCTGCGCTTCATCCATTCCAGAAACGCGCGCATGTGACTCGGACGGTTCGAGGGTGGACTAATTCAGTTTGTGAAGGACCACTTCAGCCTTGTTTTGACTAATTCAACCCATTTTGGAGCCTTGAAGGTCGGGTTCAGATGGTTCGGGTCTAGTTTGAGATGGTTCATGCGAACCAGAGGCAGTTTGAAGCTGTTTTTAATATTATTGTAATAATTTAGGCTGTTTGCTTGCTTAAAATGCCAAAACTGGTCTATATCAGTATGTGCTTAATTATTTATGCATTATGAAGATATGTTATAATTAAATAAATCTTGTATGTGCATATAGTATGCCATGTAGATTTAAAATCTCACCATAGGAAGCATGTAGCATGCATTGAAAGTATGTTATAAATAGTTATAATATATAGTAAGCATGTTTAGGGTTTCAAGTGCTTAATATAAAGTGTTATATTAAATCCTGAAATGCTTGATGTATATCATGGATGGAAAATATGTCTATAGTTTTATAAGTTGTTATAAAAGTTGGATTAAACATTTAAAATCCATAACAAAGATAAGATGCATGTTCACCTAAGTTGACAAATAACAACTTGTTTTAATAGTAAAAATAGGTCGTTATCTTGTAACATTCTAGTTACAAACTCGATCGATCTATAATCCTATCTAAGGTAGAGGTATTTAAGTTTACGGTTTATAGAACACCTCATACCTGAGGATTATAGCCAAATAATTTAGCGTTGTTAACCCAGTTTTATGAGCATGTTTGCGCGATGTGAGGTTTTAAAATTGGTTTATCACCTAGACGTCGTAGATTAAATCCAAATATAAATGTTATACTTGGAAAATCACTTAGACTTAGATTGTTTTATTAGTCGGAATATACCTAAGTAAATATTTACCCAAAACAAATAGAATCCTTCACTGGGAGATTAATAACATATACGATATGTTGTTCTTAGCTCTCAGGTCCCTAAGAGTTCACATCGTGAGATCCATGCCCAGTTTCGTATCGATTTTACCTCGACTTCTCCATTCAAAAAGTGTTTACATGGATCAACAACAAGGTATATAGGGGTAGGTTATAGTAAGTGGGTGAAGAATGTGTCTCAATGTGTCTGCAGTCTCTTCCATTAGTTTGGATCGTGAGATTCCTATGTCGCTTCTACTTTTCATTTTTAGGCGACATAAGCTAGTCTTCTTATGGCGGATATCCATTCGAAGGGTTGTAACATGGGATTAGGAACAATTCAAACTCTATAAATGGACAAGATTTTTAGGTCAATTCTCAACCTTGACTCTCCAATTCGGTAGCATCGTTGGGGTCGACCTCTAAGGACTGAAAATGGAGGGTCACACTTACGAGAATTACTAAGTGTTAGTAAGTTTTTGACAAAAAAAAGGTAACTAAATGACTATAGGAATAAGAGTTATTCTGAAATTAGTATTTATCAAGAATGTCTTGCTTCAGTGAAGAAGTATTTGAATGCCCCTTGGTAGTGAAGGAAATCTAAATAGAGATCCTTTGACCAACGGAAGTGAATCGTTCCAAATTTCATTCAGAATGAACGCAAACATTTACAGTCTAAATGGAAACAAACAGATTATGCATAATTAGAAATTACAGTATGCTACAAGAAGATACAAGGGATATAGTATGTGTACCTTTGAAGAACTCTTCTTTTAAGTATCCTTCGATCAATGTGAAGGAACTCTTATTCAACAGTACCTACGAGTGGAAGCGGATCTTTCCAATTCAATGTGACAGAATTACCGCATATACATTCAAAACATATTAATATGTATTATAATGCTAAAGAGATCAAGAGATCGTACCAGGTGAAAATTTCTTCTTCACAGCGAGTCTGAAACCCAACCGTCTATCTCGAATAATCACCTCTCGAACAGAAGGAAACGGAGAAGACAACACCACTCAGAGTCCTCAGTATTCTTGGAGTGAGAATCCAAAGTGTGGGCTTTGTTCGGATTTGGTAGAGGGAAGAAGGAAGAGAGATTGTACACAACGATAAAACAAGTGGGAGAAGAGGTCGTCTATCACATAGAAAAGATGCTTGATCATTTAGGTGAACTATACGATCGTGTAGGAAAAGTAAGCGATCGTCTAAACGATCGTGTAAGAAAAGGTAAACGATCGTGTAAGAAAAAGAGTAAGCAATCGTCCAAATGATCGCGTAGGAAAAACAAAGTGATCTTCTATACGATCGTTTAGTAAATATCGGGCGCTAAACGATCGCTTAGGAAAAAGGTAAATGATCGTTTAGATAATAGTGCGCGACGGTATAATCAGTATGCGATCTCTTAGCAATATCGTATATATAAGCGATCGTGCATTCATTATCGTATAGGCACTGATTTTAAACGATGACACTATCTTTTCACAATGTCCGCGCATTTATCTCCTACACGCCGTCAACTATTTATAATGCACTCATTCGTTATTTAGAATAGAAGAGGTGCCTTCCCCTTTCCTTTATAACCGTCCAATAAATGTGATCTTATCATATTCATAACATATAATTAATATCACATATTAATTATAACATTTTCCTCTACTAGATATAAATCATATTTATATTCAATTTTCTCCAAATTAATGTATCTCATACATAAAGTTAATTATATCATACTTAATTAACACGTTCAATTATATCCTATATAATCGAACTCCCTCTTGTCAATTTAAACATTTCAAATTGACCCAAAAATTGACTCTCAACTTCTATCCAAGCTACCAAGGGGACCTTATGGACCTATGGGTCGAAGCTCCAACGGTACGTGAATAGTTTACTAAACTCTTTAGTCACGATATCCACCATCCGTTAACTGCCAGACATTCTACTAAAGATTGACAGTTGAACTCTTCTTGCCATAGATATATTTCTATGTCCATTGGATATAACCAATCATTAGTACGATGACCCTTCACAGATACTCGTAATTACAGTAGGCCAATTTACCATTTTGCCCCTATAATTACATCTTCCTCTTTAAGTACCCATAATCCATCTAATGAACAATACAACATAGCCTTACTATGTGTGAACATCTCTCGGGCCATGAGAATGTGCGTGGCGCCACATCGTACAAGCCCCGGGATCAGCTCTTAAAAGAGTAATCTATCTACTTATCCCTACTTTGGGGAAGGAGTGAACTCCATCTTGTGAAGTTGAGTTCCCAGCTCCCAAATCAGATGTATCTTCAAAATGGTAGGTTTGAGTCAGCGTTCTGGCCACTCGCACCCATGCAAATCAAAGGACCACCCTCAATGGCAAGAGTTCCCAACTCACTCAGGATTGAGTTCATGTTACCAATGATCATCCTAGTGAAGTGAAGTCTCAGTCATGAACGGTGCTATATAACGAGACGTTAACACTTCGTGGTCAGGTCTTATACAAACTCTTTGTGTAGAATATCCCCGCTTGCATGTCCCCTACACGAATGATCAGGATTAAACCATCTGTGACAAGTCACAACACTTGTGACCATTCCACAAAGCGGGCCGCATCCGTAGCGTTACCAGGATAAGGTTTCCCTCCTATATCCATATACTACAGACCATTTTGGTTACCAGTCAAGACATGATCCACTTGTATGTCACCACAGACATGCTTAAGTTACATACAGATAACCAGGGGTATTAAGTTTATTGGTTTGTGGTAAAATGAAAAACATCTAAATGTGCAAAGTCAAGTAGTGAAGTAAATATCATTTATATTATACATCACAAGTATTCGTACAAAGTTGTTTACAAACTATTGGACACGAGACTTTAGGGCACAAACCCCACACAATGTCCAATGCATTCAACGATGCACTCGAACGCAACGAACGGAACAGCCAACAACACGAACAATTGGATACACCTCGAACCCAATCGAGTCCAATTCAATCCACGAATGAATTTAGAACACCACCACAATGGTTACGTTGGTATTCTCGGTGTGAGAATTCAGGAGTTGTGGGCTCTATATGAACTTGGATTGAGGAAAACAGGAGGTAGACGATCGAATAAGTGGGAGATGAAGGCAGTTTATCGTATAGACGATGTACTCAATCGTTTAGAAGATGAAGCCTATCATATAGACTTTGTTACTCAATCGTGTAGCAACGATCAAACGAGTAACTATCATATAGTTAACTCATAGCTCGATCGTGTGTGTTCTCAACGCTATCGCTTAGTAAAAATACATTTTACTTGATAGCTTTTTTGTGAGATTTTTCTGAATGAATCAACTACTAATTTTGGAAAACAATATTCCTTTTTCTCTCATGGTTACCATAAATTCTAATAACCCCCCACTCAATTCAGTTATTAGAGAAAAAGAATTAATTATCATATAATTATATATTATAAATGTATATGATAACCGACTTATCATAATATATTTATAACCTATAGTTTTAATATGTCATCATATGAAACATATAAACCATAGTTCTTTTTCTATTTTGTGGTATTTAATATAAATCATATTTATTTGATTTATATTAATTCCTCCAATTAATGTATCTAATACATCATATCAATTATATCACATATAATTTAATTTCCTCTTGTTAATTTGAACACTTCAAATCAACCTAAAATCTGATTCTCAACTTGAACCCATTGAGCTACTAAGGGGACCTCATGGACCTGTAGCTTGAAGCTCCAACAGTACGTGAATAACTTACTAAACTCTTTAGTCACGAGATCCACCATCCATTAACTGTTGGTCACTCCACTAAAGATCGACAGCAGCACTCTTCGCACTACAGATATATTTTTGTGTCCATATGACTAATCAATAGCACTATGACTCTTCACAAATCGTTCGTAAGTACAATTGGGCCAATTTACCGTTTTTCCCTTGTAGTTACATTTAACTCCTTATGTACCAATGATTCCTCTGATGAACAATAAGTCATAGTCTTATTATGACTGAGTCATCTCTTCCAAAGAGGGTGTTACCACTATGTTCAAGACCTGAAATCGGCCCTTAAGGGAGCACTACTTACCCCTGCTTCGGGGAAGGAGTGATTTTCGTCTTGTGTAGTTGAGTTCCCAGCTCTCTAATCAGACGAATCCCCAAAAAGGTAGGCTTGTTGAGTTGGCAATCTGGTCACTCTCACCCATACTAATCAAAGGACCACCCTCATGAGCAGAAGTTCCCAACTCACTCAGGATAGATGTAAGTCTCAATTATCAACGATATTATATAAAGAGACTAATCATCTCGTGGTCCGATCTTATACAAACTTTTTTTATAGGATACCCTCGCTCACATGTCTCCACATGAATGGTCAGGATCGTATTCGTAGTGTCACCAGGATAAGGTATCTCTTCTTTATCCTTATACTACAGACCATTTAGGTTATTACTTAAGGCATGATCCATTTGGATGTCTCACATACATGCTTAAGTTACATGAAATAACTACGAATCTTAGTTTATTGGATTTGAGTAAATGCTTATAAAATAACATTTACTTTATTATTAATAATGTGTGTACATAATGTTTACAAACTACGAGACCACCAGAGAATAAGAACACCAATCCCAACAATCTCCCACTTGTTCTAATGCCTCGGGAGACTAATGTACAATACATAAAACAGTACAATATACAATAAACTAGGGCATACTCTATACCCCAGTATCATCTCCCACTTGCCCTAAACAAGGTGTCGCATGTTCTATAGACCCAGACTCTCCAGATGACCCTCGAACACTTTAGTCGTGAGAGCCTTTGTAAACGAATCAGCAACATTGTGCTCCGACACGATCTTTGTGACTATCACATCACCCGATGCACAATCTCCCTGATCAAATGATACTTTCGTTCAATATGCTTGCCTCTTCAGTGACTCCGAGGTTCCTTAGAATTTTCCATAGCCCCGCTATTATCATAATAGAGAGTGATCGACAAAGACATATTTGGAACAACTTCCAAATCTGTAAGGAACTTCCTTAGCCAAACAGCCTCTTTACTAGCTTCACAAGCGGCTATGTATTTGGCTTCCATAATGGAGTCCGCGATGCATCCTTGCTTGATGCTTTGCCAAACTACAACCCCTTCATTTAGAGTGAACACTGACTTTGATGTTGATTTTTGAGAATCTCTATCAGTCTGAAAGTTAGAGTTTATGTATCCTGTAAGGATCAAATCCTTATCTCCATACACGAGCATATAGTCTCTTGTTCTCCGAAGATACTTGAGAATCATTTTGACCGCCATCCAGTGATCTAATCCTGGATTGGACTGATATCGACTTACAATCCCTACCACATAGAAAATGTTAGGTCTAGTACATAACATTGCATACATGAGGCTTTCAATAGCTGAAGCATAGGGAATCTGTCTCATTCCCTCAACCTCTTGAGGTGTCTTAGGACAGTGCTCCTTAGACAAAATAATTCCATGTTTGAAGGGTAATAAACCCCTCTTGGAATTCTACATCGAGTACCTGATCAACATCTTATCAATGTACGCCTGAGACAAGGCCAACCTTTTATTCTTACGATCCCGAATGATCTGGATCCCTAGTACAAATTGCGGCTCTCTCAAATCTTTCATTTGGAATTAGGCAGCTAACCACTTCTTAATGTCAATCGAAAAACCTACATCAGTCCCAATAAGTAGGATATCATCCACATACAGCACCAGGAAAGCTACTGAGTTGTTGATGATTTTCTTGTAAACACAAGGCCCATCAACATTCTAATAGACTTAATGGCACTATCAAATCTAATGTTCCACGATCTAGATACTTGTTTCAATCCATAAATGGACCTATTAAGCTTGCAAACCTTTTGCTCTTGATCTGGAACAATGAATCCCTCTGGTTGAGCCATGTAGATGGTATCCTCAATATTACCATTCAGAAAGGCAGTCTTGATGTCAATTTTCCATATCTCATAATCATAAAATGTGGCTATGGACAGAAGAATCCTAATAGACTTCAACACGACAACAGGTGAAAAAGTTTCCTCATAGTTCATTCCATCGACCTGGGTATAACCCTTTGCCACGAGTCTGGCTTTAAAGGTCTGCACCTTTCCATCTCCACCTCGTTTTCTCTTGTACATCCACTTACACCCTATAGGTTTTACCCCATCAGGCTGATCCACAAGTTCCCATAAGGAATTGAAGTACATAGACTCCATTTCCTGATTCATGGCTTTAATCCACTTATCTTTGTCAACATCCTCCATTGCTTGCTTATAAGACAATGGATCCTCAACTCCATTATCAGACATGATGTTCTGGGATTCAGTCAAACCCATGTAGTGTTCCGGTGGGTTCGAAACCCTCTCACTACGTCGAGGCAGTCTCAACTCTTGAGATGGTTGACTAGATGAACCGACATCAACAACTCTTGTTGAACTCTCATAGTCTCATTATAAATCTCATCTAAAACAAGCTTAGTTCGTGGGCAAATCAGCAACTAGCTAATGGTGCACAGAATCCAATCCTGATGGCGAATAGCAGCACGCGTCCCATGAGGGAGTACGTGTCCCCTGTACTGTATGATTTCTCTCCAAGAATCATATACCCAACGCCAAATGGAACCAGGTTTGAGATTAAATCTGTTATGCTCCAAATGCTCAAGTCTTCTGGACAATTTGGGGGTGGTCGTGGTGAAGATCCTCACGCCCACATGAAGCGTTTCCTAGAAACGTGTAATTCATTTGTGATTCCTGGAATCACCCCAGAGGCGATTAGGCTGTCCTTATTTCCCTATTCTTTGCATGATGACGCAAAACAATGGGTCAGCTCACTGAAGCCTGGTGAAATCATCACCTGGGTGAAGTTGGAGGAAAAATTTATGCAAAAATACTTCCCACCTACCACCAACGCGATGAGGCATCGAGAGATTATAAACTTTGAACAAGAAGATGTTGAGACCTTAAGCGCCGCATGGGAGCGTTTTAAGGGCTTGGTCAAGAATTGCTCGAACCATGGACTACCTCTAACTATCCAAATGGAGACATTTTATAGAGGACTGAATAGAGCATCGCAGATGGCAGCAGACGTAGCAGCAGCTGGTGGACTTATGGACAAATCTTACACTGATGCTAAAAAGATACTATACCGCGTTGCTAAACACAATATGGAATGGGTGGATGATACGTATGATGGAAGAGCTGACAGAAAGAAGAGATCTCAGAACGTTAATTCTATCGATTCCAACGCAATAGCCACACTTTCTGCTCAAGTGGCTACGATGACTAGCCTTCTACAGAACATAACGCTAGGAAACGCATCAAATCAGTAGAAGGTGAATCAGGTAGAGGCATTTGGGCAGCCCATGGTTAGCTGTGTGGGCTGTAGAGATCCTCACTCCTATGTTGAATGTCCATAAAACTCTCAATCAGTATGCTTCATCAAAAACAACCCATTCTCTAATACATATAACCCTGGATGGAGAAACCATCCGAATTTTTCTTAGATAGGAGGAAATCATCAAGAGCACCACCCGGGGGCGAACCATCAGCAAAGGAATGGACCACTGCCTGCATTTCAACAAGCGCATCAGCAACATCAACAGCCCTTTAATAAAGGAGGACAGACGTCGAGCTCAGGATCTCCGCTTGAGAACCTATTGAAGAAGTACATAGCCCAGAATGATGCGTTGCTAAAAAGTCAAGCGTCATTTATCAGAAACCTGGAATCTAGATAGGGCAGATAGCGAGCGAGTTGAAAAACAGGCAGTCTAGAGTTCTACCTAGCAATACTAAAACACCTGGGAACAATAATGGGAAGGAGCAATGTCACGCGGTGACGCTGCGAAGTCGAAGAGCTCATGAAGAAAGAAGAATGAATTCAAGAAATAGCAATCCTTTGAAAGAACACATCACACGCTCAATGGATTAGGAAGAAAGAACGCCCGAGACTACAAGCCATTCAGATCCCAGTACGTCTAACGTGGGAAAGCCTGAAGTGACTTTGAACACACCATTTCCTATGCGTCGGATGAAAAAGAACGATGAACAACAATTCAAGCGCTTTCCTGAGCTCCTAAAGCAGTTGCATATCAACATTCCACTGATAGAGGCTTTGGAGCAGATGCCAATATATGTCAAATTTTTTAAGGACATTTTGACAAAGAAGAGAAGAGTCAGCGAAAAGGAAGTAATAGCGCTAATGCAGGAGTGTAACGCGTTAGTAAGCAACAGTCTACCAAAGAAGCAGAAGGACCCTGGGAGCTTCACAGTTCCTTGTTCGATAGGAGGATTGGATGTGGGTCATGCGTGTGCAATCTAGGAGTCAGCATTAATCTCATGCCACTTTCAATTTTTAAGAAATTGGGGATTGGCGAAGCACAACCCACTTCTGTTACTATTCAGCTCGCTGAAAGAACAATTAAGTACCCAGAAGGGAAGAGTGAAGATGTTCTGGTGAAGGTTGACAATCTCATATTCCCAGCAGACTTTATTATCTTAGACTATGAAGCAGATAGGAAGTTACCAATTATCCTTGGACGCCCCTTCTTAGCTACTGGAAAAGTTTTAATTGACGTGTATAAAGGCGAATTAACTATGCGCGTGGACAATGAGGATGTGAAGTTTAATATGCTCAACGCATTAAAATTCCCAGATAATGAAGATTGTCAACTAAACAGTATTGAGTTACCTGAAGAAGAGACTCATGTATGTGAGGTCCTCGCGTTGGAGGAGAACCTGAAAGAATCAGAGCCGCCAAGTCTGAGTGAGCAGCGGACAAAACCAGCGCGTCCATCACTTGAAGAACCACTAGAACTCGAGTTGAAATAGTTACCTGGACATTTGAAATATGCGTTCCTTGGAACCGACAACACTTTACCTATGATCATTTCCACAAATCTCACAGATCCTAATGAGCAATCTCTCTTACAGATGCTGAAAAAGCACAAGCGTGCAATAAGCTAGACGCTTGCGGATATCCATGGCCTTAGTTCATCTTATTGCATGCATAAGATTAGGCTGGAAGAAAGGAAGTCGAGCTCAATCGAGCCTCATAGAAGGTTGAACCCCATAATGAAAGAAGTGGTTAAGAAAGAAATTCTAAAATGGTTGGATGCGGGAGTTATTTATCCTATATCCAACAGTAGCTAGGTAAGTCCAGTCCAATGCATTCCCAAGAAAGGAGGAACGACCGTGGTAGTCAACAACAATAATGAACTCATACCCTTGAGGACTGTCACAGGCTAACGTATTTGTATGGATTACAGGAAACTCAATGCAGCAACTAAGAAAGACCACTTCCCCCTTCCTTTCATTGATCAAATGCTTGACAGACTTGCAAGCAAAGAATTTTATTGCTTTCTCGATGGATACTCTGGTTACAACCAGATTCTGATATATTCGGAAGATCAGAAGAAGACTACATTTACTTGTCCCTTTGGAACATTTGCATTCAGACGCATACCCTTTGGGCTGTATAACGCACCTGGGACATTTCAAAGATGTATGATGGCTATCTTCTTTGACTTCCTAGAAAAGACCGTTGAAGTCTTCATGGACAACTTTTCAATACTTGGAGACTCATTCCAGTCATGCTTAGATAATTTGGAGGTCGTCCTCGCACGATGCGAGGAAACAAACTTGGTGCTGAATTGGGAGAAATGTCACTTCATGGTGACTGGAGGAATTGTCTTAGGTCATAAAGTATCTGAAGCTGGCTTGGAAGTAAATGAAGCCAAAATAGATGTCATAGCAAAACTTCCACCACCATCAAATGTTAAAACTTTATGAAGTTTTCTAGGGCATGTTGGCTTCTATAGACGGTTCGTTAGAGGATTCTCTCAGATTGCGTGACCTCTAAGCGCATTACTAGAGGTGAACCGGTCCTATGACTTTAATGAAGACTGCACTAACGCATTTGAAACCGTATGCGTTGACGACAGCCCCAGTACTGATAGCACCAGACTGGACGTAGCACTTTATTCTCATGTGCAACGCGAGTGATGCGCCAGTAGGAACAATGTTAGGGCAGAAGAAGGGTAACTTGATACACCCCATCTCCTACGTGTCCAAAACACTAAATGACTCTTAGGAACACTAAACAACTACTGCAAAAGAAATGTTGGTTGTAGTGTTTGGCATTAGAAAGTTTCGATCTTACTTAGTTGATGCGTCAGCCACCATATACATCGACCATTCAGCCATAAAATTCCTGATGAGGAAAAAGGATGCGAAGCCAAAGTTGATAAGATGGGTGCTGCTGCTACAGGAGTTTGATATTGATATCCAGGACAAAAAGGGAACAGAAAATCAGGTGGCTGACCACCTGTCTAGGCTAGAGAATCAAGAAATGCAAGCCCAAGAAGGTGAAATCAAGGACGCATTTCCTGATAAAAGCCTGTTTAGAGTTGAAGGCAGGGAACCTTGGTATGCGAACATAGTCAATTATTTAACCACCAAGAAATTCCCTAGGAACTTCAACTCTCAGAAAAAGAAGCGGTTAATTCATGATAGCAAGTTTTATTTTTAGGAAGAACCGTTTCTATACAAACAAGACCCTGACTCCATAATGCGTTGATGCGTTCTGGAGGAGGAGACACAACACATATTAACTGAGTGTCATGACTCTCCATATAGAGGGCATTTTCGTGGACAAAGAACCGCAGCGAAGGTTCTTCAAAGCGGATACTTTTGGCCCACCCTCTTTACAGATGCGAGGGAGTTTGTTCGAAAATGTGACCCCTGTCAACGCACCGAGAATATTTCTTCAAGGCACGCAATGCCCTTGAACAATATTCTCAAAGTTGAGTTGTTTGATATTTGGGGTATAGATTTTATGGGACCTTTTTCCCTGTCCTGTGGCTAACAGTACATCCTGCTTGCAGTAGATTATGTATCTAAGTGGGTAGAAGCAGTAGCCTATGTTAGGAATGAGGCATCCACTGTATCTAAGTTTCTTACCAGGAAAATCTTTACACGCTATGGAACGCCAAGAGCCCTGATAAGCAACGAAGGTATGCATTTCATTAATCGCATCATTTCCAAATTACTTGCAAAATATAATGTCAGGCACAAAATCGCCACTTCTTACCACCCACAAACAAACGGTCAAGTGGAAGTATCAAATCAAGAAATCAAGTCTATCCTAGAGAAAGTTGTCAATGCAACACGAAAGGATTAGGCACAGAGGTTGGATGAAGCGCTTTGGGCCATCAGAATTGCTTACAAAACTCCTATAGGTATGTCTCCATACTCTCTTGTATTTAGAAAAGCCTGTCATTTACCTTTAGAGTTGGAGCACAAGGCGTTTTGGGCAGTTAAGAAGTTAAACATGAACTTGGACACCACAGGCGCTCAACGAAAACTTCAGCTCAACGAGCTCGAGGAGTGGCGATTGAACGCGTACGAGAGCTGTACAAAGAAAAGACAAAGCGTTGGCATGACCAACGCATTAGTAAGAAAGAACTTGTTGTTGGCTGAAAAGTTCTATTGTTCAATTCACGTCTGCGTTTGTTTCCAGGAAAACTAAAATCCAGGTGGTCATGACCCTTTATCATTAAGACGATCTTTCCATATGGAGCTGTGGAAATAACGCAAGAAGATGGCACCAACGCATTCAAAATAAACGACCAGAGAGTGAAGCCTTACTTTAAAGATGGACTGGAACGCCAAAAGTCATCTCTTGCACTACGTGAAGCCAATTGAGGCCCGCGTCGAAGTATCCCTGCGTTTGCATCGCCATATATTCCAGGGACACTTCTTCTATCCTTATATTTTTGCATTCTGTATTTTACGATGCGTTTGAGTTTTTTGATTTATTTGTTTGGTTGTTTTAAGATTGTTCTTTGTTTTTGCTTTTATAAAAGTTGGAAACTTGTTTGTTTTTCTTTAAAAGTTGTGTATAATCGAGTTAGGAATAACAGACGTGTTAGACGCAAGTCTAATGCATGGCCCAGTTGAAGGGACGCGTCTCGAGAACACAAAAACACTCGAGTATTTAGATAACCGAGACGTCCCTTTAGCTTTACATTTATTACAAACGTCAGACGCCGCCTGACATCAGCCACTAACCCTCTCTCAGTCTATAAAAGGACCCAACGATTCAAAGTTTTCTTCTTCTTCATTTTCACTCTCGAGCTCTTTGAAACAAAAGAAAGAAAAAAAAAACTTCTCTGTCTCCCTCGCTTCCGATTCGCTCGAGCTTCTCCGACCACAATGTCGTCCGCCTGAGATAGCCAAAACCAAACCATGAGCTTTGGGAACGACTCACCGATAGGTTCTTTTTCCTCATCCTCTGTGTCGATTTCACCTCTCCCGAGCCCTAGAAAAACCACCAAAACCCTCACCCAAACCAAACCTACACAAGGCGGAGCCACCTCTTCCCAGCGGCCACCTATTTCGAAACCTTCCACAGTCCCCACGAAACTCCCTTACAAAGCCTCCAAATCCATCGTTACCCCTCCGGCCAAGATCCCTCAACCTAAACCTAAAACCCCTCAACCAAAACCCAAAACTACCCCCAAGCCAAGGGCCAAAACACCTGCAAAACCAAGGACGCGTCCATCATCTATGGACGCCTCCAAACCCTACACCAAGCCTGCCCCACCACCAGTCATCCCTAACATCACTATAGTAGGTGCAACGCATAATCCACTCCCAGCCTACATCCACAACGCACCGTCACCAGCTGTGCGTCCACCACTTCCACTTTCTATTGAGCCCTTGGCCACCATTTATCCAGTAGAATCAGATGCGTCGAGCCAACCACCTCATTCGCCCATCCTCATATCTTCCTCTGGGATGCCTCATACCCAGTGGGTACCCCTCCATTTACTCCACCCATACCACCCTCTGACAGTCCTGCGTCAGAGCGCAATCTTGAAGAGTTTGTAGCATTGGCTCGACTGGACGAGCAAGAGGTTTTTGGTGCGATCTTGGCGTCCCTCAATCAAAGTCAAGAGGAAGAGCAGGTGATGTGTTTAAACCCACCTAACGCATCACTTGAGTTAGAAAAAGCGGAGTGGTATGCTATGATGCTTGAAAAGGAATTAAAAGAAGAAGAAAGGGAAGAAGAAAATAGAGAAGGGAGAATTGGCCCTAACGCGTCTCAACCACACCCATCCGACACGAATGAAGGGCCTTTAAAATCAAAAAGAGTAACAAGAAAAAGAAAATTGATGTTAGAGGAAGAAGAAGATGAGAAATCTGCATCCGGACCTGAGGGTGCAACACATGAAAACAGCTCAAGGCACAACGTACTAGAGCAGGAATTGGAAGACTACCAGCCCGCAAGGCAAGGGCAAAGCAAGACGGATCTCCAAAAAGAATTAGAGAATGAACTGAAAGAACTGACAAGGGAAGCAAAAGAGCATGCGGCAGGAAAACGCAAGGTAACCGACGCGTTACCTAAGAAGACCTAGGGAAGAAAGCGTCAATTTAGTGACATACTCGTAGAAAAGGGCTTCTTTCCCAAATGCCACCCACTGCCATTTTACATAACTGAAACAATAAACGCATTATGGTGGAATCAGTTTTGCGTTGGGCACACTCGTATTTGGCCCAACCTCATCCGCATGTTCTATAATAGTGAGTTTGATATGGAGAAGAACACAGCTTTTGTTGATGAGGTGTTAGTACGTTTCTCAGCTGAAAAAATAAATGAAGTGTTCCACATTGACAGTAATCCGGACGCGAAAGAAAATCACATCTTAGAGCCGCCTACGCCAAGCCAATTAGAATATGCGTTAAGGACGGTAGCCAAACCTGGAAGTAAATGGCAAACATCGAGAAACGGGGCAAAAATGTTAGCTTCCAAGAATTTAACTCCAGACGCGAATTTGTGGTATTACTTAATCAAACAGAGCATCATGCCTACAACGCATGATGAGACATTATCAAAGGAACGCGTCCTGACTACCTATTGCATCATGCAGTGCATCCCTTTGGACGTTGGAAGAATTATAAGGGATCAGATCAAAGCCATCAAGACTAAGCCACGAGGGCAACTCTACTTTCCATGACTGATCTGGGCACTATGCGAATGCGGGGGCATCCCTCTGGGGGATGATCATGAAGATATCGATGGCTTGATAGACATAAAGTTAGTGAGGCGTCTACATCGCGGTTTGTCGCATCAACCTACCTTACCTGCCAAGGAAGTGGCAATCAAGCCTCGATCATCCAAACACGCCCTCAAAAGAAGACGCGTCCAAATTGTTGAACACAACGATGAAACTTTAGAGCATGAAGAACATGAAGCTGAGCTTGAACTTCCGGTTGAAGAAACACAACCACCCCTCAATCTTACTTTCCATAACTCACCATTGGCCCCACTATAAGGGAGTCCTAATCAAACGCACCAAGAACCAACTCATATAGATCAGGTCATCCCTTACTTCCTTCCTTCTCCCCAACCAAGTCCAATTCCCAACTTTGTGCCTCCTCCAATAATTTTTTAGCCAACTGGGTAGGGTCGAACACCGCAGCAAATTTTGAAAAACCAATTGGAAGAAATGAAGAACCAACACCACCTCAACGCAACGCAGACTTAGAAGAGTTGAAAACTTTTATCAGTGATCAGCTCAGACCACTGGCCCCGTCTATCGAAGGTCTTCAGCAACAGAATTGGGTTCTAAGGGATTATCTAAGGCAGCAAACAAGATGGATGCAAAACCAATTTGTTTATACAACGCAATACATCAACCAGGTATTGGTTGGAATGTTTACTCTGCCTCCACTGCCTGCCCATCTTAGAAACCCCTTGCATTTTATGGATGAAGACACTGAGGAAGAATACAGAGATGACGCGCCAGCACAATAGAGTTTTGGGGTTATTTTTGTATTTTGATTTAATTGTTCTTTTGTATCTGCTTTGACTTGCTTGTTTACTTCATGTGAAATTATGAAAATGAATGAGAAATTCCTATCATTTTGTTCCTCGCGTTTGACCTTGGCATACTTGATTTTTGTTCTTTAGATATTTTCTAAGTCTTGTGCTCTGCCTGACCTCAATGATATCAACTATATGAAATCTATAAGTTTAAAGTAGGCATTAGGAAAATCAACAAGGCCTGAACTTCTCTAAAAAGGTTATGTTTACCTTCTAACGCATGCAAGCTTTAAGTCTTAAACTCCTTTCAGAATCTCAAAGCCTTTTTGAAATTTTTTTTCTCTTTTAGCAATGAGAATTTAGCTCGTCTCCAAATTTGGGGATGAGAAAAATCCGAGTTAAGACGCATCAAACGAATACATCATAAAGAAAAGGGGACAAAATAAGAAAAATTTTAAACGCGACTCCTCTGTCCTTATTTCAAAATAAAAACCTTAAAATGGCATGAATTTAGCTGGAACAGGTACTTAGTCGTAGTTGGATGCTCGCATGACACCCATGGGGGCAAGCCAAAACGAAGATAAGTCTCCTAAACCAACGCGTCCCATATAACTCCTCTATCTATTCTGGAAAAAAAAAATTATATCTTCAAAAGCATGAATATTAGATATGAGTTTAATTGTGAAGGGTTCTCACCCGTAGTTAGATGCTCACATGACACCCGTGGGGGCAAGCCAAAACGAAAGTGGGATACCTGGAACAACGCATGAGTAAAATAAAAAGTCATAATTGTTTTTTTCTTTTTATCCGACATTTATCTTAAAAAATGCATCTAACGCATTGCTGGTTTAGAAAAAACGAGAATGTTTTTAGAAATGAAAGGAGTTGTGATAAAAGACCTGTTGCACCTGAAACTAAACATTAGCCCTTGATTTGAACTTAATAGCCAAGAAATGCTTTTTCCGTCACGAATCTCTCATCAATAGAAGTTTACTGACTGCATTTGTTCCTATCCGACTAGTAGGAATGACAAGAACAAGAACTATTAGCTACCCAGCTCTTGGCTTGGTAATGCATTCGGTTCCAGCAGTTAAACACTTTCTTTGGCAGATGAGTTCCTCTCGATTCCAGCCCGTGGGGCAGTCTATTTTGTTGCCCTTCCAATCAAAATAGTAGGAGGGCCCTCACACCCCGTTCCAACAAGCTAGGGGAAATTATTCGATCAGTTAAGATAGTTGTCAAGTTAGCTTTACGCAAGCCAGTGACACCATTTCAAAGAAGGAATCTTTTTCTATATAGGATATGGTTACCAGTGATCCAGTTTCGGGTATGTTTTCCTTATAGCATAGCCGGTTTAAGTTGGACTTTCTTCTGCCAGCGCTGGAATTGTCTGTTTCGGTATTCACTCTTGTAAATGATCGCAAACGCTCATCTGTCTACGACCCTTCTTTCTTTTATTCATATTCAATATCCCAGTTATCTTTTTAGCGAATATCTCCCGTGCTTGGTTAATCGATTGAAGTGCAGGTGCTTCAGCTGGCGGGCGGATGGGGAATGTTCGAGATACTTCGATTCAGCAACTTTTTAGGAGTTGGTTTTGGCTTGCCCCTTTCTCTAATAAGAAGGTATCTTTATGCCAAAGATCCTTCCTTCAGCTGGTGCGCAGGAGCACACTTTCGTTTTCCCCAACCCTCGAAGAAAGGAAAGAGCGAGATGGTTGTTTTTGTTGTTCCCGCGAATCGGGAGTGATTGTGCTCTAAGGGAAATGTGAGACTGATCTCAAGAATTTCTCAGTCCCTCTAGTCGGGTGGGCACCGGCAGTTAAAAGAACTGCTCGAAAGCTTGACGAACAAGCGAAAAAAGAAAGCCCTAACTATTTATTTGAGAAAAGAGTCAAACTGAGTTATATTTTCCAAACTCTTATCTCAAGCTTATGACTGAATATGATGAGAGGCAAACTCTGCACATTTAAGACAAAGGAGATAATGAAGAATTATTTTGGAATGCTTGAGGACAAGCATTGTTCAAATTTGGGGGTAGTGATAACTTGTAGAAATACAAGTTATTTTTGCTCTTAAGATTGGAACAACTAAGGTTTTTAAGATTCTCCTCATTTTCGGAAGAAACGCATGGATTTATTCAAACATTAGCAAACTCATGCAAAAGAAGTTTTATTACTAAATATCGCGGCACTAACGCATTGTATTGCAGGATTTCAATGCAAGGATTAACACTAACGCATTAGACAAGTGCCGCAGGAAAAGCTTTAACGCATGGGCCATGCATCGGAGGGAGTTCAACGCAGAGAAGATTCATTACTCTAGGCTGATTGTCACATCACCACTTGCAAGTATGGGCACCTGTAGCAGGCAATGTTTGAAAAGCTTCCACGCAGCAGGTGGCGTCTGAAAAGCTTCCACGTAGCAAGCGGCGTCTGAAAAGCTTCCGAGAGTCAGGCAGCTAATCAGAGCATGGATTTTAATGCTGACCAGGACATGGGCTTTAATGCTGCCCATTCACCAAGTGGACGTGACCAACTTCTATAAATAGATGAAGTCCCTCTAGAGTTAAGAAGTTCAAAAATTATAAAAATCCTTACTCTCTGTATATTGTAGTAATAATTCTAGTTCTATAGAGGCTGTGCTGTAGTACTAGATGATCAGAAGGGTTGAGAACCGCCACCACCACTGGTCAAGGAGCGGAGGAAGCTAATCTTGAGAAAGACACTTCATCCAATTCCTAAACAAGTGATTGTACACAACGAGATTTTGTATTCTTTGGCTTGACTCAGTTTCCTTCTTCTCATTTATCACTTTCATTCCATTTGATTAAATATTGCTTTTATAAAGACTCTCTGTATCTTTATAAAATTCATATGTTTGATCCATCATACTTGCCATTGTTTATTTCTTGTTTATGTTGAATGCATTAATACTTTATGCACAACTTCATTCTAAAGCTCAAGCCAACTTGACAAATTGGTAAAAGCATCTTTAACTTAGATTGTTCGAAAGAATAACTAAGTTGCATCAAGTAGGACGCCTAGTACAACTAGAGATAGACTTACTGGTGTTTATTGCATTTTGTCTTAGACGCATGCATCCTAGAGATAGGCTTTGTATGTTGTTCGCATTGAGAAATGTTGAATGAAGTCTGACGCATAAACAAAAGATAAGCAAACCATCCCATCTCATTCATATCACATCCTAGTTATGTACACTCGTCTTAGACCGATGCATCCATTTACATTAAATTCCATTCTCACATGATCCATCACTAACTACTCAACTCTTTTTCATCTCTTGCATAGGCACAGCAATTTAGTGTAAATAACACATTTCTCACATTTATTTAGAAAAACCCCTACATCAGATACAACGCAAGGTCTGCGTTTGGTTAATTGAATCCCTGAGTTCGACCTTGGACTTACCAGGAACCTAAATTAGATTTATACTTGGGTCCGGTTTAGGAAAACTTGAACGTCATTAGAAGAAGTTGTGTGTGTTCTGTGCATATATCTAATGCTCAACGTGTTACAATTATTTAAACGCATCGAAGTATAAACGCATCACTTATACTTGGAACTTATTTCTCCAATTTATTTTATACAATATACTCCTAGAGCAAATCACGATAGCAACGAACAGTTACACTTACAAGAAATGTTAAGCGAGTTTAACAATTTCTGGGTCGAACAATGGTGGCTGATAGTTACAGTAAAAAGGAGTTGTTCTATCTGTTGCTTGAGATTGTCTCAATCCAGTGAAGGGAACACCTGATCATCCTACGGTGGCTTTTGTCCTGTCTCACTGAAACATCATTGCATAGTAGATGTTTCTTAGGGTGCATTAGATTATTTTTCTAAAATTGATTGCTTTTTCTAATTGGTTTAATGTAAATAGACTAACATATATAATTTGTAAGGTTTCAGCAAACTTATTCATAATGACTTCCGCAATACATAATTTACTCATTGCTGATAAATTAACGTGCGAAATTTACACGTCTCGGAAAAATACGATCAACACAATCCTATAAAAGAGTACTATAACATGCGACGGAATAAATCAGAATCAATAAGCACTCTAACTACTCTTAATTTAAGTTTTAAACCTGTTATTCAAGTGATATTCATAAAGGGTTTGAAGCAAACATTACCTTTGAAGATTAATCCACGAATTCAGGAGCAATACTCCAAGATTGAACTTGAAACTTCAATAAGACCACCACCAAAATCTTCTCTACAAAGTCCAAGAAGGAATATGTGATAGAAACACTCAAATCTAGCTGAGTTGGAGAGGAACTTTGGTGGGTTTGTGAGGGTTTTCAAAATTCTAGCACTTCAATCAATTTTTCCAACCTATCTCTCTCAAATCTATGCATGAAGACTCATTATATAACATATTTTCATACAATGAGAGTGACTTGCATGGAGGACAACTCCTACTTGGAGCTAATTAGAATTTGGAGGTGGAATTGGGTGACAAACCACTCAAGAAATGGTTAGTGGATTTTTCCCAAAAATTGGAAAAATCCACTAACCCTAAAATCAATTTCAATTTTAAAACTAAAATTGATTTTATGATTAAATAAAACTATTTTATTTAATAATTAGTTTTATATAATTCATTCAAAATTAATAATTGATAAAACTAATTTCAATTTTTTTAATTAAACCTATTTAATTAAAAAATTTTAATTAATATCTTAATATTAAAATAATAAAATACTAATTCCACCAATATGATTCATTTTCATATTTAAATCATAATTTAAATATTAATTGATTCTCTAATTTCATTTAATTTCAACTAGATTAAACGTTTCTAATTGTATCAAATACAGTCAATTGAAAACCATAAAAATTGAATTTGAACATTTCAAATTCATAACCAAAATTCCAAAATTCATCCAATTAATACTCAATTTTCTATTCCAATTTATGAGTCAGTAGAGAGACCTAATGAACCTACAGATCATGAGCTCCAAAGATTTGTAATTTAGTCAATTAAACTCTTTAAACCGAATTAATTACTATTTGTTAACTATCAAGACATACCACTATAGCTCAATAGTTGTATTCTTCTCACTGTAGATATATTTCTGTCCATTTCGACCATAATCAGTAAATCGATCCTTCACAGATTGTTCGAATTTATAGCTAGGTCAAAATTACCGTTTTACCCCTGTAAATACATCTTGTACCTTTAGCTCCCACTGACCCTCTATTGAACAATTGATTTGTAATATTTTTTATAAATCATATCTCTCTCTACTAATAGAGGGCAGGGCCCCGTTGTTCAAGACTAGGCATCAATACTTAAAAGAACAACCTATATGCTAACCTTAAGTCGGGTAGGAGTAAATTTCATCTTGCATAGCTATGTTCCCAGCTATCTACCTGATCTTATCCCTAAAATGGAAGGCTTATTGAGCTGTTTTGTTGGACCACTCTCACCTATGCAGATCAAAGGATAATCCTAAAATAAACAGGAGTTTATAGTTAGATCAGGATTAAGAGCATGTTACCTAGATCATTTTAGTTTCATATAGTTAGTTTTAACAGTAAACGGTCTGTATAAAGAATAGTGACTATTTCGAGGTCCAGTCTTATGCAAACTCATTGCATAGGATGCCCCCACTCACATGTCTCTACATGAATGATTTGTGGATCACATCATTTGTATCAATATACAAAATGGGCCGCATCCAATAGTGTTACCAGGATGAAATACCCAACCTCATCCATATACTTATAGACCATTTAGGCTATATACTATAATTTCATCCTGTTTATCTCACCACATAAAGTTAAAGTGTTCATACTATAGCCATGGATTTGTTTATTGGATTTTCATTATAGAATGCAATATTAATGACTTTATTGAATAATATACTCAATAATATTTTATTGATAAATAGAATGTTTAACACAATTTACGAATTGCGAGTTCTAGGATATTCCTAACATCCTAATCATCAATGACCCCGTTTTGTCCTAATAGAGGACTGTCCTTCCATTCCAACTCCAAATGCTACTCGAAATGTTCAAAAAACTTACGAGGGCAAATGAGAAGGCCCGAGCATATATCTTGGCAAGTCTTTCTGAAGTCTTGGCCAAGAAGCATGAGCCCATACTCACAGCCCGTGAGATTATGGATTCCCTGAGGGGAATTTTTGAACAACCGTCCACACAGCTCAGGCATGACGCTGTCAAACACCTCTTCAATGCTCATATGCAAGAAGGGGCATCTGTTAGAGAACATGTTCTCAACAAGATGGATCACTTCAACGTAGCGGAGATGAATAGATCCATCATTGATGAAGCCAATTAGGTTAACTTTATTCTGGAATCTTTACCTAAAAGTTTCCTATAGTTCCGTAGCAATGTTGTTATGAACAGGATTGACTACAACCTGACCACCTTACTCAACAAGCTACAGACCTTCTTGTTCTTGATGAAAATCAAGGAACAGAAGGGTGAAGCAAATGTTGCTTCATCCTCTAAGTAGTTCTTCAGAGGTTCGACCTCTAGAACAAAGTCTGTAACTTCTTCTTCCAGCACCAAAAAGTGGAAGAAGAAAAAAGGTGAAAAGGGAAAAGCTAACCCATCATCACCAAAAGGGCAAGAATGCCAAGGTTGCAAAGAGAATTTATTTCCATTGCTACCAAAAGGGACATAGGAAGGGGACTGTTCTAAATACTTGGTAGAAAAGAAGAAAGTCAAGCAAGGTAAATATGATTTACTTGACTTGGAAACCTGTTTAGTAGAGAATGATGATTTGGCCTGGATAATTGATTCAGACGTTATTAACCACGTTTGTTCTTCATTTCAAGGAATTAGTTCTTGGCGGCAACTGGAAGCTGGGGAAATGACGTGTAGGTTGGAACTGGGCACATCGTCTCAACTATGGTAGTGGGAAATCTCCAACTGACTTTACAAAATAAATATATTTTACTAGATAATGTATATGTAGTTCCTGGTTAGAAGAGGAACTTAATTTCTGTAAAGTGTTCGTTAGAAAAATTATATTGTATTCATTTCTCGATAAATAAAGTGTTTATTTCAAGGAATGGTGTTAATATTTGTTTTGCAAAGTTGGAAAATAATATTTATGTGCTACGACTGTTAGCAACAACAGCCCTCTTACACTAAAATATTTAAAACTGTGGTAACTCAAAATAAAAGACTTAGAATTTCTCCTAAAGAAAATGCTCAACTTTTGCACCTAAGATTAGGACACATCAATCCCAATAGGATTGAGAGATTGGTGAAGAATGGACTTCTAAGCGAGTTAGAAGAAAATTCTTTACCGATGTGTGAGTCATGCTTTAAAGGTAAAATGACTAAAAGATCTTTTACTAGAAAAGATCACAGGGCCAAAGACCCTTAAAGCTAGTACATTCAGATCTCTATGGTCCAATAAATGTAAAAGCAAGAGGAGAGTTTGAATATTTCATCACCTTTACTGATGATTATTCAAGATATGAGTACGTTTGTTAATACAACATAAGTCTAAATCCTTTGAAAAGTTCAAAGAATTTAAGGTAGAAGTTGAAAATTCATTAAATAGAACAATTAAGACATTTCGATCTGATCGAGGTGGAGAGTTTTTTAATCTTATATTCCAGAACTATTTGATAGAGCATGAAGTTGTATCCCAACTCTCAGTACCTGGTACACCTTAGCAGAATGGTGTATCAGAAAGGAGAAGTCAAACCCTGTTGGACATGGTTTGGTCCATGATAAGATACACTTCCTTACCTGGTTTGTTTTGGGGTTTTGTAGTATAGACTATAGCGTATATTTTGAATTTTGTTTCGTCCAAGTGTGTTATTAGAACACCTTTGGATTTATGGAATGGCCATAAAGCTAGTTTACATCATTTTAGAATCTGAGGTTGCCCAACACATGTGTTTAAGGCAAATCCTAAGAAACTCGAACCTCATTCAAAACTGTGCCTATTTGTATGCTACACCAAAGAAACAAGAGGTCGTTACTTCTTCGACCCTAAGAAAAATAAAGTGTTTGTGTCGACAAACAATATTTTTCTGAATAAGACCATATAAGGGAGTACATGCCCCGCAGTAAAATTGTGTTGAGTGAAATTTCCAAAGAAACTACTAAAACTTCAACAAGAGTTGTTGAAGAACCCAACACCTCAACAAGAGTTGTTAAAGTTGGATCATCTAGTAGGTCAAACCCACCTCAAGTGTTAAGGGACCCTTGACGTAGTGGGAGTGTTACAAACTCGCCTGTCCATTATATGGGTTTAATAGAAATCATAGCTATGGTAGCTGATGGAGATGTTGAGGATCATTGTCTTACAATAAGGCAATGGAGGATGTTGACAAAGATGAGTGGATCAAAGCTATGGATCTCGAAATGAAGTCGATGTACTTCAATTCAATTTGGGATCTTGTAGATTAACCTAATGGGGTTAAACCTATAGGTTGCAAATGCATCTACAAGAGAAAATGATGTGTTGATGGGAAGATGCAAACTTTAAAGGCTAGATTAGTGGCAAAAGGTTATACCCAAGTTGTGGAAGTCGACTATGAGGAGAATTTCTTACATGTTGCCATGTTAAAGTCTATCCGGATCCTCCTATCCATTGTCTCATATTATGACTATGAGATTTAGAAAATGGACGTTGATAACTTGTAAAAATACAAGTTATTTTGCCTTTTTTATCTTAAAAAAAATAAGAAAAAGCTTTGAAAATGCGAAAATTTGCTAAGAAAATTCATAGAAATAATTACAGTTTATGATCACACACACTCGATGCCTAATTCGTCTATTTTAAAGCTAAAATCACTTTGTTTAAGTATAGAATGTCTGCTGAAGCGATCAAATGAGGATTCTCAATGCTTACACATGATCGCATAGCTAGATGAGTCGGTGACTCCAAGCGATGAGACATGACGTGACACTTGGGCAGTGAAGGTCAAATCAAAGATTGAGTTGGTGGCTGATAAGAAAGTTTTGTTGCTGAGCCAATGAACTTCTAACGCACAGTAGACGGCGTATCAGGGTATGAAATTTAATGCACCTTATCAACACAATCATAAGCAAGAGAATAAAATCTATCCTTGTCATCTATAAATAGTCATGAAATCGCCATGCAAGAGGAGAACTTTTGGAAGAAGAATCAAGAATAGAAAATTTTCTGTCAAAGAAGCCCTTTCTCTTACATCCATTCAAAAATCTTAGTGAGAGCTTCGGTTTCATGTGGAAGTAGAAGAGGTACTTCATCTTTCAATACTTGCAGTGAAGCAGTCATTGAGGAAGCCAGGGGAAATAAGAAATTGTGCACCACGGCTTGACTCTCTATCCTTATTCTTTATCTTAAGTGTATTTGTATTGTTTAAGCATTGCAAGGACTTATTTCTTTAATATGAATACATACATATTCATTTCAATTTTCGTCCATACTTTCTTTATTCATTATGAGCAGCTAAATCGTTCATGGGTTGAGAAGTATCTAGCTAACATGAACCAAGAAATATTTAAATCGTGCATTTTACTTGTTTTATGTATACCTTATGAAACACTTGGATAACTCGAAAGATTACCCTAAGTAGATTAAATCTCATTTTGAGAGGATTAGAGATTTAGAACTCATAAAACAAGAAGAGAGTTTCCTTAGAAATAAGTAACATCTTTTTCATTACACACTCATCGCCTGCATCCTAGAAATAGAATAGTGTAGTCGTGACACTGAGAAATGTAAGTTCTAATCTTGAGTGCATCGCTTGAACGTATGATTTATATATTTACTTAGGAATTGTTAGCGAATATTCTTCTCAAACTTGTCATCACATATCTACATTTCACACTCATTGCATATACTGTTTCACTCAAAGTATAAACCCCATCGCACATAACTTAGTGTTTGAGTAATATCAAAAATCAATCTGATGTGTCAAGATCAAAGCATTAGACTTCATTGCATACTTGTAAAGCAATCCCTGAGTTTGACCCTGGGCTCACCAGATCTCTAGTTAAGCTTGCACTTGGGTTTAGTTTGATAAAATAGTGTATTATAGCCTCACAATTAATATTCATTTCATCGTATGGTATGATTGCATCAGACGTCAAGACTGCCCTTTTGAATGGCAATCTTGAGAAGCCCATTTATATGGAGCAGTCTGAGAGATTCATAACCCAAGGTCAAAAGCAAAAGGTTTGTAGGCTTATTCGGTCTATTTATGGACTAAAGCAGGCTTCTCGGTCTTGGAACATAAGATTTGATACTTCGGTCAAATCTTATGCCTTTGATCAGAATACTGATGAACCTTATGTATACAAAAGAATCATCAACAGTTCAGTAGCTTTCCTAGTGTTATATGTAGACGATATCCTACTCATTGGGAATGATGTAGGTCTACTAACTAAAGTTAAGAACTAGCTAGCGATCCAATTCCAAATGAAAGACTTGGGAGAGACTCAATTTTTTCTAGGAATTCAAATCTAACGAAATGCTAGCAATATCTCAAGCATCGTATATTAAAAAAATGCTTGTCAAGTATTCGATGCAGAACTCTAGGAGAGGTTTACTACCTTTCAGGCATAGAGTTATATTGTCTAAGGAACCGTGTCCTGAGACACCTCAAGAGTTTGAGGAAATGAGACGGATCCCCTATGCATTGGTTGTTAGCAACTTGATGTATGCGATGTTATGTACTAGACTTGACATCTGCTATGCAGTAAGGATAGTCAATAGATATCAGTCAAATATAGGAAATTATCATGGGATCACTGTAAAGAATGTCCTCAAATATCTAAGGATAACGAGGGGCCACATGCTCATCTATGGTTCTAAGGATCTAATCCTTACAAGATACACAGACTCTGATTTCCAAACTGATAAGGATTCTAGGAAATCTATATCAGGATCAGTGTTCACCCTTAACGGCAGGGGCAATAATCTGGAGGAGCACTAAGCAACGGTGCATTGCTGACTCCACCATGGAGGCTGAGTATGTAGCGGCTTATGAAGCAGCTAAGGAAGCTGTTTGGCTTAAGAAATTCTTGACTGATCTGGAAGTCGCTCCAAACATGTCAAAGCCCATCACACGTTATTATGATAATAGTGGTGTTGTGGCTAATTTCCGAGAGTCTAGGAGTCACAAGCGCAGGAAGCACATAGAGCAAAAGTATCATCTCATCCAAGATATTGTGCATCGAAGGGACGTGATCATCATGCAGATAGCTTCGGAGCACAACATTGCTTATCCATTTACAAAGGCCCTACGACTAAGGTATCTGAGGGTCACCTGTAGAGTATAGGTCTATGGGACAGACCACTTTTAGACTAGGGCAAGTAGGAGATTTGTATTTGGTGTGTTATGCCCTAGTTTATTGTTTGTGTACTTTGTTTATTAGTTTACTTATACATTGAACACCTCATTAGCTTTAGGTCAAGTGGGAGATTGTTAAGGTTGATGCCCTAAATCTCGTAGGGTCCTATAGTTTGTAATTGTAATGTACAAACATCTTATTTATTTAATAAAATATATTATGCTTTATTTAAATTTTAGTTGCATTAACCATAAACCAATAAACTAAGATCCAAAGTTATCTTGTAGCTTAAACATGTATGTAGAGACATACGGGTGGATCATGTTTAACTGATAACCCAAATGGTCTGTAGTAGATAGATAAGGTTGGATACCTTATCCTAGTGACACAACGAGTATGGCATGCTTTGTAGATGATACTGTTGTTGTAAAGTACTACAAATAATCTGATCCTGATTATTCATGTGGAGATATGTGGGTGGGGATATTCCATACAAAGGAGTTTGTATAAAACCGGACCACGAAATGACTAGTCTCATTATATAAACGTCATTCATGATAGAGACTTACGTTTCACCAGGATGACCATAGGTGACATGACCTAAATCCTGAGTGAGTTGTGAATTCCTGCTTATAAAGGCGGTTCTTTGATTTGTATGGGTGAAATGGGCAGATCTCCGACTCAACAAGCCCACCATTTTGGGGATTCGTCTGATTGGGGAGCTGGGAACATAACTACACAAGATGGAATTCACTTCTTCCTCAAGGTAGAAGAAAGTAGATAAAATGCTCCCTTAAGGGCTGATTCCGGGGCTTGAATAATGGCACCACACCCTCTCCTGATCTGAGAGGAGTCTAGTCATAGTTAGACTATGATTTATTGTTCATTAAAGGGATCGGTGGAACTTAAGGAGTTAAATGTAACTATAGGGGCAAAACGATAATTTTGGCCCAACTGTACTTACGAGCAATTTGTGAAGGGGTATCGCACTGTTGACTGGTTATATCCAATGGACATAGAAATATATCTATAATGTGAAGAGTGCAGTTGTCAGTCTTTAGTGGATTGCCTGATAGTTAATGAATGTTAAATAATTTAATTAAAGAGTTTAATTAATTATTCAAGTACCATTGGAGCTTCAATCTACAGGTCCATGAAGTCCCCTCTGTAGCTCAACAGGGATTAAATGAGAATCAATTTTGGATTAATTTGAATTGTTCAAATTAATTGATATAATTAATTCTACTTAAATATATATGATATAATTACTATAATGTATTTGATACATTATTTGAGAGGAAATAAATATTTGAATTTGATTCAAATACTAATTATGTGAATTGGATTCATATAATTAAGTTTAATATTAATAGGATTTATATTAAATATCATGCATTATTGAGAGAATGAAAACTATAGGTTACATTGTATTTGATACAATATTAAACTATAGGTTATGTGTTATATTAGATAAAACATATAGTTTAATATATATTATATGATAAGGCAGTTATCATATATTTATATGTTAAATTATTTTAATTTATTTTGAAAATAGTTTTGGGAGGGGGTTGTAACTCCCTTTCCTTTATTTCTCTCTATAGACTTACACAATTCCAAAAAGAGAGAGAAGTTTTTTCTCTAGAAAAACAGTTTTTCCTCTCAATCACTTCCTCTCTTCTAAAAACCTAAGAGCCATAAGTACTTAGTGATTCTCATCCCATTAGAGAATACAGGAGGCTCTTTTCATGGTGGTGACCATTTGGATCGAATTTGTTTGTGACAAATCCAAAGAAAGGAAATGCATGAAGAAGGGTTCTTCAAACGTAAGTTTTTTCTCATTCTAATTCTCTCATTTCCTTTTTGTTTGCATGCTGTAATTTATTATTATGCATAACATTTTTACTCTATAATTTTGATTCTATGAAAATAAATTCTAGATCGATCTCCACACTTCTGCACAAGGACCTTTAAAGGTTCCTTCACATGTGATCCACATGATTAGGATTAACAACCACCTCTCATATATATATATCCTCCACATCAATGTCGACATTAGAATCCATTGACATGTTTACATCATATACAGACCCATCATTAACAGTCACGTCATATATATCCACATATTCCCTATTCAACAAACTATCCATATCGTCATCCAATTCTAATGGGCATACATTATCATTTTGGACTTAACGACCGGACATCATTCAAACCCATATTGTATTCTGAAATAAAATCAATATGAGGCAGAAATAAGGTAATATTTTGTGCCATTTGAACTGGAAATATCGGTATCGTACTTCTAGATTTATGGATTACTACTGGTTACGACACTAAAAAAGCCATTTGAGACATATCATCATCGTTTAAGAAAAAATGAAGCTTTTCTTGATTACTGATCACAAGCAGATACATGCAGCCTAATATTGTACAAAGAAACATCTTATAACCAAATCAAACTTAACAAAATTTATCCCACTAAATCTATACATTTTCTATAAAAACTCCCCATACGTTATTCCAACATTTATAATCAAATCTTTCAACTAACCCTCTACATATTCTTTCTCATTCTCTTTCTATTTGCCCCCAAAACAAACAAATATATGAGGCATCTCAAAAAAATTCATACATATGTACAAAAAAATAACTAAAATCATATAAAATCTCGGGAGATAATACGTAATCTCGATGAACAAATATCAATATCTCACCCGAGAGTTTAAGCCCTCGTGTAAATCTCAGGGTAAATATAATAAATCTTGACCGAGATGATTGAACTGCCACCGAGAGATTACATAAACGACCACGTAAACTATAATTATTGGGCTCAATAGCATGTAATTAACAATCCAAAACATATTTATAAAAGACAATATCTATACTCTGTTTTCTTTATTTTTTATTAAGAGATGGGTTGTGAGAGCTGTGTGAGTTTCAAGAATTCCAAAAACTTGTGAAAAAAATTTTAGACCTAATACTTATAGAGCACACCAAACGTTGGATTTCTCAAACAATAATATTATAATAACATAATATTGTTATTACATAGGACATATTCGTAAAATTAATTTTCGATTAATGATTATGTACACATGGACAATTGTTTACTATCAAAATTTAACTAAATCTCAAGGCCAGTCTCATCAAAAATGGCCCGAAATATACTCTTTTAATAAGTTTTCAAAAATAGTGCTAAATTTGTGATGTAAAAATTAAGAAGGGTTATTTTATACAATTTCTAGTGAAATTTGTACTGATGACCCATTTTTTGGGCCCAAAATGTCAAATGACCCATTTTTAAAAAATAATGTCAATTGACCCTCTGTTGATATTATCGTCATACCAAATTATGTAAATTGCCCTCACCTCTTTGTCTTCTTACCCTTTTACTGAAAACCAACTAAAACTAAAAACTCTTCAAGCGTAATGGCTTCGTATCGCTCAGGAGTCCAGACGGTTTCGTTGCATTTTAAAATCCATCATTTCGGCTTGCAAAATATTCCACTGCCGCCGAAAAATTGAATCTGATCGATAAGTGATTTCAATCTATGCCTGAAAATGTCTTAAACTGATCGGTAATGGGAAAAGGGTGGGTCGTTCTCGGTTTAGAAATACTACGAACCTATGCTCTTTTGTTTTTTTATTTTGGTTTTTTGTTTTCGATGTGTTCTTAGGTATAAGACAAGTAAAAAGAGAGAATGTGAGCGAGATAAGTAAGAGTGAAATTGGTGAGAGCGACACCAAAAATGGTGGGTCGTTCTAGGGTTTTGAAATACAGTGAAACTATGGTTTTTTTTTTGTTCTTTTTTTTTGTTTTCAATGTGTTCTGAGGTTGAAGACGAGTAAAAAGAGAGAATTTGAGTGAGATAAGTGAGAGTGAATTTGGCGAAAGCCATACTAGAAAGAGCGACACTAGTGAGAGCGATACCAACGAGAGCGATACCAAAGAGAGTGACATTAGAGAGAGTGATACTAGCAAGAACGATATCAGAGAGAGAGAGACACCAGAGAGAATGATACTAGAGGGAGCGATACAAGAGAGAGCAACACTAACGAGACAATGCCCAGCGAGAGTGGTTCTAGCGAGACTTAAACAAAATGTTTTTTTTACAATTTTTTTCTAAAGGAATTTACTTATTGAATCTTTATTTCATGCAGGAATGATTTAAGATGTCAACACGTTTCAGAATACTTGTAGTCGACCGATTTCCCGGTCAAGTAACGAGCTTGGCCCACATTGCTAATGCGAACAAGACTATGAAGGAGAAGCTTACCCCACGACAGTTAGAGATGTTTAAGAGAATAGTTTTTGGGCGATTTGTAAACATTGACATGGTGCTCAACAACCCAATTATCCATCATATATGGTTGAGAGAAGTGAAAAGCATGAGATCTGACTCAATGAGATTCTCTATTGGTGGAAAGGTTATCACTTTTTCAAAGGATGATTTTTGTTGATGACTAGTTGGTGTCGATCCCCTACGCGAGTTGATCAGAATGAGCAGTCCTCATATGAACTTGCAATCAAGTATTTTGGTAATCGAGTGACGAAGGGTACCTTACATATCAATTTACTAGAAGAAAAATACAAGGAGTTAGAGTTTGATGACGAGGATGATGTGAAGATCACGTTAGTGTACTACACGGAGGTTGCGATGATGGGAAAGAATAAGCAGAAAGGTGTAGTGGACCTTAAACGTTTTAAGGACATTTAGAACATAGAATACTACAACAATATAAACTAGGGTACCATTATTTGGGAGAGGACACTCAATGCCCTAAAGGCTGATTGAATGATAAGAGTGGTTTATACAAGAAGAAGGTGAAAGGAAATAAAAATTATATCGTGAAATACTCTTTGTCTGGATTTTCACAAGCATTCCAAGTAAATTTGCTTAACATAATAATCGTGTTGTTTGATTTAACATTATTATTATCCTTAATATATGTTAAATTTTATTTAGGTATAGACATACGAGATCCTAGCAGTAACAACAACTGGGAACATTACGAAGCGAAGGAGCAAGGTGTTTTGCCTCGTATATTATGATGATTATGCTCCCACTCAGTGTCCTTCAAAGTACTCGAGAGAGACATATTCGAGTCTAACAATGTAAGTGTACTCTATGCACAATATGTTTATTTAGTTGTTAAATTAACACTAACCATTTTACTAGGATGTTAATGCAATCAAAGGTTAAAGAGGGTCTTGTCATGACCGGCGCTGAGAAGGAGTTTTAGGATATCCTAGTTGACAGACGACCTATATTCTATCTAGGTGCCAATGATGATAGTGTTAAAAGTGGCAGTAGGTCGAGTAGTAAGGGTAGTTCTGAAAGCGACAGTGATGATCATCATGGAGGTAACAATGATGAACACGAGCATTCTGAGCACGAGGATACTGTATGTGGAAAGGTGGAGGGAGGGACATACACTCTTGGTGATGACATGTTCCATGATGTGGTGGAGGGCATATGCGATGAGGATGAGTTGAACCCACCTGATGTCCATCTTGTGGATTCCTATAGAAAGCGATCTACGGATGAAAAGTTTCCTGAGTGTGCCGTAGGGAGGGAGCCAATCCCAACAATTCTATTTATTCATACCTGTGGAGCATTGACGGCTCACTATTGAGGTTAGATGGCCGTTTATCGAGTTTAGATAGTCGTGTATCCAAGATCGAGGAAAACATGACAGACATGAAAGGACAATTGCCGGCCATCCTGTCACTGCTGCAGTCTATGTGCAAGGTTTACATTTACTATCATTTTATGTTTTTACGTGTTTAGTTTTACGTGTTCGTGAACTCATCATTTTAGTTTACTAATTGAAGGGTTTCACGGTGTTGAGGAGACGAAAATGTCACCCATCCCACATACATGTAACGATGCCACGATGTTGCTCATCCCATCTTGGGATCCCGATACCACTAATGCGACTGCCTCTCATACTCTCATTCTCCCTGTAGAGCCTCAAAATACCACCACTGCACCTACTTCCATTCCATCTCTAGAGCTCGATACCACAACATCACCCACTGACATCCAACCTATAGAGGCTGACGTCCTACATACATAGTCTGACGTGTCTACCTCACCCACTGATATCCCACATCCAAAGGCCAACACGTCTGACTTACTCACCATGCCACATACAGAGGCAGACATGTTTGACATCCCAGAGGCGGACACTTCTAATATTGTTACTACCACGGAAGGATTTACATTGGTGAGTAATTTATTGATCAGTAATCTTTATTTATATTTCATGATTTGAAATTATATTTCTTTATATTTCATGATGAGTAATTTTTTGTTATCTGTTTATATAGGAATCTCGAAGAGCTATTCATAAGAGAAGGTTGATAAATATACACCTCCAGCTCAACTAAAGAAGAAAAGTGTGGATTTTAGGGTACACCTTCCATTTGAAAAGGTTAAGTATCCTCTCCCGGGTGTGCCTACGTCACTATTCAGAGCAATTATCGGGTACAACGTAGCACATGACGTTCCACTTAATAACTTTACAGAAATGATGGGCTGGATCAGAGATGAGAATATCGATAACAAGGTTCGAGAGAATTCCTTTAAGCCACTATTGAAGAATTTTTTCAAGGAATTGATTTAACCAAGTTTGTGGGTTGAGTGTGATGTAAGTTTCCTATTCTTGACTTTTTAACAATTAGATATCTTGTACTTGGACTGACATGCAATTTTGTTGTGCAGACCATAAATACTTTATTTCATTTTATGAAAGAAAAGTTCTATACCCGACCTGACATGTGCATGCACAAGTTCACTATCTTGCCAATTGGAGTAACGGTAAACTTTGATATATTTGATTGTGCAAAGTCATTTTACTATGATATAATACATTGCTTAAGTTCTCATTTTATTTTGCAGAGTCACCTTAATGCTTTAAGAGGTGTATTTAAATGAATAAAGAATAAGTCGAGACTGGAGGCTGCCCTAGTATAGGAGGATGAAGACACGTACAAGGACTATGTCACCGATAAATTCGATGTCAAATGGGCAGATGTGGATTTCATGTATACGGTAATGAACATCAATGAGCACTAGATGGTCTTTGCAATGGAAATTAACAGAGGTCATATATTCGTGTTCAATGCACTTTCGTCATACACACCAATGACGAAGCCGGGGACTTGGCTGGAGCCCTTGACTGTCACAGTACCATCCCTACTTCATTACTATGACGTAGATCGTTCAAAGCTAGACCTATCCACATCCCATTGGAAAATCAACCGACCTATGAATGCCAACATACAGCACGGGTTGCTTGATTGTGGTATCTTTGCAATAAAATTACTAGAACATTTGGTGACTGGTGTTGATCCTTCCATAATCACTCAAGAGAAAATGAGTGAATATATGATGCAGTTAGCATGTCAATTGTGGGCGAACACTCCGTATTTTTTATGTGTATAAAACATGTATTTTTTATTGCATTTTTTATGTATGTAAAACATGTATTTTTTTATGTATGTAAAACATGTATAAAACAATTTTATCAAAGTTCAAAGTTCAAAGTTCAAAGTTCAGTATTATACATTTTATCAAAACATGTATAATTGAGTTATTGCTCTTTTCATTATATCAATGTATATAAAACATTATATCAAAGTTCAAACATTGAGAGAGCTAGATTTTGAGAGAGAGCAAGATTTTGAGAGCGAGCAAGCTTGAGAGAGCGAGATTTCACATTCTGATGGTATTCATGAGTGACATTCTAAGAGTCTATACATAAATTTGTACGGATGAGTGACATTGTGAGAGATTGAGACATACAGAGTGAGTACATAATTGGGTCTATATTTAGACAATCAACCTCGACCAATATTTGAGTCATTTCTACCATTTTCAGTACGTCGCACAGTTATGAGCAGTTTGCTACAGTTTTGGCGGTTATGCCTATAATTCCCACATCTACCACATTTATTTGTTTGCAAAATTCTCCTCTGATGGTATACTTCTCACTCTCCGTCGCCCGACTTGTGCCATAAACTTTAGAGGAATGATAGTCTTTTCTACATATCCAGGAGCTCTCTTCCATTCAAATATGTGCCCGAGTGGATTTATTGGCTCTGCATACGCAGTCATTAGAGAGTCCAGTGTATAAAATCGACTGCAAAGAATCTGAATGGGTATGTTTTATTCCTTGGCGGCCACAATTGCTTGCGAACATGGGATACCAAGTGAGTCGAATTTCTTACACGTGCATTTCTTCGTATGAAGATTCACAATACTGTTCAATTGATTATCTTGCACATGGACCCGATAACAATCAATAGGCTCAACCCGATATCGTCTGCCCTTATCAGTCTCACTTGCCAATCGAGTTTCACAGTAGTCAAAGTGCAATGTCGTTCGAGATGCTCAGTAATTCCTCCGTTCCTAGAACCACGATTGGAGTATTCGTCTAACATGTTTAATAAAGCATACTATGGGCAATAATCGATACTCTTTAGTTAACAAATTGAAACACTCTGCACTTTTGAATGTCATGTTATCATATCTTCATTCTATTTGGTAAACCCCTGCCCACCTTTGAAGACCGATGTCTTTTAGATATTTCGTGACAGCACGTCTCGAAAACTACGAAGTTCGTCCTATTTTGTCTGCAACTCTGTCATGCGAAATACCCTTGTTGCATCTCTGAATATCCCAACAACCATATTGTCCTTAAAGATGTAATAAGATTCTGTTCTATGTGCTACATGCACAATCCATGAAATGTCGTGGAAAAAAATGCACGAATAGCATTGCTGATAGATACCATTCGATCAAACACAAACACCAGATTATCGGGTTCTCAGATACTGCATTTCAAATTCGACATAAACTATTTCCATGATCTATTGGTTTCATTATCCACTATTGCATGTGTTAGTGGGTATAATTGATTATTCTCGTCCATAGAAACTACAACCAACATGTTCCCTTTGTACTTTCCTTTCAAGTGTGACCCATCAACAATTATCACAGGCCGACAACTTGCAAAACCTCTAATATAGAACTCTAATGCCATAAACATATACTTGAAATGCACATCATCTTCAAGTTCAATCTCAAACACGGTACCCGGTTTCTCTATTTTTAACGCTTCCCCGTAAGCATGTAGTATGGAGTATGAGTATTCTGAAGTACCTCTAGTGAGATCAGATGCGGTTTTCCTTGCACGCTACACTTTATCATAACTTATGTGCACGCCATAATCTCTCCCCATATCCTCAACGATATGACAAGGTTCATAAATATGTCCTATGCATGTAAACTTATCTTTAATCAACTGACCAACAGTTGCTTGTCTATGGTCGTGATTCAGAATTCTGATGGAACATGTGTGCGAACGTGAGTACTTTGTGATCTTGAATATACCAGACCCTTCCATTTGCACTATACGAAGGCTCTACTTACAAGTCTCCCCAATACATTTGACAGTGAATAAATATTTGGTTGACTTTCTGACCCTAAATTCAAAATTTTTGTTGATAGACAAAATAGATAATTGCATTTTCAAGTCCTTTTTACTCAAAAATAGTTTACCAACTTCAATGTATGTCCCAGATGAAGAGGTACCAGGCATAATCAATTCTTCACTATGACTTGAAGACACAAATGGTGGAACCACTGAAGCTAGTAGAACAAGGAACCACTGAAGCTACTGTAGAACAACACACATCTTTATGATCACGATCCATTTCCTTCAATCCTTTTGGTTGCTCATTACCATCCACTGAAGGACCACAACATTACTCTAGATGACCACAAGCTATATAATCAAGTCTAGATGATTACCCAATTTTGTATCACCATAATTCATTGAATTCAATCCTGCTGGATTAATGCGGTCGTTGTCTAGTGATAATGTTGATGGTACAGTGTTGGTAGACAATGGAATATCATCATCTTCATTACAGATAACTAAAGTCTACTAAGCTCTTCTCGGAAAAGAAGGAAGCGAACATCATCATCATTCCTTATGTATTGTGGAGGGATTTCATATTCAAGCTTATATTTAACTCTCATTATAAGATCAAACTCTGAAGAACTCTCATTATAGCATTCCTGTCAACTCACCCCCAATATACGAACTTTCATTCTCATCTCAATCACCTCCATATCAAATAAGTAGACATTTTTTTGTCATCCTACAAAGCAAGAGAACATTTGTCATTAAGTCGCTCTCTCTAGATCTCGCTCTCTCTTACTCTTACTCTCTCTCACTGTTGTTCTATCTCTCGCTCTCTCTCTTCCAATACAAAATTTCATAATGAAACAGACTCAAAATAATGAAACACCATTCTAAAAACCTATTCCGTTCTGAAAAAGTCTCGTCTTGGAAATCCCCGTTTGAAAAAATCATCATTGTATCACCGTTGAAATGGAGTTTAGAGTTTATTTTTAGGTATTATTTATGCAATTTACGTAATTTGATATGACGATGGTATCAGCAGAGAGCCAATTGACATTATGGTATCAGCAGAGAGCCAATTGACATTATTTTTTAAAAATGGGTCATTTGACATTTCGGACTCAACAAAAAATGAGACATCTATACAAATTTTCTCAATTTCTACCTATTTTTCTATCACACTATGAAGATAGTTGAGATTTGAGAATATCCTCCGTTCCAGTTTGATTAAATAAAATTATGTGCTAATATACCCTAATACGATTAGGACAACAGCCTCTGGTTTATTTTTTCTTTCTTTTTGCAAATTTTTAATTAATTAATTAATTAATTAATATGAAAAAAAAAAAAAAAAAAAAAAAAAAAACCAGCTTAGACGTCAAATGAATTCAAATTTTCATAATGCGTATTTAACCTTATTTTTCTTAAATTCCACAGAAAATATTGTTGAGACTTTTTTATGTGTAGAAGATAAAGTTACCTTGGTTGGTTATTATTAAATCAAAATAATAATATTAATAACGACAACAAATACAATAAAGCAAACTTAGGGGACCATTACCTAAAATTTTTAGATTTTCAGATTTTCTTAAGAAGGAGAAGATTTTTCAATGCCACAAACTTTTAACGGCCAATGTAAAATTGATTCGTCTGATTTTTCGTATAAATATTTGTTTTAGAAACCAAAAAAGAAAAAAGAAAAAACGCCGATATGAATAAAAATAAGATGAACATATATGTTTTTTCCCTTTTCTTAGTTCAACAAACCAACTTTTATATAATTTTAAAATTAAAATAGAGAAACAAATTTCATTTCCCTTCCAAGATAGATGATCTTAGAAATTCATATTCTCCACAGGAATAATCATCAAATATTTTATGAACAATCTCGCAGCAATATTATCAAAAAAAAAAAAAAACAAAGAAAGTAATTAATATACAAAATCCAAAAATCTCTCTATTTAAAAATTTGAAATATATTTACAAAAAAAAAAAAGGGTACATAACTAGGGCTATCTGAATCTTTAGAAAAAGAGAAGAGAAAATAAGCCCTAAAGTCTCTCTACCGGCAATAATTTCCCTCTACGATTCCCCTACCGAAATCGGGCGGCCGGAAATTCCGAGTGGCGAGCGAGAGATCTGGCGAAAGACGGTGGTCGGCGGTCTGATCTCCGGCTGTCCAGGTCGCCAATCGATGATCGTCTCTGATTCCTCCTTGATCTTCCTCACCTGGCTATGAACAGGAAACGGAGCTCCGATCTTCTCCATACTATTGCTCTCTGTGTTCTCGGAATTGCTCTGCTTCCAATTGATCTCCATCTCCAGAAACATTAAAAGAAAAACCCTATATCGAAGAATCGTTTGAAATGATGTTCGGCGGAGAAAGGTTTCAGCGGCTGAGGGGATTATATAAGAGAGAGAGAGGGGAAGAGAATTAGGAGTATGAGACGTAAGAAGGGAGGGAAGATGGAAATTGGGTGGGGAAATGGGAAAAGCGCAATCCGATTTTGAATCAGGCGACTGCTTTTGACCGATACGATACGAAACCAAACGGAACGGAACCGGCCCAACCGTTTTTCTTTTTTCTTTTTCTTTTTTTTTAAAAAAATTCCCTGCGACGCATCGCACTCGATTAATGTCTCTCGATTTCTCGAGGCCGTTGTTGTGGACCCCATGGCTTTATGGGCTTACACGTGTCGTCGTGGGTTGATTTGTTAGTATTATGGTAGCACCTGATTTATTAATTTAACTCCCTCTTCCAAATTTGACCCTTTCTTTCCTCCAAGATTACATTTTAAAATTGGAAAAAAATATCTATTTATATCTCTAAATTTTAGAAATTATCAATTAAAATCATTAATTAATAATTGTATCAATCTAAATTATAAATTTTTGTGAATGTATCGATTTATACTCTATTTTGTGAAATTAATAGTTGTATCAATTAACCTCCTACACTTTGTAAAACCGATATTTTAAGAAATCTATAAGTTTGAGAATCACTATAATGATGATTTCCAAAAGTGATAAAAAAGTCTAAATTAATTGGCTTATGAAAATTTGAGAATTTAATTTCACGCTGAACGAAATTTGAAAAAAAAGTAAATCGATACACTTACAAAAGTTTAATTAATACAATTATTAGTTTAAGGTTTTAGTTCATATAACCTCCAAAGTTAAGAGGTATAAATTATTATTATTACATACTCATGATTTTGGGATAGTAAGAATTGAGTCATCATAGTTTCATAATTCTTTCTAAATAGTAATCAAATTCTAATCTTTTTCAAATCATAAGAATCAAATTTGTAATTTCACCAATTTTCAATCTCTTCTCTTTTTCCCTAATGTATTACAAGTTTTCAAGTCATTTAAATAAAAACATTTAGATGGTTATCAAACGAGATCTTAAGGTTTTTTACATTTGAATATATGATAAATATCATACACATGTTATTTGGCATGTGCAATATAACTCGTTGATTAATAAAATTTTATCCATCTATCAATAAAAATCTATTTGGTCAAATTGAAAGAGAATCCACAACTTTAAAATTTGCTAATCTTTATTTTTAAACTTTTAAAGATGTTTATAGATTCATGTGCTTTCGGTTATAACTTTCAATTTCAATCTAATAGCTCGTTAACAAATTTGATTTTTATATCTAATAAAAATCTTAAGAACTTTGAATTTTTTGAATTTTATGTTTGGTAGATGTGTAAATTTTAAAAATATTAAAGTGCAGATACAAAATAGACACCACCCTCAAGATTGAGTAAACTTATAATGTATTAACTAATTTATTTCTTTCAATTAAGATGTCTAAATGACATGGAAACTCATTATGGTACTAAAATAATAGTTTCACCCACAATTATTTTATATTAAAATTTAAACATGTTTTTGTGGAATAACCTAATTGGGATTTTTTTAATATTTCACCAAACCAATTAAAAATCAAATTAAAGATTTTTAAAATATTAGACACTACTTGATATATTTTACCTTAGGTGGGGAATAAAAATAGGGCTACACAACCAATTTAATTATGTGTTTTTTAAATACAAAAAATAGGGTATAGGAATTTTTGTTAGTATAATAATTACCTCCAACATTTTAGATTGTAATGCATACCAAATCAAGTGTAAGAAATTGACAATTTTGTGTCTAAAGATATATATAGTTCCTATACTTTTAATTTTGTAACAATTTAGTTCATGAATTTTACTATATAACAATCTAGCCCTGAAACTTTTAAATTGTAACAATTTAATCTTTATTGTAGAAATTAATATTGAGGTTTAAAGAGATTTCATGCATAAATAAACCGTTAAACTAACTAGAGATTTAATATCTTTACAAAATACAAAATTGACATCATAAACTATTAAAATTGACATCTAATTTTGATAAATTTTTTACATTAGAGAATAAAACGTTACAATGTCGAAAGTAAAAATGATTAAATTATTACATACTAAAGTTAGGGACTAAAATATTATAGAATGAAAGTATAGGGATTAAATTCTTACAAATCAAAGTTTAATGACTAAATTGTTACTTTTTTAATCGTCAGTGATCAGAATTTCTTTTTTAACCCATTAATAATATTAATTAGATTTTTTTTTTTCCTTATTTTGACTCATTTTTAGGAAATGCGGTCAAGCTGACTATAAAGATCGTTGGGGAAGAATGGAACTAAAAGATGAGGAAAAAGAATTTGATTTATATTATATTGAATATTATTTACTCTTTATTAGAAAAAAAAAATTAAAAAGGATTAAGGTTGAAGTAGTCGTTATTGATAATTCCACGTGTACAATGAAATAAGGTGTGAAGGGATGAAATTTTCTGGGCGAATAAGAATATTTGAAGGTCAAAAAGTCAAAGTCTAGCGAAGAGGTTTACCCAAAAAAATCCCCACAGTGTGTTGCTCTGTTTGTCCCAACGAATACATTGAAAAATCCTTACTTCAAATACGATTGTATTATAATGGATTTTAATATTATATTTTCATTTACCGTTTTAATCCTAAGGTTTGAGTTTTTTCTTTCTAGATGCTATGACTCATTACAATTATATCAATTTAAATTATAAACTTTTAATTTCATCAATTTTGACTTTGAACTTATATACATGTTACAATTTTGACTCTCATTTTAATTTCAATTAACTTTTCTATAAATTTTTAATAATTAAAATAACGTTAATTCTAGTAAATTTGACCGACGTACTAATTAACTATTAAATAATATTCTCCAATTTCATAAATTTCAAAAAAAAAAAAAAAAAAAAAAACAGCTTTAAGGTTGTTCTCTTTTTCTTTAAAAAACATTATCAAAGTGATATTTCATATATATTCTATAAGAGTTTTTTTTTTTTTTAAGATATGCATTGAGTAAGAATTTATTAGATGGTCAAAATTATTAACACTTTTTAGAGTTTGAGTTTAAAATTGCAGCACTCGTTTAAACTTAGAATTAAGATTAATATAATTGAAAGTTTAAGGTTTAAATAAATATAACGTAATAAGTTCATAGTCAAAATTAATCTTTTCCACCCAAAAAAAAATTAAGAACTCAAATTTGTATCTCTATAAGCTCAAAGATAAACCAATGATGGAAAACTCAAATTTAGGGTTTAAGCTTTATGGTTGCATCTTGTTAATTGTCCTTTGAGGAATAAATGTTGTTTACGGACCTTCATTATACTGCCAGATCCTCCATCACTCTTCCACGATACTATCATTAATAGGACATCTATAGTACTACTAAGTCGTCTACAGAGTTCCTCTATGATACTACTAAGTCACCTACGGGATCTTTACTTACTACTCTATGTGTCCTATTTGGGTTATCCATGAATTTTCTTAGCTTCCTCATGAGCCTTACTACAGTTTTTCATGCATTTTTTGGGCTATCCCGTGAGTTCTCTCTGAGCTTTAACATGAGTCATCTTAGCTTTCTTCTAAATTTTCTTATTGCAAGTCTTTTCTTATAGGTTCTATTGAGAATCTTCATAAGTTGTCTACGCTTTTTAAGATATGATATAATACCATTAGGTATGTATATGGGCTCGGTCGGGTTGGATTAGGGATACCTTTTGGACCAACTCGAAAATTTGGATTGGTTGAGTTGGCAACCTAAAAGACCCGCACAAAATCTAGATCGGGTTGGATTTTCGGGTTATAATTTACTTTTTTCTTATTAATTGAAAAGACGTAAAATTATCTACAACACATGACTAATAACTAAAATCTCATACCATGAAAATGTTAAAAATCAAATATCTATAATATTTATTTCAAATTTTAAACAAATACAAACATTATGACAGTTTTAAAAGAAAAATATTAAAAATTCACAAAATTCATTAACTCAAAGTAGTCAAATTTTAAACAAATAGAAAAATATATGTGTGTAATCGGGTTGAGTTAAATGAATTCCAATTTTTACTTAACAACCTGAGACTCAACCCAACCCAACCCAACTAAAATAGAAAAAGTTTAACTCAACCTAATCCAAGAACAAAATTAATTCAATCTAATCCTTATAATTTAGATTGGATAGTTCGAGTTATTCGGATTATCTGATTTTTTGAACATCAAAACACCACACTAAAAGATCATAGAGGAACTAAAATAGTTTCCCTAAAAGAAAAACTAAAACCGTGAAAACAAATTTAAAACGAAACTCAAAAAGGGAAAAACTAAAATTACAAAAAGAGTCGCTTTTTGGTGTGTGACGAAGACGTTGACGTAGCACAGACAGAGATTTGCGAGGCGGCTAAGTTTTCATAAGTAATAAATAAATAAACATTAATTAGAACACGTGGCAATATCCAACGGCGTCGTTTCAATTGCGTGCAGTTTCAGCACAAAGATTTGGTGTGGGATGAAAAGTAGTGGACACGTGGCGTTTTGGAATTGGTTAAAAATGCTTGGTATTTACACATTTGATTGTGTGACGTGTCTTAATCATATTAATTACATGGAGTGGTTAGTAAGCATTGCCATTTGACAAAATTTCTCATGCATTATTGTTTAATTAATAAATAATTCTCCATTTGGTAATGCAATACTCACATGTTAATCATTGTGTTCATTTTCATAAATAATTAAAATTGACTCTAATCCATTTTTAGAAAGAATAGAAGATGTCGAATTACTTAAAAAGTGTCAGCAATTTTAACATATACTTGAGTGTTTCACCTGAGCAAGTAATTTGATGAACTGAATAAATCATTTGTTTGGTAGTTGAGATAATGTATGAATTGAAATCTAAACGTTAAGAAATCAAAAAGTCATTTATTATATTGAAATCAATAAAACTATGCAATAATAAGTCCACTAATTTCTATTTGAAGTTTACCAATTATGAAGAAAATATTAAACTATTTACATTCTGAAAGATGTATCTTATCTAGTAAAAAATGCTTAATTAGCTTACATTTCATTGATTTCATATATATATAGTTTAACACAATTTTTTAAAATGGTGAATTAAAACTTTGATAATACATGTCATAATCGTTTAAATTGACAACTATGTACATTTTATATGTTTTTTTGGTGTATCTATGAGTGGCTAATCCAGCTTACGTGCATCTTAACTAGTCTCATGAGACAACTTGTCTCATCTTACAACATTTGAGTGTCAAAAAAATTTGTAGGATATTAAATTTTAGATAAGTGGCCATCGTGAATTGAACTCATAATCTCTTGGCCTTTTTTTTATGATAATATGATAATAACATGGGCAAAATTAAGATTTAAAACTAACATGGACAAAATTAAGATTTCAAAATATCTAGAATAACTCATTCAAAATTTATGTACGTATGCGGTATACATTTTTCCAAAAAAAAAAATCTCAAAAATAAAACTCGATAGCCCGAGCTATGAATGAGTCACTCTCCAAATTGGCTCGTTCAAAATTTTCCCTGAGCTACACAAAACCTAGGATACAAAATCGCACATGGTACCAAACTATTTTACGAACATCACCTCATAAATGAATCTCTATGGCTACATGAACATAGCTCAACTGACATTAAATATGTACTCTCGACTATAAGTTCGGAGTTCCCATTCCATAGATTGCTGAATTCCACAAATATAATATTATATATGATGGATGGAACTAAAACTAAAAGTTAGTTGAGCTAGTATCTTACAAATTGTCTTTCATCCTCCACATTCTTCCTCCCATAAGGATTGCTCTCACTGAATCTATTCCTGCTCCCTTCTACCTTACGCGTTTTCTTCCTGAATTTTGAGGCACTGCTTTCAATGTTAAGGTTGACCTTCGGAGGATTGGAAAAGCAAAACGAAGCAGCAATACCCTGTTCACATATACAAAATTAAGTGCAAATATAGAAAATTTCCCCAATCGAGGTACACAAATTCTTGCACAGAAAACTTTGAGATGCGACAATAAACTCATTTCCAGCTAAAACATATATCCAACCAAATTTTAGTTAGTGAACCTCCTCATTAAGATTTTAGAAGAAAATGGATGATCAGTACCTGCAGATCAAGGCGGTGGACATTGAAAATGTCTTTCATAGAGTGTGAATTGTAGGCTAATAAATAGGATCTGTAAGCATCTTTAGCCGCCTTGTTCAAATGGTAATTACTGCCAACCAGCTTCTCCTGCATCATTCAGTATTTCAAATTTAAGTGCCTGTGCTTGAGTGTTATACTGCTGAGAACACGAACAAAAGGGGAATGAGTTTACCAGGTGAGACTGCACATTGGCCAGTTTTTTATCACTGAACTCATACTCTTTAACGGGAACTTTTGCGGCCTGATAATAGAATATGAACCACAAACAACATATTAAAAGGGCAAAACAGTAAGTGGAACTATTTCAATCCCTCCTATGAGAACAAGCTCCTACAGACATTCAAGTTCAGTGAAGAGCAGAAGTTCGTGCTAATAGACTTCTAATGGACTTAACCCTATGAAGATACCCCGACAGTCTGACACCAACATTGCATACAAATTCAATATAAGTTTTTAGGGAAAATACCAGACCTTTAGATAGCGAAGAAATTGAAGCTCTTCAGGAATCAAGAATAGTAGTGCATTTCCTTTGCTACCTTCTCCTCGAGCTGTCCGACCAACTCTATGAATATATTCCTAAATCCAACAATTTCAAACAACACTAAACTCAGTTAGTATAGGAATTCCAAGCATACTAAATGGGTCATTGACGGAATTAAGTAGCAACAAACACCTTAGGTTCATCTGGAGGATCATACTGCACAATCCAATCCTGAGATGTACGAAATGAAACATAGTTAAATGGTTTTAATAAAACATGTATTCCAGATGCCAGCTATGAATTAAATACAAATGTCATCAGTTACAAAGTAATTGAATAAACAAAGTTAGTTTGCTCGTCATCCTTCCTGGGTTATACTAGCAGAATTGATCTCATTTGATGAAACCAGACGATGGCATATGTGGACACCACACTGCATCTCTCAAAAAACCCCAGAGATAAGGAGACGCACATACCAAAACAAACACTATAAGAAGTACACCCACACACATAATACAGCAAAGAAATGAAAGAAATCAGAGAGAACATGCCACCGTGTGTATGTTGTCAAGAAGTAAGTTGATTGATGATTGACCTTAAAAGGGCGAGAAAATAAAAGCTTATGAGAGAACTTTCCATACCTTTACTATTTTTATGGATTACATTCTTTTTCATGCTATGTCGTAGTGTAAATATGGACACCCTTTTCTAGATTATAGCCTCTCCTTCATGTAAATTGCCTATAGGTGCTGCGAGTTTTAACCCAACCTATTTCATTGTCTCTTCTTTAAAATTAAGAGGGGAAGAAAAAGGATTGCATCCAACCATGTATAAAAAAATATTATTGTGTTTTGTTATAAGAAAATATGACCACCAAGGCAATACAACATTGATTGTTTTTATTGGGTAAATGCATTGACATAGCTAAAAAAGAGGATAACTTACAACAGCGGGGATGTCAAGTCCACGTGCAGCAACATCAGTACATAGTAGGATCCCTGTCTCAGCCTTATTGAAGGCAAAGAAGGTAGAAGTTCTCTTCTGCTGTTTTTGCTTTCCATGAATATCCATGCAATCAATCTTAATGTGTCTAAGAAGGTCCGCGTGAAATGTGACAGAGTTGCAAGATGAGAAGAAGACCATAACTTTCTTAGATAAACTTCTCTTCAAAAAGGAATACAGAACAATGAATCTTTTAGCACTGGGCACAACACAATAACCTTGTTGCAACCCTTCGTTGGTGACCTACAATAACAAATATGTCAAACAACAAATCAGAGGAAAGGACTAAAATTTGAAATCAACATATAAATATCAGCAGATCAGGTTACCTTTGTTCTCCCATCATCAACATCAATATAAATAGGAGTTGACTGAAAAGACAAGCGGACAAGATCTTCAACCTGTTATTTTGAGGATCAGTGGGTAGGAGAGAAGCAAAACCAATCCAAATGAACAAAAGGATTAGAAATTCTTAAAGTGATAACAGTATAAACATCAATGGTAGAAGAGAAAAACCCACAAGGAGAGAAAAAGTATAAGAATTGAATGCAATACACAAACCTTTTGCGTTTGGGTTGCTGAGAACAAAGCAGTCTGCCTATTCTGCAAACAGAAATACAATCAGATTGCAGTGCTGCATGAGAAAAATATTGACCACCACCATAAAAAAATAACGCACCCCCACCCCCAAACAAACATTAACCCCATTTGCTAAGGCAAACCAGGTGATGTGGCAACTTTTATTGAGTATAATTTCTTTATAGGAAACAAAAAAATTCATTGATAAGAAAATCTTGAAAAATCACAATTATTATATCGTAAATGACATACAGCAAAAGTCAATTACCTTTGGTAGGAGCTTTATAATTTGTTTCATTTCTTCCTCAAAATTAGTTTCCAATATCCTGTCGGCTTCATCAATTATGAGACACTGCAAAACAAGTTCAGAGAAAAAATTGTCACGACAAATTTATAAGATTCACGATAACATACAAGTAAATTACCATCATGATTTGATGAGTTGCACAATGCAAATCAGAATAGAAAATGAAAATTGAAATTCTTTAGAGGTGATAAAAACCAACTTGATTGATATTTGATAATATAGTCTATATTATCAACGGAGTAGTTTCTTATCCAAGAAAAACTAAAGCTGAAAAAAAAAAAAGAAATAAACAGAGCACATGAGGAGCAGACCACATGTTGGCAGCAACAACATCATAATGCTTAGCAACAAATTCTCAAGAATCCATTCTTTACTTGGTACAGATGAAAATATTTTCCAATAAAATACATAAATAATGCCCAGAAAATGATAAAACAGGCTATCATTACCTTCAAATTCTTAAACACAAAATTTTTAGTATGCTGAAGATGGTCAAGAAGTCGACCAGGGGTTGCTACTAATAGATTGACCCCCTTAGTGATATGACTAGCCTCCGCTTGTCTGCTAGAACCACCGGTAACAATGCCAAGCGTCTGTGAATGATATTTGAGAAGCTCGTTCGCCACTTCATGTGTCTGGATTATCAAACAATGGTCAGTCGGTAATAATATCGAAAGGTATAATATGGAAGGAAGGTCGAAGTAAAATAACAAGAAAAAGGTTTTGATCGAGCTTCTTCTTGAGAGGTTTTTTTTTCCTTTTAACGAAAGGAACTTTTCATTGAATTAATGAAAAGAGGCTAATGCTCATAATACAAAGAGGCTTATAAAGAGCTTTAATTCAAAACAAGTATAACTAAGGATCAGCGGACGCACTAGGCCATCTCAACTAGGCTGACACTGCCTAAGCACCCTCATCATATCCCCAAAACCAAAGAAATATCTCTAACATGCTATATGTTGGAAATAAGGGGCTTTGTTGATCGTTTATAGCCCCGAGGATATTTTAATATTTTACTTTACCCTAGGTTCATTTCCTTTTTTGTATTAGGGCTTGCTAAAGCCTATAAATACGACTTCTCTTTTAACTTTCATTTTATGCTAAAATAATAAAAAGATACTCTATCTTGGTTTTTTCTTCCTGATCTAGGGTTTTCCACGTAAACCTAGTGTTCTCTATTTTCTATCTTTTAACATGGTATCAAAGCATGGTGACGAAACCCTAGCCGCCATCGGTGAAAAACGACCGATGCAAGATAACCTTAGTTTTGCACTAGCCTCACTTCTGCCACAGTTGTTGATGGGGCCTCTGACCACCGCTACTACTGCAGCTGCCGCTACTTCTGTCCAAGCCGCCGTTGATCGGTATCATCAGTCCTTGCATATCCGACCAACTCTAGCGCCACCACAACCCTTTGATGGAATCCCTAGTGCCACCGCCCTTTTTCACAATGTCGGCGGCACTCCTCCCTTGTTACCGAGTGTTGCGCTGCCTATCCCTCCAACCTTGCTACCAATAGCCGAAACATACACCTTGAAGCTGAGATTGGTGAGTCGCCCACCTACCACAGAGGTAAATCCCCTACCACGGCAACAAGCCCTTTGCAGCCGCCAGGAATCCCCAGCTCCTTTCCCTTCGAGCCACAAGCAACCTACCTACCGTCGCCGGGTCTTCCTCATCATGCACCACCTAGTTACGAACATCAAGGTTCGATTGGTTTTCATGCAAGTTTTCAGCAACAAATCGCTGCTCTTGGGGCAACCCTAGGTGTTTCCATATAGGGGTGATCATTAAAACCGCAAAAACCGAACCGTTTCTAAAAACCGAACCGAACCGAAAACTCAGTGAAACCGAAAAATGCAGTTCGATCCGGTTGGAAGAAATTTTGAAACCGAATTAATTCAGTTCGGTTCAGTTTCACTTTCAAAAACCAAATTTGAAACCGAACCCAATCGTTTTTAAGTAATATATATATATTTATTTATTTATATATTTGAAAAAAGAGTAAAACCGAACCGCTTTTAATTTAAAGAACAAAACTGAACCGAACTGAACCGTTTTTTAATTAAAAAAGAATATAACATGAATTTTTTAAAAATGCCAAAACCGAATTTGAAACCGAACCGAACCGAACCGCATATATGTGGTTCAGTTCGGTTCGGTTTGGTTTCACATTTTAAAAAATTCGGTTCAGTTCAATTTGACCACCGAACCAAACCCTTTCCACCCCTACTTCCACAAACTTAAATTCTAGAACAGTGAATTCTGACATTCCTTCTAATCTACCGATGTATCCAAAGACTCCGGTAACCACTTTCCTGCTTTAACTATTACAAACTATTTGTCTGGATCTATGGGAAATTTCACAAGGTTAATTGCAGGAGAAAAGTTGAATGGTCAGAATTATTTCTCCTAGTCTCAATCCATTAAAATGGCTCTTAAAGGGCGTCACAAGTTTGGGTATCTAATTGGTGAAATACTAAAGCCTAGGCCAAAGGATCCTCAGGAGCATATTTGGAAAGGAGAAGACTCCCTGCTTCGATCATTACTAATTAATAGTATGGAGCCTCAGATAGGGAAACCATTGTTGTATGCTGCGACTGCTCGAGATATCTGGGATGCAATTCAGAAATTATATTCTAAGAGGCAAAATACGTCTTGTCTTTACACTCTGCGTAAACGGGCTCACGAGTGCAAACAGGAGATGATGGATGTCACTTCATACTTTAATAAATTGTCCCTAATCTGGCAAAAGATGGACTTGTGTCGTGAAATTATCTGCGAGTCCTTGTGGAGGTGTCCAATATTCCAAGATTGAGGAAGTCGATCGCGTTTATGATTTCCTAACTGGTTTGAACTCCAAGTTCAATGTAGTGCGAGGCTATATACTGGGACAAAGGTCTATACATTCTCTTATGGAAGTGTGCTCTAAGGTTCGTTTAGAGGAAGACAGAGCCAGTGCTATGAGCATCACGACTGTATCTGCTACTGATTCTGCTGTTTTCCGTGCGAAATTATCTGGTTCTGATAGTGACAAACAAAATGGGAAACAGACCCCAGTGTGTAAACGTTGCAAGAAACCCTGACATACGAAAGATTAGTGCTGGAAGTTACATGGTAGACCACTGAATGGTAGAAGACATCCTCCAAATGACAAGCCCAATCTTGGTCGGGCTCTTATGAGTGAATCTGTGAGTGCCTCCCAATCACAACCTCGAGTGAATTGCCAACGTGACTCTGGTGTCTCTTCCCTTGGGGCCGTTGCTCAATCAGGTACTTCTTAATCCTTAAGTCTCCTCAACATAAATGGTAAGAAACCATGTATACTTGATTCAGAGGCCACAGATCATTTGACTAGATCTTCTGATAATTTTCTATCATACCTTCCAAGTGCTGGTAATGAAAAGATTCATATTGCAAATGGGTCATTTGCTCCTATTGCGAGCAAGGGACATATTTCTCCTTTTGATGGTTTAGCTTTACAGAATGTGTTGCATGTACCAAAAATATTTTACAATTTACTATCTATTAGTAAGATAACTAGAGATCTAAATTGTCAAGTTGCCTTCTCACCTGATAATGTTTTCTTTCAGGATTTGAGCTCGAGGAAGACTATTAGCACTGCCCGACACAATAAACACAATAGAGGATTCTATTTCCTTTTTTATGATACTTGATTCAGAGGCCACAGATCATTTGACTAGATCTTCTGATAATTTTCTATCATACCTTCCAAATGCTGGTAATGAAAAGATTCATATTGCAAATAGGTCATTTGCTCCTATTGCGAGCAAGGGACATATTTCTCCTTTTGATGGTTTAGCTTTACAGAATGTGTTGCATGTACCTAAAATATTTTACAATTTACTATCTATTAGTAAGATAACTAGAGATCTAAATTGTCAAGTTGCCTTCTCACCTGATAATGTTTTCTTTCAGGATTTGAGCTCGAGGAAGACTATTAGCACTACCCGACACAATAAACACAATAGAGGATTCTATTTCCTTTTTGATGATGTTTCCTCTAGGAACACTTATAAGGACGAGTTTATTGTCTTCTTATTTTTCAACTTCAGAAAAAGATTGTATGTTGTGGCATTTTTGCCTTGGTCACCGAAATTTCCAATATATGAAATATTTATTTCCTCATTTATTCAATAAAGTTGATCTCTCTTCTCAATCTTGTAATGTGTGCATTCGTGCAAAATAGCATAGAATCACCTTTCCGTCTCAACCTTACAAACCTTCTCAGTCCTTCACCCTTATTCATAGTGATGTTTGGGGTCCCTTGAGTATTACCACCTCTTTAGTGAAACGTTGGTTTGTGACCTTTGTTGATGATCATACCCGTCTTACATGGGTTTTTCTCCTCACTGATAAACCTGAGGTTTCAACAATTTTACACTTTTGTTGAGACTCAGTTCAACACCAAAATTGCTATTCTTCCTAGTGATAAAGGTCATGAGTTCCTTAATAATACCTTTCGTGATTTTATGTCTTCTAAAGGCATTGTCTAGCAAAGCTCGTGTGTCTATACCCCTCAATAGAATAGGGTGCTAAAAGGAAAAATTGTCACCTCCTCGAGGTTGCACGCTCTCTCATGTTGTCTACTTCACTTCATCTTATTTATAGGAGGATGCAGTTCTGACTGCAGCTCATCTTATTAATCAAATGTCTTCCCATGTCCTTCAACTCCAAACCCCTCTTGAATGCCTCAAAGGAGTCATACCCTACCACGCGGCTTATTCCTGATGTCCCTCTCCGGGTTTTTGGGTGTACTGCCTTTGTTCATAGTCATAGCCTTAACCAAACTAAGTTTACCCTTCGTGCTCAGAAATGTGTCTTCATTGGGTATCCCCTTCACCAGCAAGGCTATAAATGCTTCCACCCTTCTTCCCGAAAATACTTCATCTCCAAGGATGTAACGTTTCTTGAGACCTTTCTTTCCCATTAGTCATCTTCAGGGGGAGAGTATTAGTGAAGAGACTAACCGGTCCACATCTTCAGTCCCTACTGACCTTCCTGAACTCCTTCCTGAACCCATCTTGAGTGCCCATGACACCGTTCTACCCACTAAATAAGTCCCTTGGATAACTTACAAGAAGAATCTCATAAAGGAAATGGTGTCCCCTACTGCTCTGCCGACTCCGGTCCATGAATTTGAACCAACGCAAGCTCAAGGTAATACTGGCCCTGATAATACTAGTGTGTTAAGGATGATATTGTTGATTTGGCTGAGAATGACATGACTGATATGTTAGTTCAAGAGAATAACAGGGTTGCAAGCACTGATGAGACTTCGACAAAAACACAAGAGGGTGAGACTCTTCCTCAAATTAAAAAATGTAATAAAAATCCCATAACAAATGAGGAACCAGACAAACCAGGGGATTATGATATCTCTATTGACATTGCCCATTGCATTGAGAAAGGGCATCAAGTCCTGCACCAAGTACCTCCATGTATAGTTGTCTGTCTTACAATAATCTATCTTCCGAGTTCAAGGCGTTCACTGTCAACCTTGATACAGCAACAATACGGAAAAACATACATATGGCTATGGAAATTCTTGAGTGGAAGACTGTCATCATGGAAGAAATGAGAGCTCTTGAAAAGAATAATACGTGGGACCTTGTTGCTCTTTCTAAAGGGCATAAAACAGTTGAGTGCAAGTGGGTGTTTACTCTGAAGTATATATCAGATGGAACTCTAGACAGGTACAAGGCCAAACTTGTAGTAAAAGAGTTTACTCAAACTTATAGGATAGATTATTCTGAGACTTTCTCTCCTGTAGCGAAGTTAAACACAATCCGGGTCCTTCTTTCTGTTGCAATTCGTAAAGACTGGCCTCTCCATCAACTTGATGTAAAAAATGCATTTATGAATGGTGAATTAGAAGAGGTTTATATGAGATCAAAGATCTAGGGAATCCGAAGTATTTCCTTGGAATGGAGGTAGCAAGATCAAGAGAAGGGATATCTGTCTCACAATGGAAATACACTCTTGACCTGTTAAAAGAAATAGGTATGACTGGATGTAGACCTGCTGACACTCCTATTGAATTCAATGCAAAACTGGGAGATCCTGTTGACAAAGTTCCTATTGATAAAGAGAGATGTCAGCATCTAGTGGAAAAACTGATTTATTTATCTCGCACTAAACCAGAGATTTCCTATGTTGTCAGTTTATGCAGGCACCCTACAAAGAACATATGGAAACTATGAATCCGATTCTGAGATATTTAAAAAGCTCTCCGGATAAAGGTCTGATGTTCAGGAAAACTAATAGGAAATGCATTGAGGCGTATACCGACTCTGATTAGGCAGGATCAGTAATTAACAAAAAGTCTACCTCTAGGTACTGTACTTTTGTGTGGGGTAACCTAGTTACTTGGAGAAGTAAGAAGCAAAGTGATGTTGCTAGAAGCAGCGCTGAAGCTAAATACAGAGCAATAAGTTTGGGAATCTGTGAAGAAATCTGGTTGAAGAAAGTTCTATCTGATCTTCACCAAGACAGTGTTTTACCAATGAAACCCTATTGTGATAATAAAGCGGCTATAAGCATAGCCAATAATCTTGTACAACATAATAGAACGAAACATGTGGAGATTGACAGACACTTTATAAAAGAGAAACTGGACAACGGCAGTATCTGTATTCTGTATATTCCATCTAGTCAACAAGTCACTAATGTTCTCACCAAAGGGTTACTCAGGCAAAGTTTTGACTCACGCGTTAGCAAGTTGGGTTTGATTGACATCTACGCCTCAACTTGAGGGAAAGTGTTGGAAATAAGGAGCTTTGTTGATAGTTTATAGCCCCAAGGGTATTTTAGTATTTTACTTTATCCTAGGTTTATTTCCTTTTTGGTATTTGGGCTTGCTAGAGCCTATAATATGACTTCTCTTGTAACTTTCATTTTATGTTAAAATAATAAAAAGAGACTCTATCGTGGTTTTTTTCTCCCTGTTCTAAGGTTTTCCACGTAAACCTAGTATTCTCTATTTTCTATCTTTTAACACTATATAAACTCAAATCAGTACAACAAAAGACTTAGGACTTAATACAAGAAAACACACTTAAGATATAGAGATAAAAGCATTCCAGTTAAGACAAATACCTTGGATGGAGTAATCTTCGAATAACTTGGATTGTGAACACCAAGAGGATGCAAAGAGCTAGATTGAATTGAATTGATCTAACCAAACTACAGCTTTGTTGTGAAAAACTCTTTAGTTACGCTCGAACCAGATTTCCAACAACGTAGCCTTGACTGCATTTGACCAAAGTAGTTGGGCTTTAGATGAAAGAAATGGTCCTCTTAATACTTGAGAGACATTAATGCCAACCAAACGCCCAAAGACCCACGACACACTAAAGTACGAGAAAATGTTCCACCAACACATACTGAAGTAAGGACAATCAAAAAACAGGTGTTGTAATTCTTCACTGTTTACTTGATAGAGAAGACAAATTGTGGATGATAAATAATGGTCTTGGAGCTTATGTTGCAACACTAATGAGCAATTAAGGGTTCCATAAATCATAATCCAAATCAAAATGTTGATTCTCTTTGGGCTTTTGGACTTCTAAAGAGCTTGGAAAAGACTTTGACAATGATTTAACTAGAGTATTTACCTAAAGATTCCAATGATCAAATTCTTGCATCTAGGAGATAAGAGGGCCTTTTACCTTCCAAAGCACACATTAGTTGCTGAAATTCAATTATTTCCTCTTCCTTCAGCTGTCGTTGGAAAGAAAAATTCCAAGAGAGGGTTGTTGAATCTCAGTGATCTTCTATACAGCCATTCGATGATGTGGCAAGGCAGGAGATAGGGGAAAAAGTGTTTTAAAAGGTTGATCCATCCACCATTTATCATTCCAGAAGAAAATATTCCTTCCGATACCTAGCTTAAAGTTAAAAAGAAATTCAAACCTGCTCCACGTTTTCGAAATATTGATCCATGGACTGCGCAAACTCAAACCAAAATTCTCGGATGTGTGCCATTTATGAGGATCAGTTCCATGAATACTCTTCATAATTCTACACCAAAAAGCGTCGGGCTCCTTCAAAAATCTCCAATTCTATTTGCATAACAAAGCCAAGTTTCTGTTTCCAGGCTACCTATGTTGAGACCTCCCATCTTGCTGTACTTTTAAGGTTAAATCCCATTCACCAAGTGGTTCAGCTTAAATCCTGATTAACCTTCCAAGAAAAAGTTGCACATAATTCTTTCAAGCTCCATTGTTACAGATTTTGGCATCTGAAAGATAGACATGTAATAAGTTGGTAGGTTTGCCTAGACTGCATTGCAAAGGGTTAATCTTCCTCCTCTTGACAGATTATATCTCTTCCATCTATCCACCTTTGAGTGCACCTTGTCAATTATGGGTTGCCAAAAAGAGTGCTGCTTTGGGTAACCACCTAAAGGGAGACCCAAAAAGATGAAAGGAAAGGAACCAGTTGTAAAATTCAATCTGGCTGCTGTAGAATACAGGACATCTTCTTCAATATTAACTCCATAGATAGCTGATTTCTCCCCGTTTACTTTCTGACGAGTACACCATTCGAAGAATCCGAAAGTTTGTACAAGGACATCCAACATTGCTTCATCATATTTGCAAAATGACAAGGTGTCATTTGCAAATTGTAGTATGGATAGGTAGGTTTTGTCCTTCCCAACCGAAAAACCTTCAAAAAACCCATTCTCATGAATTTGAGAGATGAACGAATTTAAGATTTCACTAATTATGAGAAATAAAAACGATGAAAGTGGGTTGCCTCGAAGAATTCCCCTCGATGCTAGGATTCGCCCTCTAGGTCTTCTATTTATATAGACAGAGAATTTCGGATTTCTGACGCATCCATTAATCCATTCAATCCACTTTGAGTGAAAGCCCATTAATGAGAGTGTTCTTTCAAGAACATCCCAATCTACTCAATCAAATGCCTTTTCCATATCAATTTTAAGAATCCAGCCCTTTTTTCCTTTGCTCGGTAATCTTCTACAGCTTCCTTTGCTATAAGAATCGGGTCTAAAATCTGTCTTCCTCCAATGGAGGCACTTTGAGTGTCCGAGATTAAGGATGGCATCACCTTTTTCAGCTCTCAACTAGGACTTTGGTAATTACTTTGTAGGGAGTCGTCGTGGTAAGACTGATGGGTCTAAAGTCTTTGACATAGAGAGTCTCTTCCTTTTTATGGATGAGGCATATAGAATTCTCCTTGATACAAGCATTTAGTTTACCATTTAGATGGAATTCCTCGAACATTTTTTGGAAATTGGGTTGTAAGTTGGGCCAAAATGCCAAGAATAATTAAAACCATTGGGTCTTGAGGCTTTGTTATTTCCAAGTGCTTTTATGGCTTGATGTATTTCCTCACAATGAAAAGGTGCTATTAAGGTGGAATTCTGAGCTACTGAAACTTGCTTCCAATGGCTGTTTGAAGGGATGTATCTTGACCCTGGGATTCTTTTATATAAGGTGGTAAAATATTGCAAGATTTCATCCTCGATTGCCCTGAATGAATGTATAGAAGTTCCTTCACTTGAAAGCAATTCAGTGATCAAATTCCTTCTTTTTCTTTCTGAAAGAAATCTCTGAAAGAAAGAAGTGTTTTTTCATCCCCCAATTTTAACCAATTTAACTTACTTACTTTTTTTAATTAGATTCCTTTCCTCCAGGGAGTATAAGGTCAGCAAATCACTTTTGATTACTAGCCGGAAGTCTTCTTCCAACAAAGGAAGCCCTTCAGTAACATTTGAAGGCTTCCTTTTAACATTTGAACGAAAGAGGACCACCCCTATTAATTCCTTCCAGCTGGAATATGTATATTCCTCCTTCCTCCTACTGAAGTCCACAAGGCGTATTCCACGAACCAACCTTCTCTAGATTTAAATTTTGCTATGCAGTGAACTCCTCTGTCTACTCTATATTTTTCGAAATAAAAATCTAGCAAATTGTCTCCAGGAGATTGTTGAAATTGTCTATCAAATCCTCTGTCATCTCCATCAAACGGGAAACGATCTGCTTCTTTTCAACGCCTTTCATAAGGAACCCATCCTCTTCGAACCACATAGAAATGATGGTTATCAATAACACACCTTTTGACTTCCATAGGAATCAAAGCTCAGGTTTCTTTGCTTTCTGAAATAGTGGTATGAGTTAGGTTTTTGAAGGCTGGAACATTCAAAATTCCGTTGAAATTTGCAGCATATGTCGAAAACTTTGCACTCTCCGAATTCTGATTCTCTCTTTCTTCTTGAGAGGTATTAAAAGAAAGTTTGTATTTGCTATTATGGGGTAACCCTATGGCATAGAACTAAGTTATAAAAGAGGCATTCCCCTGCCAAGCTTCTAGAAATTTTGTTTTGTTGGGTTGCTTTGTGGCTTGTAATAGGTTTAAAGGAAGATTTTCATTTTCTTTCTTGGAACTTCACAATCGTGAAGGAAGTTCTTATTTCATCTTTAAAAATACATTATTGTTAAAAGATAGATTTAGGGAGTGAATCCGAGTTGTGAGACTATACACAATTTTTAGCCTCTATAGCTTCATGATCATTTTGTATATTTATAATCATAATTCATTTTTATAAATACAAACCGAAGCAGATTCTTCCAGTAAAAAATAAAAGATTGTAAGCTCCTATAGCATTGATATGAGGAGACAACAAATTCTAACTCATTAAAAGAGAAAAGCAGAACGGGGGAAATTTTTCCAACCTGTATTGCAAGCTCCCGTGTTGGGCAAATAATGATAACACCAGTTCCATTACGAGGAGTAAAACAGATGCGATGTAGCAGCTCCACAGCAGGTATAAGAAAGGCAAGGGTTTTCCCTGATCCAGTCCTTGCAGCTCCAAGAACATCTTTGCCAGCCAGAAAAGGCGGAATTGCTCTATCTTGAATCTGCATTGGTTATGCCAGGAAAATTTGAGAAAACTCTAACTCCATATTAGTTTTGCTACTAAATTCGAGCTGAAAATTAATATTTCGCATGCATATCAAAAAGAGAAGCCTCACAACCGGTGCACAATTCATTAAAAAGAACTAACCCCATCAAAACCTATTTATAGGAAACATTAAACCACTGATTAACATGAGTTAGGGGCTAAACATTTTTTCAGCATTCTCATTCATGACCTCAAAATAATACTTGTTACTTGCATACTTCGGGTTCTAAATAGCAATCAGCAAAAGTTCTGCCCTCTGAAATTAAAGTTAATCCCCTTTTCATTTTCCTCAACAATGTAAGCAACTAACCAGAAAACTACAAATTCAAGGGAATCCTAGCAAAAATTTATAATAAATTGGCCATGGCCAAGCAAAAATATGACCTGAGTCATATGCTCAAATCCCATGTCCTTAATCGCCCGGAGAGTTTTCTCCGACAATTCAAGGGAATCAAATGAAACGGTGCTCATAATTCCAGAACCACCAGTCTTAACCTTCTTTTTCTGGTTCTTTTTCTCCCCGTCCTTCTCCACTTCTACTTCCACACCATCCTCTCCTTTACCATCACCAGTACTTTCATGTCCCTCCAACTCGCCCTTCTTCGTTTTCGCCTGTCTCTTTTTATTCTTAATCTTCTCCTCTTCTTTCGCTTTCTCCTCCGGTACATTACCTTCACCATCTCCTTTCCCTTCTTCTTCTTCTTCACCTTTCATTGTATTTTGAAGTTCCGATTCTTCCGCACCTGTTGAAGGAAGATTTTTCTTTGGTCTCTTCCTCTTGCGCCTTTTGTTCATTACCTCAACCTCTGATGAGGACGGAACTTTCTCGTCCAGTACCACCATGGCAGTGACTTCCAAGTGATGATTCTCACTTACCCCCTGTTTGGGTGCGGCGGTTTGGTTGAAAAGATGCAGCGTCCGGCGGAAGGGAACAGTGTACGAGGTGCAGTAGCTGGTTGGGGGGCCGTGAAATAGGGTTTAGAGAGAGATTAAGATGGCGTTTGTTTGAGAGAATTGAGAGGGAAATAAGGGTGAAAATGTGTAGAGATATTTATTTTTGTTTGGTACAAATTTTAAAGTTTTAGTATCTATATAAAGAAAAAATTAAAAGGATGTTGTTTTTTTTTAAACTATTTAGGAAAATATCGTTGTTTTCAACTATTTGTAAAAATATTGTTTTTTTTTTTAAAAATAAGTCGAGGGTTCAAAATTCGAACTTTGAACCCTCGACCTTGCCCCAACATTATTATTGAGTCTGTTTAATTATCATTCCGAAGTCCTTCCTCATAATTATTTGTTGTGAAGAGAACGAAAGACCTTCCTCATTCTAGAGATCTTCCTCATAACACTCATAATTATTTGATGTGTTAAAAATAATTTTGTATTGGGAGAGAACGAAAGAGGGAAGAGTAAGAGAGAGAGCGAGATTATGAGAGATAGCGAGATTTGAGATAGCGAGATTTGAGAGAGCGAGATTTTGAGAGAGCGAAATTTTGAGAGAGAGCGAAAGAGCGAAAGAGAGATCGAGATTTTGAGAGCGAGAGCGAGATATCCATATAAATTTTCACTTTTTTCTTTTTTTAATTATTACACATCTCACCTTCTTCTTTCTTTCTTTCTTTCTTTTTAATTTTTCATTTTATAAAATACAATTTCTAAAAATATTTTTTATTATTTATAATTTAAATAAATAAATATTAAAAAAAACTTCATCAAAATCTTGGTACCAAATGTACAAAAGGAATCCAAGATCATTATTATAAAATCTTTTAAACTATTGCCTCACTACTGTGATTAAAATTTATGTTCTTTATATCAATAATACAATCTTATTTATAAACTTGCATGTGAAGGTTTTGAGTGCTGATTTGATTTATTATGTCCCCAAATTATTATCTAAAATATGTAAATTTGAATATTGAACTTTTTTTTACCTAACTTTTAGATTTAGACTATCTGATGTTATTATTTATGTCAGTGACATTTAAAAACTTCTATATCAAAATAATTACTATTCATAATATATAAAACGAATAAATTAAAAAAAATAATATCTCATAAAAATTTAAAAAAAATGTAAATTAAACATCTCATTTATATAAAAATAATTACAAAAATCAATGTGTCCCACAAGGCGGACGTCATCGATTTCGAGCTGGTTGTCGTCGTCGACTTCGAACTTGAGGTTGCTCGAGTTCTTCTTGATGTTGCTCTGGTACCTGTGCAGGCACTTCATAATATAAATATTCATTATGCTCTCCACGACCCCGACCATGTCCATGCACGTATGAAGACGAAGGACCAGCCTCTGAGTCATAATGTCCTGAATCAAATGCTGGCATCATCATCATCATCAGACTAACGTAATCAATTTGACTTTGCATCTGCATCATAGGGGCAACTCTTCCACATTATGTACAACCTCATCAAACTCATCTTCTTCTCGAATAGGTCTTCTACGTCTAGAAATTGGTGGAGGAACAATAGGAATATCGTACATATAATGAATTTCCTCCATATAGCTTTGGTTGTCACTACATATAGCAAGAACCTAGTTCGGATCATTCGCAACCTCACGGAGTCTACGGTTGTTCGATCTCTGTGAATTATAAAATAATTAGATAATATTTAAAATAAATTTAAATTAAAAATAATTAAATAATATTCATTTACCAGATGACCCACAACTGCTCCCGGACGAGTGATGTAGCACCTTGTGATATTATTATACCAATAAAAATATTCTGGAGTGACATCTGTGTCAAACTGTTCAAGAGAAACCCCCACTGCAATAAACCTTGCACGATAGTGCCATCGCACTACCAAATGTGCAACTTTTTTCGGACCAATCTCCAGTCCTTAGGTCAATATCATGTAGTACGGGTTCAGTATTACAAGGCGATGGGACATTCTACTGAAAACTAAATTGTCTCATCACCCTGTCAGGAAGATGTCACTCACCAATGTGAAAACATATGAGAGGACTCATTGTCCGCCATATGTTTTGACCATTCGTACAAAAATTAGGCAAAGTATGCATAATAATTTTGTACGGCTCCCAAATAACCTGAAACACAAAATATTATATTAAAGAATATTAAAGACAAATACAATAAAAATGTGTATAAAATAATCAATTAGGTTTAGTGTAATGTACCTGTTCAGGTTGAAGCAGATCAAACATGTATCTATACTGCTGACTACATGTGTGGTTGTCCTAGTCACACAAAATTTGTCTCTCTACTTAAATTTTTAAATTGATAATTTAGAATTTAAATTAACTAGATCAATGATATAAAAATTAAATTGAATTAAAAAAAACATACCGAGAACCGTAGGCTCGTCCAACT